>NW_024412467.1:1346763-1641951 GCF_014898765.1 Herpailurus yagouaroundi | reverse complement strand
TTTTTTTTTTTTTTTTTTTTTTTTTTTCCTGATTCTTGTTTCCCAGGGTTGTAGAAATTTGGCATCATGATTTCCTTCTTGGATTAGAAGAATTTTCCTAATCTGTTTCCCAACTTTTTTTTAATCGACTGTTTTTTTTTTAATGTAATTTTCTTAATGTTTATTTTTGCGAGAGAGAGAGAGAGACAGAGCGTGAGCAGAGAGGGGTAGAGAGAGTGAGGGAGACAGAATCCAAAGCAGGCTCCAGGCTCTGAGCTGTCAGCACAGAGCCAAACACAGGGCTCTATAGAACTCACGAACTGTGAGATCATGACCTGAGCCAAAGTTGGATGCTCAACCGACTGAGCCACCCAGGTGCCCCTAACCAACCGGGTTTTATTTTGTTCCTTGTTTGTTTTAACCTCGGGGAAAAGAAATTAGGCATTCTCAAGCTTGACATGAGAATGTTGTCGTTTATCCTTTGCACAAACTCGGTAAAACGAACAAGGAAACTTCTCCATCCTATTTTTGTGGTGAGAGAAGCGATGGAACTCTCATTTTAGAAAAAATGAGCGTGTCTAGGAAGTATAGGTTAAGAGTGAGTTTAGCAGGAAAAACTGTGGTGGTGTTTGTCAGGCTCCAACCTTAGTCCTTAACTGGTGGTAAAATGGAGATACCCCTTGGGCTACATGAGAGGAGTTTGAATTCCATCATAGGAACTGGATCAAAGGAGTAAGATTTCGGAGCAGTAACACTGTGGTCCCTTTAGATTCCTGTAGAATAGGAATAGTGGCCGTGGTTTCGTTCACACTGTCTGCCAAGGTGGGCGTTTAGTGATGGTTTGGGATGTCAGGATGTGGAAGGAGTCTTGTGTTTAGGGCTCTCCTTCTAAAGTTACGTTTTAAAGACTTCAACACCCTGTGCCTCATGTCTCCTGAGTACGTGAATAGTGAAAAGTACTTACGACTCGCAAAATGCATCTTTAAAGATAAAGTAATTTCATCTAGGTTTAAATAGTAGACAGTGCTGGCCACGAGTTGCTTTATGAAGAGTCCATTTGGTCCGTATGCCTCCCTTGCTTCTGTTGCTGACACCCCCCCCTTTCATCTGAGAGGCACTTCGTGATTTCTCCTCCCAGCAAATTTTTACGCATCGACAAATGTCCAGGGCAGGAAACGAAGGCCAAACAGTCTGAGAAAATTAACCCTTGTCATTTGGATACGGGGGCATTAACAGTTCTAAAGACAAGGTAAAGCTGGATCTCTTTTCTAGGGTACAACTCCTCTAACCAGCAGGTGTGAGAAGGGGAAGACTAAGAGAGCATATAGACCAGCTTTCTGGAAAAACATAGAATATTTGTTCTTAAATGTATCCTTAGGTGCATAATCATAGCTCATTCTTCTGTTCCCTCTTGCTCACGATGTGTATGTAGTGGGATCATAGGACTGAGCTACTAAAGAGTTTTCTCTTTCTATAAAACTGTTAAGGAAGAAAGAATTCTAAAGAAGAACGAAAAATAAGAGAGACATGAAATTCACCGTTTCTTCTTTCCCTCTTCGTCGTTACACGTAAACCACGAGAAAGAAATCATGAAACCGTTCATCCGTCAGCAGTGGCTCAGTATCTAAAATTGGGTTGCTTTCTCAACACCGGCGGTCGAAACTCGCCTGATTTCGAGCCCTGACTGTTGTCGCAAAAGCCCCTCGTCCCCGCGTGAACGTGGCAGACTTCACAGATGTGTCAGATAGAGTGAAAGAGTTGCGTTTGAAAGGCAGCTGTAAAGAGCATGTGAGATGAAGGAAAGCTTTGAGGCATTAGAAAGTCAAACCAAGAAGAGAAAAGTAGGTCCCATTTGGTGGATGGCAGCTATGGAGAACCCGGATGGTTGCCATACAAACCCCTCAGTGTCTGTGTAGTTAGTTTGAGCTGAGTGACCGATTTACAGGTAGGCGTCAGTGTGTAAATGGGTCTCTCTCTACCTGTCTTTTATATTATGTATAAATGTTATAGATCATCTGTATTCTTTTACATATAGCTCTCTGGTCATTCCTTTCCAGCTATTCAGAATTGTAATATACTTGAAATGTCATCATGGTCGTTCGTATGTGTTACACACATTTGGTATCTGTTCTAAAGGTTAAAGAGGGAGACTTGAGCCAGATTCTTTTTGCCCGTGAACACTTTTTCCGTAAAGTCAAGAGTCGCAGGAAAAAAACGTTGGACGACATCGTCGTTCCAAGCATTTTATTTGTGGCTGTCCAAATGAATTGGCTGGAAATTAGTCCCAAGCTGCTGCTCGATCCCTTTACCTGTCACGGTTGTGTGCAAAATGGAGGGAGTACTAAAGACATTTTTCGTGAAACATAGCAGATATTTTGGTAGTTGGGTTCTCCTGAGGATTATTTATTCTTAGAGGTTTCCCTTATGAATAGACCAGTCAGGCCAGGCCACTCTCTGCTTCAGTCAACTGCGAGGTCAAGGTCAGTTTCGGGGGAGAGCAACCTGGAAGCTGGCTCCCTTTCCAGCTGCCTCGGATTGACGCTTGCTTTACAGGTAGATATTCCTGAGATTGTCTGCCTTTAACCTCGAAAGAACCAAATCAGCAGTTTTCCCGGTGTATTTCAGGGTGACCCGTCTGGCTTTGAATATAATTGCTCATCTCTTCTCTCTCTTTTCTCCCAATAATAAATACTGGCAGAAGGATATTGTTATTAAAGCCGGCACAAAATTGTTAGAACTCTGAAGTTGTTTGTTTCAAAGGTCAGTATGAGCCAGTTCATTCTTTGAACCAAAGAGAGTTTCTCACCCTTGTGGCTGTTTTTGGGGAGAGCCTTAGATGACGGCCTATTAAAAAGACTACAAAGTAAGTTCTGTTATCTCTTACTTCACACAAAGACTGGTGTCCAGGATCAAACCGATTAAAACGTCCCTAACATCCATTCATCGGTATAGCGATGGCGAAGGGTGTGGTTACAAGGGATGCTGGGCCAGCCTCGTGAGGATCTGTTCCTGGTGCCGTTCCTAATGACACTTTGAATGGTGGCCTTTGTCATCTCTGTGAGTCAGTTTCTTCCTTCAGATTTGAGAGGGGATGACAGAGGCCTCCTCCTACTTTCACTGTGGTCCTGTTGAGGGAGAAGCTAGCACCTTCCTGGGGTTTGGCTTTATGTAATCAGCAGTTGGCACCAAGGCTTAAGTTCTGGTGGTTCGGGTGTTGGTTCCATATTTGAAAGACTCAACGAGAAGCGACAGCAGATACAGACTTGGAAACTATGGCAACCGTTTCCTAGTTAGTCTTTGCCCATAATCTAAGGGTCAGAATCTTGGTGGCAGAAGTGGGAGATGGGACAGTTACTTGAAATACCGAGGTGACAAAGAGTCCGGTGTCGCCTGGGAGTTGCGACCGTGGTCACAAGCAGTGAACAATTGCAGTGTCCGCTTGTAGCGGCTGATGTTTTACCATCCTTTAATCGTATTTTGTGTATCCATTTAATTTTTTTTTTAATTTTTTTTTTTAACGTTTATTTATTTTTGAGACAGGGAGACACAGCATGAACGGGGGAGGGTCAGAGAGAGAGGAAGACATAGAATCTGAAATAGGCTCCAGGCTCTGAGCTGTCAGCACAGAGCCCGATGCGGGGCTCAAACTCACGGACCGTGAGATCACGACCTGAGCCGAAGTCGGACGCTTAACCGACTGAGCCACCCAGGTGCCCCTTTATATCCATTTTAGTATCGTCAGGTGCAGCTGGGAATTACATTCTGTATCATTCACTGTTCCTTTCCGCCATGTAAATACAGTGTAAGCGATGAAAGCTGGGGCGAGGAAGGGGGAGGAGGCAGAAGGGGCCGTACGAGTCGAGAACATCGTCACCCTTTGGAAACGTGGGGGCTCGGTCTCCGCAGGGAGGCCGTCACATGTGACCAGCCATCCTGGAAAGAGGCGAAACAGATACTGAGTTTAAACATTTGATCCCAGATGCTCCTTCGGCCCCGTCCCTCCTGAACCATTAACTGAAGTTTGGAAGGCGAGTTTTGTGTGGACGCCTAAGGGCTTCCTTTATTTCGTTGCTAGATGACGCCCAAATCCAAACGGAAGAGTATCCATAGCCGGATGCTGCGGCCTGTTTCCAGGGCCTTCGGTGAGTTATTTCTGTGTCGGTAAAACACCCTCAGCGGGGACCTCGGGCCGCTTCGGGGCCGTTTCCCAGGGATGCTCGGGGAGGCAGCGCTCAGAAGGGCAGTCGCGTGGTTTGTGAACGCATGCGTGTGCGATTGGGTGAGGGGCCTGACGTGACCTGTAGGAATTCCGCAGCCCATCCGGAGGCACTCAGCTTGGGCCCGGGGCCCTGCTTCGTTTCAGAGATGGAGTTTGACCTCGACAAAGCTCTGGAGGAGGTGCCCATCCACATCGAAGACCCGCCCCTCCCGTCCGCCCGGCAGGAGAAGCGGAGCTCGGGGCTCATCTCCGAGCTGCCTTCTGAAGAAGGGAAGAAACTGGAACACTTCACCAAGTTAAGGCCGAAGCGGAATAAGAAGCAGCAGCCCACCCAGGCGGCGGTAGGTGGACCGGGCCCCCCACCCCCCACCCCTCCCGACCCAGGGGGAGCGCGGGGGACGGACCCCCCGCACGACCTCCAAGCCCGTGTCTCCGCTGGGCGCTCGGCCGTTGGGGAAACGATCATGCGGTCGAGCGCCCAGGGCCTCGGAGCGGAGTTGCCCTTGGAAGAAATCCTTAGAAAAGTCGCGGTCCCGTGCGGGAGCCCGGTGGACTCCGTCCAGCAGCCTGCGACGTCTGATACGGACGGGGGGCAAGGAGGCGCCAAAGAACTGGTGTGTGACTGACTCGAGGGTGCCCACCTCTGCCCCCCCCCCAACCCCGGCCGCGCCTGCCTCCTCCCCGCTCACCTGCCCAGCCCGGGTGGCGAAGCGGGGTTCGCGGGGCAGTGTGGAGACCACACTCCGTGTCCCCTGCGGGACAGGGTGGGACGGTTTGTGCCACGCAGCCTTCATGTAGCTTACCCCGTGCCCCTCCCGGGCGCACGTCTCCCCTCTCCTTTCCAAGGTTGGCCCCGGGGTCTCTGTCCCCATCTCCCTTCCCCTGCGGTCCCCCGGAATCTCTGCCGTGTCCCCACCCGCCTCTGCGGCCGCCCTGTCTCCGCTGACCTAATCCCCTTCCGCCGGGTCTCAGTGGTTACTTGACAAAGAAAAGTGCATCCTTCCCGAAACCACTTCCCGTGGGCTTGGTGTCGCCACGGGCTTCTTTTTCAACCCCCCCCCCCCCCATTCCGGTGACGCCTTGGACTGTGTTACTTGCTGCCTGGGCCGTGTGGGCAGAACCCGGGGTTACAGCCCGTGGCTGACGCTGCCCTGTCTGCTCTAGAGTCAGATAGTCACCTGCCTCCTCAACGTCAGCGTCCCAGAGCACCTCGGGCTCAGGCCGTTCAAAACTGGGCGCGTCTCTCCCTGTGAACCCGCCTTCCACTCACTTCCCTGTCCACCATGGCGCATCACAGGTGACGAGTCAGGATATGATCCTCATGAGACCCAGGTCCCGGTCCCAGCCCAGACCTCCTCTGCCTTCCTCCTCATCATCCCTGCCTTTGCTGCTTCCCACCCAGTGCCTCAGTCCTGCAGAGCTGTAGCCTTTTCCTCGTCACTTCCCCGCCCCGCCCCACACACCTCCTGGGCTGACAACCACTCATCTTTCAGATCTCCTCTTGCCTCAGTGTGCCAGGAAGCCCTCTCGGTCTCTACGTCTGTGCTCCCGTAAGGCTGTGCTTGCAGGACTCCAGGGGAGGCCATTCTCACAGACCGGATGTGCACAGTGCCCTGCCTGAACAACCTGCCATGGAGGCCGTGGCTCTTCCAGTGCCTGCTGTTCATAACTGTTAGAGCTGCCTTTCTAGCTCTTGTCATAGTGTTTTCAAAGCACTCTCTCCTCCTTGTCTCTAAGCCTCATGTAGGAAGGCAGGTAGTTTATTACCCTTGGATTTATGCTCAGTGGTGAGTGTGGTTTCAGAAATAGGGTGGAGGGTCAGCGGTACTTAGAGGATGCCGTGTGGATGGATGACTGGAGGTGTGGACGGGTAAAGGTCACAATAATTACGTGCGCGGTCAATCATTTATTCATCCCTGCTCAGGCTTCTTGTGTTGGTTAATTTCTCATTGGAATCTGAAAAGCATGACCTGGTTTCCCAAAAAAACAAGGAAACAGCTTTAGTGCTTTGTTTCCTGATTTACTTGATTTTAACTTTTTAGTCCACTGTTACAGATTCTTAGAATACACTTTTACAAATCTTATTTTTATTTTTTTTAATTTCGTAAGTGTTTGTTTATCTTTGAGAGAGAGACAGAGTGTAAGTGAGGGAGGGCAGAGAGAGAGGGGGAGACACAGAATCCGAAACGGGCTCCACGGGCTCTGAGCTGTCGGCACGGAGCCCGACGCGGGGCTCGAACCCACGAACCGTGAGGTCATGACCTGAGCCGAAGTCCGACGCTTAACCGACTGAGCCACCCAGGCGCCCCGAACTTTTTTTAAATGAGGCCTTTTTAGATAGGGGAAAAGATGACCTCCCCCACTCTGGATTCGAGGTGGTTACTGAATAAACGGCCCCTCTGTGGCTCTCTCCGCGTAGAGAGTCATTAGCAGCGTAACCTGTACGCAAAACGGCGGCGGAAGTGTTTCCTTGATGAAGTCAGTGACCCACAGAAAGAGAATATTGTGGACGTATTTAAAAACCAAGAAGGGGAGGGAAGACGGCTGAGATAGGGTCCTCGTGGAGGGACGCACCAGGCATACGCCGCGGAGGGTTTAGCTTCGGCCACGGCGGGGCCTGGCCGCGTGGGCTCGGGCTGTCCCATCCTGGGAGCCCTGCCGGGACCCGGGCTGTGTCCTGAAGCGGAGGGCTGTGGCCGTGGCTCCGAGGCCATCTGGCTTCTTCCCAGAGGTCTGGCAGGTGAGAAACTGGCGCGGCTCGCTTCCCTTTGGGCTCGCGGCGAAACTGGACGAACCTCGGATGCCACAGCGCTTGCGGTTTTCAAAGTATCTTCCTGTGTCTCGAGGCCGCGACATCCCCGTTTTCAGCTGAGGATGAGGGGCTGACGGTTTGTCTTCCTCACTAGCGTTCCGTAGCGACGGTCACTTCTGTTGCTGCTTGGTTTGCTTTTGCTGGGACCGAGGAGACTCCGTCTGTCCTAAGCCTGTTCTAACTTTCTAGCGCTTGCCCTTGACCTCGGATGCCCCTACGAGCCTTCCTGAGTATCCGAATGCTCACAGCCAAGGTGTGGCTTTCCTTTTCTTTTCACTTTTAGCATTTCTGATGCCAAATGTGTGGGTTCCCCCACCCGGCACCCCCTTCCCCAACTAATTCTTCGACTCTGGACACCAACTGAGCGTCCTACAGTTCAGCTCTGGCACTACCTGGAATTAAGCTGGACCCCACAGGTTAGGGGCTCAGGGGCACCCCCACTTGAGATACCAGTCCCAGCGTGTCATCTGTACTTCTGAGCAGCTGACTGTAAATTCTAGAGAGGGTCCCACACGCTGCTCCCCAGGTATGATAATTTGCTAGAAGAATTCAAGAAGACACTTTACTTACTACTACCGGTTGATCGTAAAGGACGCAGCTCAGGGACAGCCACATGGGTGAGATGTGTAGGCTGAGGTGAGAGAAGCCCCTCTCTGGGCAGGTCACCCCCACACACACCTCCGTGTGTCCCGGGGGCTCTGCCAACCTCATCACTTGGGGGTGTTCGTGGAGGTTCCGTTAAGTAGGCTTGGGCACGATGAAATCGTTGGTCGTTGGTGACCAGCTCCGTCACCAGGCCCTTATCCCTCCCCGGGGTCAGGGATCGGGCTGGAAGTTCTAGCTGTCCTATTATGTGGCTGGTTTTTCTGACAACCAGCCCTTATCCTGAAGCTGCCTAGGGGCCCCCAAGCTTTTTATCGTAAACTCAGAAACGGTTGGAAAGGGCTTGCTCTAAGTATCAAAAGATGCCCCCATTAGCTCTGTCACTCAGGAGATGGAAGGATTTTAGAAACTCTGTGTCGGGAACCAGGACAAAGGCCACATATGCACTCTGATAGCCCACAAGGCTAAGTTAAATGCCAACGTGTCCCTTTCTGTGGGGCCAAACTTGGATTACTGTGTCGTAACTTTGGTTCCTGTGCCAAAAATACACAAATAAATATCTACATAGATATGAAGAGTAGACAACTATTTTTAAAAAATAATAAAAATTCAATCTTTGGTCAAACTACATACAGTGCTTCTAAACTACCAGACATCTTAGGAATAATTGATATAGACATTTTACCTGTACATTTTAAGTCTTTACTGAACCTCTGTAAAGACAAACCAAAAAAAAAACACCCCAATTTATTTTAATGGCGAGATAAAATATACCAGTTTCTTCTTTTTTTGCATTTCATTAATGTGTATGTAAGAACACTTCAACATTACATTGCGGCTGCTTCGTCTGTAGACTTGAATCTCGGAGCGTAGTTGTGAGAGACAGGCGTGAGCTGGAGCTCTGGCCGGTTCTCCCTTTCCCTGGCAATGTGTGTCTGGACATGGGATCTTTCTAAGCTTGCTTCTAAAATACCAGCACTGGGGCGCCTGGGGGGCTCGGTCAGTTCAGTGCCCAACTCTTGATTTCGGCTCAGGTCATAATCTCATGGCTCATGGGTTCGAGCCCCACATCGGGGTCTGGGCTGGCAGTGTGGAGTCTGCTTGGGATTCATATTCTCTCTCTCTTTCTCTCCCTCTCTCTCCCCCTCTCTCCCCTTCCCTGCTCACACTCAAATAAATGCACATTAAAAAATAATAAAATAAAACCCTGCCCACATTATTGAGCTGTCATGAGAAAAAATGGAATAAAAGTATACAGTCCTTTATTAAATGTAAATATTGTTCCTCAGAACTAGTATTCCCATTTTATTAATATTAACTGTCTTTACTATATTAATATTTGCTTTCCCCTTTGTCTCCTGTTCCCCTTCCCTGACACTGTAGTGGAGGAGAAGAGAAGACTGTCCCTAGAAATGGATGCGTATCACCCTTAGCCACTCTACTTTGGTGACTTTTTTACTGATTTCATTAAGGAGCAAGCCAACTATTTTATAAAAATTCACATTCAAAAATTACGCCCCTAGTGGAAATGACTTTTAGAGAGTCTGCCTCGGGGCTGGGAGCTTCACGTGGGTAAACGAAGAGTGGCGATGCCATTTTCCCAGCACCAGGGTGTGCCCGCGTACCTGTGGAAGGGCACGACCGGTGGGAGAGGGAAGGGTAGTGGGGGTGGATATTAGGACAAGTCCCTGGTATTTTAGAATGTGCCTCTTGCTCACATCATAGTCCGACGCGCGCATGTCTGGCCAGGGGACCCCACGGAGGTCATTCGGGGACCCAGGCTGCTTTCGTTTACGGTTCTTCCTCGTCTTTGGTCCTTGGAGTCCTGTCCGCTCAGCCGGAGGATGACAGGAGGCACTCAGGTTCACGCCAGGAGGTTTGATAGGCCGGTCTGACAGTGATACCGTTGGCCAGAGCTTGGCCGGGTCGCTGCCCCTCGGGAACCTGAGAATCTGACCATGACGCCCAACGGGCCGGGGCCAGCGTGCTCGCCCGGGCTTCGTACCCATCCACTGCCCGTTAGCTACCGCCTCTGCTGCCCTCGCCTGGCGCCCCCACAGGGGAAAAGCATCCCCTAAAGGAAAAACCGTTGAGGGGCGCCTGGGTGGCTCAGGGGTTAAGCATCCGACTTTGGCTCAAGTCGTGATCTCGCGGCGGGTGGGTCTGAGCCCCGCGTCGGGCTCGCTGCTCTCAGCACAGAGCCTGCTTTGGATCCTCTCTCTCCCTCTCTCTCTGCCCCTCCCCTGCTCTGTCGCTCACTCTCTCAAAAATAAACGTGTTAAAAAAAATCTGCACAGCAGAATGAGATTCAGAAGCCAGGTTCTAGCTGCGCGGGCCGCTAACTAGCCGCGTCTCCACTGGAAGGAATTCTACGGACGATCTACTCCTTGTTCAAGGGAGTGGGACGCCCAGGGCAAGTAACCGACCTGCCGGTGGTCATCCTCTGAGTTATTACCGTACATCATGCAGTGGCTTTGCTCCACCTGACACGTCAGCGTTAGCCGGCCCCGTTTCTGGTGCGGCCCCACACTGTTTAGCCCAGGGACGAAGCTAGCCAACTCTAATTAAAACCGACCAAATCCCAGTAATCCGTCATCTCCCACGTGCTTCGAATGACGGTACCACAAGGCTGGAAGGAATTTCAATGTCGTCTTGTCCGGTCCCCTTCATTTATTTCCCCCATTCCTCCCCCCTACCTCCCTCTGGGAACCATCAGTGTATTCTCCGTAGTTAAGAATTGGTTTTTTGGTTTGTCTCTTTTTTTTCCTGTTTGTTGTATTCCACATACGGGTGAAGTCATATGGTATTTGTCTTTCTCTGACTTCACTAGCATAATACACTCGAGCTCCATCCATGTCTCTGGCAAGATTTGGCAAGATAACATCCTTTTCGATGACTGAGCAATGTTCCATACCTTATGTATACCATATCTTCTTTATATACTCATTTATAGGTGGACACTTGGGCTGCTTCCGCCATTTGGCTGTTGTGAATAAGACTGCAGTAAACACAAGGGTGCGATAGCTTTCTGAATTAGGGTTTCCGTATTCTTTGGGTAACTACCCAGTAGTGAAATTACTGGATTATGTGGGAATTCTTTTTTTAGTTTTTTGAGGAACCTCCATACTGTTCTCCACAGTGACTGCACCAGTTTGCATTCCCACCAGCAGCACATGAGGGATCCTTTTTATTCACATCCTCACCAACACTCGTTTCTTGTGTTTGATTTGACAGGTGTGAGGCGATACCCCATTGTGGTTTTGTTTTGCGTTCCCCTGATGATGAGTGATGTTGAGCATGTAGTCATGTGTCTGTTGGCCCCCTGGATGTCTTCTCTGGAGAAGTGTCTGTTTGTGTCTTCTGGATTATTTGGGGTGTGTGTGTGTGTGTGTGTGTGTGTGTGTGTGTGTGTGTGTTGAGTTGTAGATGTTCTTTATATATCTTTGTCACTAACCCTATAAGGGATATGTCATTTGCAAATATTTTCTCCCATTCTGTAGGTTGTCTTTAAATTTTGTTGATTGTTTCCTTTGCTGTACAGAAGTTTTTTTATTTTGATGTAGTCCCAAGAGTTTTATTTTTGCTTTTGTTTCCTTTACCTCAGAAGACATATCTAGAAAATTGTTGCTCTGGCCGATGGTCATAAAATTATTGTCTGTTCTCTCCTAGAATTTTTATGATTTCAAGCCTCACATTTAGGTCCTTAATCCATTTCAAGTTTACTTTTGTTTATGATGTGAGAAAGTGGTCCCGTTTCATTCTTCTGCATGTTGCTGTCCTGTTGTCCCAACACAATTTGTTGAAGAGACTGTCTTTTTCTCACTGCATAGTCTTGCCTCCTTTGTTGAGGATTAATTGACCATATAATTGTGGGTTTGTTTCTGGGCTCTCTGTTCTGTTCTGTTGATCTGTGTGTCCGTTTTTGTGCCAGTACCATACTGTTTTGATTATTACACCTTTGTCGCATGTCTTGAAATCTGGGGTGGTGATACCTCCAGTTTTGTTCTTTTTCAGGAGTGCTGTGGCTATTTGGGGTCTTTTGCAATCCTTACAAATTTTAGTATTTGTTCTAGTTTTTAGAAAAATGCTGTTGGCATTTTCATAGGGAATGCATTAAATCTGTAGATTGCTTTGAATAGTATGGACATCCTACAATGTTTGTTTTTCCAATCCATGAGCATGGACCTTCTTTCCATTTGTGTTTGCATTTTCAGTTTTTTTCCTCAGTGTTCTATAGTTTTTTGAGTAAAGATGTTTCACCATCGTGGTGAAGTTTATCACTAGACGTTTTATTCTTTTTGATGCATTGGTAAGTGGGATTCTTTTTTCAATTTTTTAAATGTTTATTTATTTTTGAGAGAGACAGAGCATGAGCAGGGGAGGGGGAGAGAGAGAGAGGGAGACACAGAATCCAAAGCAGGCTCCGGGCTCTGAGCTGTCAGCACAGAGCCCGACCTGGGGCTTGAACTCACAAACTATGAGATCATGACCTGAGCCGAAGTTGGCCACTTAGCTGACTGAGCCACCCAGGCGCCCTGGGATTGTTTTTTTAAAATTTCTCTTTCTGCTACATTATTATTAGTGTATGGAAATGCAGTAGATTTCTGTATATTGATTTGGTATCCTGCAACCTTACTGAATTCATTTATCAGTTCTAATAATTGTTTGGTGGAATCTTTAGCAATTTTTCTATGTATAGTATCATGTCTAGTGAAAGCTGTATTTCTTCCTTACCACTTTGGATGCCTTTTATTTCTTTTTGTTGTCCGATTGCTGTGGCCAGGACTTTCAGTACTGTGTTGAGTAAACGTGGTGAGAGTGAGTTTTTTAATAGCTGTAACCACCTCAGTGACTGGTATTGGTTTTACTCTCAGGCATGTGATGAGCCGTATTTCGAGCCTCAGGTGCAAGAACATCTGGGAAGATAATGTGTTTCACTTGGTCGGGTTTTGATACTGAGTAGAGGAGAGCATACAAACTGGGTAGGCGCATGTAGCCATTTCTGTGGTTATTTAATCAGTTGAGAAAGTTTCCTTCCTAGTTTGCTACATTTGTTTTCAATGAATAGCAGTTTAATTTGATTGGCTTTTTCTTCAGTAGTTCTGGAAATTGATCATTTATTTTTCTCTTTTGTTTTGCTGTGGTGGTGAATTGCACTGACCAACCTTTCTAATGTTGTATACCATTCTTAATAATCATGATACTCTTGCTTTTTTATTTAATTTTTATTTATTTATTTTTTATTTAATTCTAGTATAATTAACATACAGTGTTATATTCATTTCAGGTTCTTTGTTTTTTTTTTTTTTTAATTTTTTTTTGTTGTTGTTGTTTTTCAACGTTTATTTATTTTTGGGACAGAGAGAGACAGAGCATGAACGGGGGAGGGGCAGAGAGAGAGGGAGACACAGAATCGGAAGCAGGCTCCAGGCTCTGAGCCATCAGCCCAGAGCCCGACGCGGGGCTCGAACTCACGGACCGCGAGATCGTGACCTGGCTGAAGTCGGACGCTTTAACCGACTGCGCCACCCAGGCGCCCCTATTCTTGCTTTGTTTTAATATACTGCTGGGCTTTGTTTACCATATTTTATTGGGATTTTTTAATCTATGTGCGTAAAGAAGAGAGATCTATAGTTTTCTTATTCTCGTCTAGACCATCCATCTGCTTTGGGTTTCAGAATTATACCATCTTCATAAAATTAGTTCAGAAATTCTCCTTTCCTATTCTCTGGGACAGTTTGTACACAGCAGAGATTTTCTGTTCCTCTCCTGGGGAGCCATCTGGGCCCGATGTGTTGTGTGTGCGCAGGTGATACTTCTGTGCAGAATTCCTTTCGTAGGGATTTGATGCCTTTCGTTATAGATCTAATCAGATTACCTAATTCTCCTTGAGACCATTTTGGCCATTCATATTTTTCTAGGATTTTGCCCACTTAGTCTAATCGTTCATTTAGTCGTGTATAGAATTCTCATAACTTTTTTTTAAAATTTTTTTTTTTTCAACGTTTATTTATTTTTGGGACAGAGAGAGACAGAGCATGAACGGGGGAGGGGCAGAGAGAGAGGGAGACACAGAATCGGAAACAGGCTCCAGGCTCCGAGCCATCAGCCCAGAGCCTGACGCGGGGCTCGAACTCATGGACCGTGAGATTGTGACCTGGCTGAAGTCGGACGCTTAACCGACTGTGCCACCCAGGCGCCCCTCTCATAACTTTTTAATCTCTCCTGTATCGTGTTTCTGTGCCCCATGTTTTTTTTTTTTTTTTCATTTCTGATATAGTTTCATGCTTCTCTCCTAATTTTGTGAGGCTCGCTCTTTTATTAGTCTTTTTTTGGAGAATCATCTTTTAGTTTTATTAGTCCTCTTAAGCTCATTAATTTTTGCCTTACGTTTTTATTATAGTTCCTTCATTTTATGTCTTTTAGGTCCCTTATTTCCTGATCTGACCGCTTAGCTCTCACTGCTGCCTGTTTCTTACTGCCTAATGTATGCATGTAAAATTCCAGGACTGTTCAGCTCGCTAATTAGCGCTCTGTGTGTGTGTGTGTTCAGAGTTACTAATAATACACTAATTGTCCTTCCTTCCTGCCCATCTCTCTCCGTGCGGCCTGTGGAGACATTACTAGAGGTCTGACAGCTCCTGTCAGAAGCCAGGTGCACCACCCACGGTGTCTCCCTGGCACGTTCATCTTCATAATCCTGGCGGAGGGTGGTCTGAATCGTCATTAGTGCTCATAATCACCGGCTTATCCTCTAAGCACTCACAAATGGTCCTTTTAGCCTGTATTCATCCCCCAGAGGCGCAAAATCTACCTTCTTGATTTTTCAAATACCGCCAGCAGCCATTCCGATGCCCTGTTTTGTTTGCAGAGCCTTTCTGTGAGTACAGATGCAATCTGTTCCGACTGGCTGGGGAGGGGGCTTCTGCTCCCCTCTCCCAGTAACTACACGACACTTTTTACTTATTTTTTTTATTTAATTTTTTAAATGAAAAAAATTTTTTAAGTTTATTTATTTTGAGAAACAGAGGCAGGGAGGGGCAGAGAGAGAGAGGAGAAAGAGAATCCAAGCAGGCTCAGCACTGTCAGCACAGAGCCCAATGCGGGGCTCGAACTCACAGACCGTGAAGACCATGACCTGAGCCAAAGTCAAGAGTTGGACGCTTAACCGACTGAGCCACCCAGGCGTCCCCGTGCCACACTTTTTAGTCTGAAATGTATTCTCCTTGATAGAAAGACCAAAGTCAAATGGGATTCGGAGAACTTCTGATGTCTGTATGTCCCTTTCCTTTCCTTTTGCTAGAAATTGAGCTGAAACGGCGTGTGTGTTTGACCGCGAACCGTTTTGACAAATCGTATTCGTTTTTGCGTTTGGTTTTTGTGCCGCTCTTCGTACAAGCTGCCGACATCGCCACTTCCTATCTTAACCGATGCATTTTAAACCACATCCCCTGGAAGGTCTCCTGGTGATCCCGGACTTCCCATAACCTCTCTGCTCGCAGTGTCTTCGTGTCTAACGTGACCCGGTCGGTCTGGGGAATCACCTCTGTGGTCCACCCAGCCCTGAAAGCGCTCGTCCTACAGGAAAGCAGGCTGCTTGTTGGGCCCCGTGGACCTCCATGACTGAAACCCATCGATGTCCTTCCTCCCTGACCCCAGAGAACTTGCTGTGCTAGCGGTGAATTCCATGTCAAAGCAGGAAGCAAGGAAAGGGCTTAGAGGAGAAATTTATGCTAGTAGAAAGTAGTTATTTTTTTTTCTCAGAATGGGGAAGGGAATTTGAGAGGAAGCCTCGGAAGGGAAGCATGGGCGCACCGGACGGAAGGCCCGTGTTAGGACCGTACGTCCTGGGCTCCTACCCTTTCCATCCATCGGTCAGGTGACCTGCGTGGGTCCCCCTCGCCCTCTGAGCCCCCTGTTTGCTGTGACTAACCAAATACTACGATAAAACTATCTTTCCTTTTCAGTGCAGAAGGTACAAATGAAAATGAAGTCATACGGTGCAACACACGTGTAAACCATGAAGCATTGTACAAACACAGGGAACCATTATTACTGTGGAGAGCCCCCTCTCCATTGTTTTGCAAGAGGAAAAGTGCTAACCCTGAGCCAGTTCGGTGCTTCTTTCCCTTTTGTGGTAAAAGTTACTCGTGAGCTCTCTGGCCGTAGCTGAATTCTACAACTCGGCTGATTGTTTGCTCCGTTAGAAGACCCGGGAAAGCCTTGCTCCGATACAAAGCACCATCCCGAGGAGAAATAGAGTTGTTTTTATTCACAGCGTCCTTTTGTCCCGTATCTGTTATCCGCTCATGTTCAGCGGTTGGCAAACATGAGCTCAAACACACGGCTCACATTCATAATGGAGATTTCCCAGCGAGTGAAATGGATATAACTGCCTAAAGCAAATGATCGGTTTTTTCTTTAAACAGCACACACAGAGGTCTTTGCAGACCTCAGCCAAGTTCCCCTAGAGGCAACTTGACACTTGCACATCAGGATTACAGAAAGCCACTTCCCCACCACTCTGTGGCAAGACCTCCAGACCAGATAGCCCAGCAGCAGGAGAATTTGCCCTTGTGCCCAAAGGAATGGGCAAGACAGGCCCTCTTTCTCAAGGGCCTACAACCGCTGGGTGTAAAATATTAACCTAACACACCATTGCAGACGCAAATCAGACATATTGCTGAGCTCACCGTGAGATTTCCATTCAAAGACAGTTGCTAACTTGGTAAGTGATTTCCTCTCCTGAGACCCAAGCTTTGAAGCGTCTCCTGGACCCCTGACCCTGGGTTTCCCACAGCACCTCAGATGCTTGTCAGAAATTGCACTCATCGTCGTCTACCCCAAATCTGGCCTTTTGACCTATGTTCCCTAGAATCATGCTCCCATTCACCCAGCCTAGAAACTTCGACATCATCTGAGGCAGCTCCTTTCTTGGTACTCTTGTTTCTCCAGGCCTTAATTTGCCCCTCGCCTCCTCCAGATCAGACCAGACTATTACAGGAATCTCTCTTTTGTGTTCCTGAACAGATTCCCCTACTTACAGAGGTGCCCGGGGGGCTCAGTCGGTTAAGCGTCCGACTTCGGCTCAGGTCACGATCTCACGGTTCGTGGGTTCGAGCCCCGCGTCCAGCTCTGTGCTGACAGTTCAGAGCTTGGAATCTGCTTCGGGTTCTGTGTCTCCCTGTCTCCCCCTGCGCGTTCTCACTCAGTCTCTGTCTCTCAAAAAATGAATAAATGTAAAAAAAAAAAAAAAATCAGATTCCCCTACTTACAGTCCCTGGCTCCTCCAACTTCACGCTGCTCTAGAATTATCTAAGCAAAATACAGGTTGGGCCGTGCCACGCTTCTGTGGGGTCCCTATCGCCTACGGAGTGAATTCCACACTCTTTCGTGCGAGATTCAAGGCTGTTCACCATTGGTCCTTGTATCATTAGTTGGAAAGCATTCGTTCAGCTAGAGATAACGATATGCGGCTAAAGATGGCTCCGACAGTGAGAAATCCTGATTTTCTCAACAAGAAACCCAGAAGTCTCAGGATCAAGGACTGGCTTATTCAGCAGCAAAGCTCCAGCACCTGGATGTTTTCTGCCGTCTGCTCGGTCGTCCTCCACATGTTGGCTTTTGTCCTCAGGCTTGTACCCCCTCGAGCCCCAGGTGGCCACTGCAGCTCACACATCACGTCCTCCCACATATAACCAGGCAGAAAAAATATACTCTGTCTGCAGCAAACCGTGCTCCCAAGCCCCTGGCAGATTTCCCTTCTGTCTCACCAGCATCGTATCCTACACCATGCCTACCAGTCACAGGCGATACAATTACGGGGTTTGGCTTCTACAAATAAGTACTCACTCCTGGAAATCAGGCTTCTTCCCGCAAGAAAGCAAGGAAGCAGGGGAGGGGACCCGAGTGGCCCCTGTTCGCGTCTGCCGGGGTTTGTGCTTAGCAGCTGAACCCACCCACGCTCCGCTGGCCCCTGGCCCCTGGGGTCATCTCCAGTCAGACCCTAGCACCTGTCGCCTTTTTTCCGTGCATTCCCTTTGCCCTCAGATCACCTGCAATGCTCTCTCCGCCTGTAGGAAGCTGGGCTCTTCCCGGCCACCGCCTCTGACGCGCCCACCAGCGTCAACCCCGCACCAGGCTCTGCGGTCCTGGTGCATTCCTCACTTTTGTCGCCTCCTGCCCTTGCCACAGTTGTACACGCGATTTGCATTCCCGTAGCACGTGAGGGCCCTGCTCAGCCAGTCCTGTCCTTCCCGGGGCCCCTGTCGCGGTGCCTCGAATGCGACGGTCATGTTTGCCGCGTGACGTTGACCGTAAATTGCCATTTCTCCCGTTTGGTCAGCAGGTCTGCGCTTCCAGCATAGTCTCCCAAGATGGGGAACAGAACGGCCTCATGGGGAGAGTGGACGAAGGTGTGGATGAATTTTTCACCAAGAAGGTGACCAAGATGGATTCCAAGTGAGTTCAGAGTCCTGTCACTAATAATACTGTTGGATTCACCTGTAAGTTCTTAAGTTGCAACTCAACTTACTGTTCCAAGGTTTGTTTGTTTTATTTATATACACTACATGGGATTTCCTCTTCGCATGGTTTGCAAAATGTGATCTCCAGACCAGCAATCCTCACTGTCAACTGGGAACTTACTGAAAATGCAAATTCCGAAGCCACTACCCCAGACCCACTGAATCAGAAACTCTGGACGTGGGACCAGGCAGTCTGTACTTTATTAAGCCCCCAGGGCACACTGAGGCATGCTTCAGTTTGCGAACCATTGTGCTGTTCCAAAATAGAGCACAGAACATAGCAAGGTATCTGTTTAGGGCTTTATCACTGTCACGACCCCTTCATGGCAGGGTGGTGAACTTTGACAGCTGACATTACTTATTTCTAAAGTCTCCTTGTTCATCATTTGAGGCCCGTGGGGGGCCCCGTAGCATTGCTAAATGGCACAGCCTCAGTAGCATCAGAATGACAACAGAAATAGCGAAGAGGCGTCAGGGGCAGGTTCCGAGATGTTTCTTCCTTTTCTTATTCCTGAATCGTGTTTCCTTAAAAGACAGTTCTTCTCTGAGCTTTTAGTAACAGTCATTTAACCCGGGACATTCTAGGCATTCAGCGTCGTTTGTAGCCAGTTCTTTAATCCCCGACTGAAATGCAGATCTGTCCCTGGATACGCTCTTAACATGCATTCGTGTCTGTGAAGTGTTCTCCACCTTGAGGTCTCAGATCCAGGAATGAATTGAAACCATCCTGATAAACTGAGGGTGGGCCAGCTGGGCACAGGGAAGAGGCTGGTCCCTTCTGTAGACCTTATCTTGCTTATCTTGCTTCAGAGTGGTGAGTTGGAAAGAAGTGAAGTTTTTAAATCTGTAACAGTATAACCTAACTGCACATTCTAAGCTTCAGGGCCCAATTATTTGTCTTCTTGGACACTGGCCTTGAAGCCTGGCATGCTAGGAAGGGTGCCGTGCCCCCGTTCTTCAAGAACCAGATCAAATGTCACCCAGTCTTTGAAGCTGTCTCACGATGGCTCCTCTCCCACCCCCTAGATTAATTGTTCTTTCTCTCCTGGTGACCCAACGCTTTTTTTTTCTAGAATTTTTTTTTTTAATGTTGATTTATTTTTGACAGAGAGAGAGACAGAGCATGAGTGGGGGAGGGGCAGAGAGAGAGGGAGACACAGAATCCGATTCAGGCTCCAGGCTCTGAGCTGTCAGCACAGAGCCCAACATGGGGCCTGAACCCACGCACCGTGAGATCATGACCTGACGCTCAACCGACTGAGCCACCCAGGTTCCCCCGCCTTTTTTTTTTTTTCTGTTAGAGCACACGTCACCCTTTGAGCGTTTCTTCGGCTTTAAATTTTTTTACAGTGTGAGGAATGGACAGATGTATTTTCAGTGTAAAAGATTCAAGGGAGACCAACATAAACAGAGCCAACTGGAAAGTCCCTTTTCATGATGTGCTTTCCAGTCTTTTTTCCCCCTAGAATGCTGCTCTCTTCAGAAGCAACACCTAGGTCTTACTGTTCGTGATAACATCAGCGTCTGGCAGTCTGTGGTCTGTAGTCTGCCTACAGTCACAGCTGGCTGAATGAATTTGGACCGTCTTGGCCTGTATCTCTGCAGACCGCAGACCCTCCTCCTAAAGTTCAGAAGTTGTTATGTCATCAGTGGAGAGGTTTATGCACGTTTGATCCGAACCATTTGTGTTACACCTGCTCCCGTGTGATTCCCTGTGTCCGTAGGATGCCTTCTGTAACAGGCTTTGAATGAAAGTTGGGGCAAATTTTACAAGGTGCACAATCCACTCTCTACAAAGATTCTGCTCTGGGAGTATGTTCCAGTATGCAAACAGAATTAGACATCAGTTTTCACCAAATAGTGATGGAATCTACTAGAAGTTTTTATTTATGTTTTTCGTTTCATTTCATTTTATGTGTCAATTTGATACGTAAAGGGCTAGGCATAGGTAAATCTGTAAGCTATATGAACAAAGTTTGGAAATCAGAGTTATAAATGCTCATAGTTTAAAATGCAAGATGTTGTACAAGGCTTTTTACCAAAAGACACACACACACACACACACACACACACACACACACAACTCCATTGTTTCTTTCCCCACTCCTTATTCCCCAGAGGCAATTAATTCCTATGCCTTTAGCTGCTTCTTTTTTATTTTTGCTTCCATCTTCTTCAATAACATTTTTTGCTGTTTCCTGTTTTTCAGTTTTAGATAGTAAGTATGACTGTTAACTTCTCACTATACAGGATAATTTCTCTCTGACACACTGTGACCCTTCTGCCCACCACACACGCTCTTTTAGTCTCCCGTCTTATGTGGTTTATCATAATTGTTGGTTAGATCAGTGTGTTCACTTCATCGTGACCATGTAAATATTCATGGCCGAGTTACACCGTCGTCGTGTTTCCTCTCCTTCACAGCTTTTTTATTTTCCCTGCGGTGAACAATTATCCCCTTTGCATTTGCTTGGTTTTCCCTATTTCCCTATTCCCTACTGCCCTATCCCACGCATCTCCAAGAAAGGTATAAATCTCCTCTCCGGTCCTTCCTCGCTGCCTGACCGACTCCATGTGGCACGAGGGGCCATTCCCCTGCTGTCTTCCTGCCGCCCTCCCTGCCCTGTGTCTCCTCCTTCTTTCTTTCACTCCCTCATTTTGGTGCCTGACCGCCTCCGCGTTCCTCCTGAGAAGGGGGCTTGGGAGGGGAGTTTCTGAGACTCCTCGAAGTCCTCCATGTTGGTTAACACTGTGACTCTGTATAGAATTCTAGATTGGAATCCATTTTACCTTAGAATCTTGACACCCTGGTCCCATTGCCTCCTGGCTTCTAGTGTTGCTCCAAGAATCTGCCTTTCCGGGGAGCAAGAAAACCCTGTCCCCTTCAGGCTCCTTCTAGATGGACTAAGAATCAAATTGACATGAGAAAGATTGACAGGAGAGAGTCCGGTATGTACAGGGAATCCGCACAGACACGAAATTCTGAAGACAGTCAGGCAACGTGAAGCACGTATGTCATTCTGAACCAAGAAGGAGCAGGGGTCTGGGACTTCAAAGGGAAGGAACGCAGTTCTCAGGAAGAGTAAATGTTTGGTAAACAAATGTCTGCTGGGCCACTCAGTGGCCTTCCCTCCCCATCAACCACCCCTCATTCATAGTAGTGTAGTTGTCCGTGGTGACCTCTCTTTTCCGGGAGCAGGTCCCCTATCTAACTTCTTCTAGGCAGTTGAGGGGGAACCCAAAGCGCTTTTCCTGAATCTGTTGGGTTTTAATGGCTTTTTCACTCAAAATAATCTTCATGCCAAGGTGGCCCATCTCGAGGCAGCCTGCCTCCTCCAGATCCAGTGTCATCATGAGCCCTGATTCTGTGTGACTTATTTTTCTTTTTACTCTTTTGTGGAAGCATTTGGGATTTTTTCTGTGTTCCCAGAAATTTATGGTGTTTGGCTCTGGGTAGGGTTTTTTCGTTTTGTTTTAACGCATTTGCTAGGCACCGATGAACCATTTTAATCTGGAAATTCATGTCCTTTGGTTCTGGAATTTTTCTTGACTTATTTTTTTTTTCATGATTTCTTCCTTTTTTCTCTGTATCCTTTTTCTTAAAACATCCATGATTCAAATTATGCATTTCTTCTATTAATCCGCTAGTTTTTTTGTGTTCCCTCTTCTCTCTCATTTTCTCATTCTTTCTATTCCCTGCCCCCCCCCCCTTTTCCTCACTGTCTGAAAAATTTCCTCAGCTGTATCTTCCAGTCTTGAGTTTTATACCTCTGCTGTCACATTTTTTGTTATGCTTGTTTGGTGAGCACAGCAATTTTTTTCTCTTTCATTTGAAATGAGATAGGGCACTAGTGAGCTTGGAGGTTGGTGAGTGTGTTAGAGGCAGTTAGGGTCTAAGAGGACGCCTGGAGGGCAGCTGTCCCTGAGAAGCCCCCTCACACAGGAGGGGCCCAAGATGGCAGCCGGCATGACAGGAAGCACTTACCAAATAAGGAAGAAAAGGCACAAAACCCTGCTTCCCCTTGCAATTAATGAATATTCTACTCTCTTGTTATCAACTGCAGTTAAAAGATAGAGTCCCAGGGGCGCCTGGGTGGTGCAGTCGGTTAAGCGTCCGACTTCAGCCAGGTCACGATCTTGTGGTCCGTGAGTTTGAGCCCCGCGTCAGGCTCTGGGCTCATGGCTCAGAGCCTGGAGCCTGTTTCCGATTCTGTGTCTCCCTCTCTCTCTGCCCCTCCCCCGTTCATGCTCTGTCTCTCTCTCTGTCCCAAAAATAAAAATAAAAACGTTGAAAAAAAAATTTAAAAAAAAAAAAGATAGAGTCCCAAACCCCAGTGCACACCTCTGTCACTTGAGCTCACCTACTCTCACATTTTGAGAGCGTACTTGCTTTGTTTTGCTTTTTAAAGATTTTATTTTTAAGTAATCTCTACACCCAATGTGGGGCTCGAACTCACAACCCCGAGATCAAGAGTTGCATACTCCACTGACAGCCAGCCGGGCGCCCCTCGAGAGTGTACTTTGGCTCCAATAAACTTTCCTGCTTGTGTCACTCATCCGCTGTGTTGTGTCTGCCCTTGAATTCTTTCTCATGAGGAGAGCAGGAGCATTCGGTGACATCTTTGGGACAGGCTGGGTCAAGGGTCCAGGGTCTCCCCAGTTCATTTGGCAACAAGTAGAGCCTGTCTACTGGGGGACTTCAATGTAGAGTACTCGTCTTGGGCCATTTTGCTGGACGGGAGTCTCCCTGACTATCAGAATCTTCAGGTCTTTTCTCTTGGGCTTGTTAGGAAATTTGATCTTCTGCCTGGAGGCTATGAACCTGGCCACCCCATTCTAGGATCCAGAAGAAGAGAAAGGAGCTGAGAGTATCACTGTCCCAATATGCAGGCTTTTCTGGGATTGTATGGGAGGAAAAATAATTTTCTCTATACCCTTCTAGGTTCTTGGCTGAGATAGGCCTAGCTAGGCTGAGACCTGTAATACAAGACAGATGAACAGAAGAAAAACAACACGGAAGTTCAAGAACATGGGGCACCTGTGTGGTTCAGTCATTTGAGCATTTGACTCTTGATTTCAGCTCAGGTCATGATCCCAGGGTCATGGGATCGAGGTTGAGCCCTGTGTCGGACTCCCTGCCTAGCTTGGGATTCTCTTTCTCTCTCTGTGTCCCTCTCCCCCGCCCCTAAAAAAAGAAAGAATTTCAAAAACGTGTATACCTCCTACCCACATGGGAGAGACCCAGAAAAACTGAGTAGCTCTCCAGAATGGCCCAAGCCACCACGTTAAATACCATTTTCAGTTAAAGACCAAAGAAAAAACGTTGGGATGGGGGCTGGGGAACGGGTTTTGGAGCTCAGCAGGAAGAGGCCTGTGAACAGGGTGAGGTTGTTGTATACACTGAAGTCCATACCTTCTCCACTGGGAAGTTTCTAGAGATGCGGCTCTCCCCCTCTGCCTGCTCCCGAGAGGAGACACCCTGACAAAGGAGATTTCTCCCATGAGTATAAATGCTTCTTCTGAAAGGGCAACTTCTACTCAGTTTTCAGAGCCTCTGCAGCATCTGCTATTTCTTAATCCGCCTGAAGTGATCCATGTGCCAGAGATGCAGGTCTTGGGTGCCACGGTCCGCCACCCTCTACCTGAGCCTCGTGTTCTCACGACAGCACGCGTTCTTTGGCCGTCCTGCTGTCCGTCCCTCACCCTCCCCGGCGGGGAAACTTGGGCGCCAAGGGGCCCTTCTGGTCTCTGGTGTGGGGGGAGGGTCTGAGGGTTTGGCGAGTGGGCTTCTGGGTCTCTCCCTCTCCGGGGCCTCCGCTTCCTTCTGTTCCCAGAGGTGCTTGGAGTCCCGCGCAAACCCCTCCACCTCTCGTCACCCTCTCCTTGCTCCAGAGGTCAGCTGCCCCAAGTCTCTTACGTCCCTTGTCACTCACAACTCTCTTGGCTTCCAAAGTTTGTTGGTTTTGCCTTTCCTCCCCTCTGGGGCTTTTGCCTTTTTTTTTTTTTTCTTTTTCTTTTCTTTATACCTTTGGCTGTGATCGCTGGAGACTCAGAGGAGCTAAAGGGGATTGGGTCTGCCAGCTGTAAGCGAAAGGCGGCAGTGAGACCTCCCCCTTGGCCCATCTCACTCACTCTTTTCCCATCCAGTCCCACGGTGCTGAATGTTCTCTTGGTTACAACTCTCTCCCAAAGCTCACGGTCTCTGTTACCTCTTTCGGTGGTATTCCATTTAAGCAAGGACCCGCATCTTTGGGTGGAGCACTGAGGGTGGGATCTCAGGTGGTATCTAGTGATTGTGCAAGGATTTCAGGTGCTTCTGGGGGGAATCTTGCCCTTTCTGGCACCAAATTAAATAAGGCTGTTGCCCACCTCAGTCTTTGAGGAGCCAGCTTCTGAAAGTTCTTACAAGTAGAATAAATAGGCAAGTGAGCAGAGTATTTAAATACAGAAACACCTAGGGGCGCCTGGGTGGCTCAGCCCATTGAGCATCCGACTTTGGCTCAGGTCATGATCTCACGGTTCATGAGTTCAAGCCCTGCATCGGGCTCTGTGCTGGCAGCTCAGAGCCTGGAACCTGCTTCCGATTGTGTCTCCCTCTCTCTCTGCCCCTCCCCTGATCGTGCTGGAACACCTCATTCTGCTAATAGTCCCACCATCTACACCTTCTTCTTTGGTGGAACCTCAGTCCCCTCCCCTGTGACCCAAGATGACAACATTCCACACTTCTGTTTACCGAGCGCAGTGACTCAAATGAAAATTTTGAAATGCTACGTGATGGTCGCCCCATAAGCCGCAAGCTCCATATTTGTGTCTTGACGGATTCTTGCTAGAACTGTAATTACATCAGAACCCACAGGATTTGTTCTTTTGAATCGCAGGCGATCGGCAAGAGGCTCCGAGTCCCAGGAGCTTGGTGAAGGAGGAGACGAAAAGAAAAAGCGAGATTCTCGGAAAAGCGGCTTTCTCAATTTAATCAAATCCCGGTCCAAAACGGAGCGGCCCCCGACGGTCCTGATGACGGACGAGCCCTCGTCGCCCAAAGGGGCCATCCGGAGTCCGGCCTCAGACACACCCAGGAAGGACACGAAGCCAGCGGAACACAATGGCAGTTCTGAGCGGCTGGAGGAGATGAAAACACCCGACCCCGTCGAGGAAAGTCCGGGGGAAGACGTGGGGAAGGCGGACCGGAGTGACAGCAAGGGCAGCCCACAGGCCGGGCGGAGGTACGGGGTGCAGGTGATGGGCAGCGGTCTGCTGGCGGAGATGAAGGCCAAACAGGAGAGGAGAGCCGCCTGGGCGCAGAAGGTGAGGGCGCGTTCCTCCCGCGGGGGCGTCTCCGGGGTGGTGCCCCACTCGGTGTTTATGGGCGAGGGGGCTGCAGAACCAGCCTGTCCGGTTGCATACAGATCCCAGGACAAAAGGCTTTTTCCAAAAGAGCACAGGGCGCCGAGGCATGGCCGTGCTCCCCTCGGGGACAGGGGCCGGCTCTCCTGAGGCCACAGTGCTTGGAGGGAAGTCCTTGGCCGAGAGTCTGCGGCCTTTCCTCCCCCTGCCGAGGTGCTTCCTGTGCAAGTCAGAAGCATGGACCCCTGTTCCGGGAAAATGCTCAAATCTGGGGAGAAGACGGAGTCTGTTGAGTCCAGACAGAGACCCCAGGGTGACCAGAGTAGACCTGACAGAAGCAGATGAAAAGACTGAAACCGGGGGTGGTGCCTGACTGGCTCAGTCGGCCAGACGTGCAACTCCTGATCTCAGGGTTGTGAGTTCAAGCCCCATGTCAGGTGTAGAGACTACTTAAAAATAAAAAAAGCATCTAGGGCACTTGGGTGGCTGTCAGTTAAGTGTTCAACTTCAGTCTAGGTCATGATCTCGCCGGTCCTGAGTTCGAGACCCATGTCGGGCTCTGTGCTGACGGCTCAGAGCCCAGAGCCTGCTTTGGATTTTGTGTCTCCCTCTCTCTCTGCCCCTCCCCAACTCACACTGTGTTTCTTTCTCTCAAAAATAAATAAATACTAAAAAAAAAAAAAGTAAAAAAAAAAAATTTTAAATACTGAAACCAGATTCTAATTATATAAAGGTAGATCTGCTTTTCAGTTTTTTTCATAATTCGTTCCCTTTTCCAAGCCTAAAATTCCCCGCTGTACTCCAGATTTGCAAGCCAGAAGAAAAGAAAGGCAAGGTATTCTGTTAGTTTTGATTGGGTACTTGACCATTGAGATATGTTGTCGTTCGCTCTGGAGAAAAACTTGATCGTTTAAAAATGGCCAGGACCCCCCAAACTCTGGCTCAGAGCATCACTTACTCTTCGAACGTCTTTTAAAATATACATCGTGGGTTTTTTTCTTCCCCTCTTCTCTCTCTTTTCTCCTGCAGCTACTGGAAAGATTGCAGGTTTATGGTGGTCACGGAGACGCACATGCCCACGTGAACCCGGGTTCTGGGTTTTGTGCATTATCCCGAGCTCTTTCTTTGACGTAACTGGTTTTCCCCAAGAAAGGAAAATCACACATCCGTTTTACTGGAAGTGTCAGAATGAAAGAGTTCGCCCCAACGAACCACTGAGTTTTAGAAAGTTCTTCCAACTGTATTATATACCAGAGTGCGGAGGCTGTTTTATATCACTTAACTGATTTTTTGTTTTCATTAAATCCTGCATCGCACGGGATCTTACACCTGTTCACCATAGCCCTCCACCGGCACTGTGGTTATCCCGCGGTTTCCTAGTGATGGATCTCTCCCACCTCGCTCACTGCCCCTTACAGAAGGTGGAGAGGGCTGCAGAGGGGACCATGTAACTGCATTCTGCTAATTCAGCAAGGCAGGCACTAGTCAGAATTCTGTAACCGCATCTTTGGCAAGTCAGACGCCCAAGGAAGTGTTTAAATTGCAATCTGTTTCATAGAATTTCCTTACAATGATGAACATGCTGTTTTCACTAACGAGCTGTTTATTTTATCACTGTTTTTCATTGATGAACAGCTGCTTTTTGGTAGAAAGATGGGGAGATGCTAGAGGGTTTTTTACATGTGCTTTGGATTTGACTCAGCGACAAAATTCCTATGGTTTTAGAAGTCTGTTGTTGGAGGCTTATAGTAATGACCTCGTAGCGCCATCTAGTGTCTTTTTAAACACCACCAATAATAAAAATCCTTCATACAGTGGACCCCAGAGATATCGAGGGTTCGGTTCCGGACCGACACGATGAAGCGAATATCGCAGTAAAGCGAGTCAAGTGAGGTTTTGGGTTTCCCAGTACATAGAAGGTTATGTTTACGCGATACTGTAGGCTATGTGGCGTGTACTAGCGTTATGTCTAAAATCACAACGGACACGTCTTCATTTTAAAATAGTCTATTGATAAAACATGCCAACCGTCATCCGAGCTTGCTGGTGCGGGGTCTTGCCTCCATGCTGAGGGCTGCTGGCGGATCAGGGTGGCGATTTCTTAAAATAGGACAACAGTCAGGTTGGCCACATCGATGGACTCTCCCTTTCACAAATGATCTGTCTGTAGCAGGCGATGCTGTTTGATAGCGTCTTACCCGCAGCACAACTGCTTTCAAATTGAAGTCAGCCCTCTCAAACCCGGCCGCTGCTTTAGCGACCAAGTCAATGTCCTATTCTAAACCCTTTGTTGTCACTTGAACAGTCCTGACCGCACATTCACTGGGAGTAGATCCCAGCTCAGCAAACCACTTCCTTTGCTCATCCGTCAGAAGCAACAACTGTGTCCGTTTGATCACGAGACGGCAGCCGTTCAGTCCTGTCTTCAGGCGCCACCTCTAACTCCACAGCTCTCTAGCTCTTTCCACCACACCCGCACTGACCTCCCCCGCTGGGGTCATGATGGGCCCTCAGAGTCGTCCCTGAGGGTTGGAATCCACTGCTTCCAGAGTCCCGTTCGCGTTGATGTTTCGACCTCTTCCCGTGAATCTGGCGTGAAAGCTGAAATCACACCTTGATCCGTGGGCTACAGAGAATGGGTGTTGTGTCGGCATGAAAACAGCGTCTCCACCGGGGCTCTTGGGTGACCAGGCTCATTGTCAATGAGCAGTGCCGTTTGGAAAGCAGTCTTTCTTTCCTGAGCAGAAGGTCTCAACAGGGGACCTAAAGTGTTCAGGAAACCACGTCGTAAACAGATGCACCGTCATCCCGTCTCTGTTGTTCATTTCTAGAGCACAGGCAGAGTAGGGCCAGCCTCAACCTTACAGCCTTAGGATTTTTGGAATGGTAACATTGGCGTCAACTTCAAGTCAGCAGCCGCACTGGCCCCTGACAAGAGTCAGCCTGTCCTTTGAAGCTTTGAAGCCGGACATGGACGTCTCCTCTCCAGCCACGGAAGTCCCACATGGCAGCATCTTCCAGAAGAAGGCTGTTGGTCTACACCGATCATCTGTTTTCTGGCGTAACCGCCTTCACTAACTCTCTTAGCTGGATCTTCTGGAGAACTCGCTGCAGCTCCCACATCGGCACGTGCTGCTTCATTCTGCACTTTTCTGTTGTGGAGACGGCTCCTTCGACCTCATGATCCGACCGTGATTGGCTTCAGACTTTGCTTCTGCAGCTGCCTCATCCCTCTCAGCCTTTATAGAATTGAAGAGAGTCAGGGGCTTGCCCTGGATTAGGCTTTGGCTTAAGGGAATGTTGGGGCTGGTTTGATCTTCTATGCTGACCACTCAAACCCTCTCCTTATCAGCAATAAGGCTGTTTGACTTATCATTCGTGTGTTCATTGGAGTTAACGTTTTTTTTTTTCAAGTGTATTTATTTATTTTGAGAAAGCAGGGGAAGGGGCAGAGAGAGAATCCCAAGCAGACTCTCTGCTGTTAGCACCGAACCCAATGCAGGGCTCAAACCCACGAACCATTGAGATCATGACCTGAGCCGAAACCAAGAGTCAGACGCTTAACTCCCTGAGCTCCCAGGCACCCCTGGGGTTACATTTTTCACTTCTTTGCATTCACAACTTGGCAGCTATTTGGCA
Organism: Herpailurus yagouaroundi; assembly: GCF_014898765.1. NCBI lineage: Eukaryota > Metazoa > Chordata > Mammalia > Carnivora > Felidae > Herpailurus > Herpailurus yagouaroundi. The sequence goes on along the minus strand of NW_024412467.1, from coordinate 1,612,829 downwards.
CAAGAGGCCTAGCTTTCGGCCTGCCCTGGCTCTCAACATGCCTTTCTCGCTGAGCTTAATCACGGCTAGCTTTCGATTTAAAGTGAGGTGCCCCGCTCTTCCTCCCCTTGAACACTTAGTAGGACTATCGAGTGGCCTGATTTCAATATCATTGTGTCTCGGGGACTAAGGAGACCTGAGGAACGGGGGAGAGACAGGGGGACGGCCGGTTGGTGGAATGGTCAGAACACGTACGTTTATCAGTTAAGTTCACTGCCTTACGTGGATGCAGCTCATGGCACCGCAGACAGTTACAAGAGCGGTATCACTGAGCACACATCGCCATGGCAAATATAACAATAACGGAAGAGTTTGACATATCGTAAAAAAAAAAAAAAAAAAAATGCGGCACAGGGACACGACGTGAGCAAGTGCTGTTGGAACAGCAGTGCCGATAGAATTGTACCGTGCGGTGATACCGCAAACCTTAAATCTGTAAAAACCGGAACAGTATCTGCAAAGTGCAATAAGATGAGGTATGGCTATACTTACAGTTCAAACCAGTCAGGGGTGTTCTATCAGAATAATAACAAAAAAGTGTTTCAAAAATTAGTGTAAGAAGATTCTCCCCTAAAATTCTATGACCGTATTCTTGAGGAAGTCAGCGGCATAAACGCCAGTGGTCAATAGACGGTTGATAAAAAAAAAAAAAAAGTACGGTGTCCTCACTCTTCTCTTGAATAAGTTTCTTGACACTGTTCACATTTAATGCACGTATTTAAAGAAAAAGAACATGAAAATGGGAACAGCGCACTTCTCATTCATTAGCAAAGCAGAGTACCAAGTAGCGTCTGCTTAGAGGCCACGCGCTTTCTCCTGGGGCCGCCTGGTCAGCTGTGTGCTCTGTATTTCCTCCTTGTTCCATGCAGTAATTTTTGACATGTGTTGACTACCTGGGAAAGCCGGGAAGGAAACAGTAAGAGCCACCCCTAGGATTATATTTTATCTTTTTCATTTTTTTAATGTTTACTTTTGAGAGAGAGAGAGAAGAGAGACAGAGCATGAGCAGGGGAGGGGCAGAGAGAGAGGGAGACACAGAATCCGAAGCAGGCTCCAGGCTCTGAGCTGTCAGCACAAAGCCCAACACGGGTTTGAACTCACGAACCACGAGATTGTGACCCGAGTTGAAATGGGACGCTTAACCGACTGAGCCACCCCGGCGCACCCCCTAGAATTATATTTTAACTGCAGGTACGCGGGGCGCTGGGCACTCATGGCCTGAGAGGCGGTGTCTCCTTCAATGTGTCCTCCGTCCTGGCCACTTTAAATAGCCCACCTTCTTATTTTTGAGCCCAGACAGACGTGCCTTCCAGAGGTTATAAGATGCGAGGAGAGGCGCTCGGCTTTTGGGACTGGTTAAGCCCCGCCTCCTGACCACTCCGTTCAAAGGCTCGGGCGCCCTTGCTGGTCCAGGCGGGGGACTTCTCGGCTAGTCTTCACCTTGCAGACGCGTCCAGGGCTCTCCTGCAGCCCTGGCACGGGGCTTCCTGTGCTCAGGATCACTTTTCCGTAGAGGTGCCAAACCATGTGCTCGTTCTAGCCATGGGACTTGTGTGCACGCTGCTTCTCCGAGACCAGCCTCTGCTAGGGGAACATCCGTGGTCTTGCTGAGAAAGTCCTCGGCACCAGTTGCCTCCCTGGGAGCCACGCTCCTGGCGAGTGTATGGCTGTGGCCAAGCGGTCAGTGAGTCAGGTCTCACCCGTGTGTCAAATAATCCCTCCCATGTCATCAAAAATACCGGAAAGCAAGGAACTTCCGGCAGACACCTGCTCTCCGGGCTTGTCGGGCACGTGAGTGGAGCAGGAAGGGGCAGGCCAAGGTCAGGTCGCCCTGGGAATCCTCAGCTCCCTACCCCGCCCTCCCCCCCTTCCACCCGCCCACCTTATTTGTGTTTTTAGACAGGAGATGCAGATTATCGTTGTCAGTAGGATTCTTGGTAGCAAACACTCGCCTTTTCTTTACATGGGACTTTTTGTGTCTAAATGCTTCGGTCTCAGGGGGACTTTCTGCACCACACGAGGCTGATTCCCGGCCTCACAAGTCACAGCTCCGGCTGAGACAACCTTCCCCACCTTTGCCGTCACAAACCCCTTTGCCTGAAGTTCTTGGGTTTTTTAAATTAATTCCGGCCTGCCCCTCCGCTGCCTCCTGAACCGTCGGTCTGTGTCCCTATGGTTCTGGCCCCGTGACAAGGAAGACCCTGCCCGTGTTGGGCCCCTCTTCACCTGTTTTGTACGTCAGAGTGAAAAGGTTTCCGCTGCTTTTAACACTTGATTGTTGGAACCCAGCTTGGAGAGGGTCCTGTCACCTTACAGAGTGTCCGTGCCCCATTGCTGGGAGCATCGGGCTGCAGAGAACACGTAGGTGTTCCACAAAAAACCCACAGGAAACAGGAGACATCAGCGAGCCCACTGGCTTCCCCGGAACCCACGCACCTGTCACCCGTGGGAACTGGCCACACTTGGGACCCCGGAAGCCTGACTGCAAACCCAGAACACAACTTACTCCTCAGAACCGTGTCCCAGGAGGAGGCCCTCAGGGTGACAGGCCGGACACGGTCGGTGTGACAGTGGTAAAGGGGCCGCTATTTGTTGTCGTTTATTATCTGCTTTGTTCTTTTTCTTACATTTTAAACAAAAATGCACTTTTGGGGGGCCGTGTGCTTGACTTTTCTAGAAGCTTGGGAATGATGCGGCGTCTCAGGATTCTTCCGGCCTGGGCAGCACAGAGCGGTTGGATGCAGGTGGGGCAGGTAAGTCCGGCGATTGCCGTCGCCCCGTCGGGAAAGGCGCTCGGCTTCCGGTTCCAGGAGCCTCACGTCATTCGCAGGAGAAAAATAAAAACGGGGCGTGAGAATAGGTTTCTGCGTCACGGTTCTCAGCTGGCACCGAAAGACATTTCCTCACCTGCCGCAGGTCAGCCCGGGGCATGTCCCCATCCCTGCAGCCACGCGCCTGGACAGCCCACCTTTTCCAGTTTCCCAAAGGGAGGAGATCTCTTTGAGAGGAACTCCCCAGCTGTGGGCGTTGGAGGGGCGGGGGAGGCGGGGACAGGGCTGACGTTAGAAAGCCATACACGGTAGGTGGAAGGTGGCCCATTTGTTTGACACGAGGGAGTGTTCTTTCCTTTCTGCACCGATATCCTTGGCAGGTGTAGCAGAATCATAACGGCACCTCTGGTGGAAACGGAGACTAACTCACAAATTGCGTGTCAGAAACCTCACTTTGCTGTTTGAGATTCCTGGGTTGAGCCCCAGAATCTTTATGCCGTGAGAGCCGGAATGTAGCTCGTTATTTAACCAGCTTGTTTCCGCCTGTGGTCTAGACGCTTCAGGCAGCAACAGGGCAGGGGTGCGAGATGAGGTGACATCGTCACGGTTCTCGCTAAACGCGAGGTGATGGATGTCGCGCAGCCCTCGTCACTGAGGGCTTGCAGCCAGACCCCTACCTGCTGATGCTTGTCCAGAACCGAGGCACCCACAGGCGGTCATACCTGTACCTTCCTCGTGCCAGACCTGAGAAAGATCTAGCGCACTGAGCACCGCGTCCCCTCTGGGCGTTAGTAGGGACGTGGACACGCTTGAACTTAGGCTTGCATCTGGGGGGTGGTCAGGAGTGATGGGAAGGGTACCACCAAGTACGCTGCTTTCCCGCAAACATTGTCGTCTTCCGCCAGCGTGAGTGGACTCGAAGAGCATGTAGAACAACACGTTCTGTTCTGAAATACCTGCGAGGAGACATGAGCAGAAGTGGGCGTGGCAGTCGAGAGCAGGACCCCTCCTCGCTCCCAGTGATCAGTTTCTTCCACCTCTGATTTTGCTCATAAAGCGTGCTCTCTGTACCTGTTTTTATTTTAGTGCCTAAGCCACACCCAGGTGTTCCGGAGAACCGCTTCGGTCTGGGAACACCAGAAAAGAACGCCAAAGCGGAGCCCAAAGTGGACACGGGTTCCAGGCCCCGGAGCTCGTCCAACACGCCCGCCAGCCCGAAGCCCCTGCCGCAGGCCCCCAAACCCAGCCTGGCGGCACGCCCCACCATCCCACAGAAACCAAGAGCCGCCTCGCGGCCTGGTAAGGGTCTTACTGGGCAGCGAGTGGCCCCGTGCCCAGCTGGCCTCCGGAGGGTGCTCGATCGGGACTCACAGGTGGTTCCCGGGGCTACCGGCGAACGCAGGCGCAGGGGGTCCGTGGGAGGGGCTTCGAAAGGGGCAAAGGCTGAAGAGTTTCTGAGACTGTCCCTGCATACGGGTGGCAGGTGGGAGGGCCACGGGAGGAAACAGTCTTGTGTTGACCCAGTCGCTTGATTGAGCTTTCTGAGATCCGTCTCCAGGGTCTACACAAATAAGGAAGCGTAAGTTCCTCTCCTTTCGCCCCAGATTCTGTGAAATATTGAGGGTTTAGAACAGGGCTTGGCAAAACAGGGGCCTGTTTTTGTAAATACAGTGTCACCGGCACACAGCCGTGCCGTTTGTATTAGCTTTTGCGCTAAGACGGCACAGTTGAGTAGTTGTGACAGAGGCCGTTGGCCTGCAGACCCTGAAACACTTAGGTTTGGCCTTTACAGAAAAAGCTTGCTGGCTCTCGGTTTAGAAAACCTAAGGATAGAAGAAGCTTAAAAATCTTAGAAATGGATGGGCCTCTGCCTTATTCTCTCCTGCATTAGTTCTTCCCTGTACGGTTTTTTTTTTCTTTGTTTTTCTCCAACAGTCTATTTAAAAAATTTTTTAAACATTTGCAAAAATAGAGTGGATAATATATTGAACCCCATATCGCATCTTCACTTTTTTCCCCCGTAATGATAGGCAAATAAGGTAGAGATATACAGTCAGATTATGCCCATCATCATCACGGCTAATGTTTTTGTAAAAAATGTTTGTTTTTTATTTTGAGAGAGAGAGAATCCCAAGCAGGCTCCGCACTGTCAGCGCAGAGCCCGATGGAGGGCTCGAACTCGCGAACCGTGAGATCATGACCTGAGCTGAAATCAAGAGTCAGCCGCTTCACCGGCCGAGCCGCCCAGGCGCCCCATCTCTGCTAATCTTAACTCTGTGCCAGGCCGTGTGCTAAGTGCTTTATGTGGATAAACTCCTAATGTCCTCATCACAGCTCCGTTCCATAGATGTGGAGTGTGGGGCCCAGGGACACTCAAGTTTGTCATGCCACACGGCTGGTGAGCGGCAGCCGGACCCTAGGACCCCCAGCTGTAGGGGTGACCACTCCCACGGGCGTGCACACTAGAAAGTAAGACGCACGCCTCATCGTAGTCCTTCGCCAACACGCAGAGGATTGGGTAGAATGAGAAAAGATAAGTCGCAGGCGTCCAAACTCATTCCGCTTGTGGGTCTTTCCCGTTTTCCCTCAAACATGCCTCTCATTCACCAAGCGGCCAGCTGGTTAATGCCCTCCGGTCTTCACAGCCCACTGGTCCCTCAAGAAACCCGGTGCACAGTCTTCAAAGAGCAGCCACAGAGAGACACCCTGCGGTCACCCCCCAGCAGCCGACCCTTGAAGCAGATCACTTAGGACTGCCTAATTCTGCTCAAACCTCTTTGCAGACCAAAGTTATGATAGGGAACAAAAAATTTCTTGGAGCAACACAAGATACCTTCATGATAGAGTGGGGAGAGAGAAGGCATAAAATAATAATAAAACATCAGCAAAGTGTATCCCTCGTCTGCGGTAAGGAAACAGTTCTAAAACGAACCTGATCTCGTTTGTACTTTAGCTCCCCAGTGGCCAATTCCAAATGCAAAACCAGCCGGATTCCCAATACTCTGTTGCAAGGAGCTTCTGTTTTCAATTTGTTAAATGTGTCCGTTCATTTCTTAGCACTTAGTCTGTCGAGAATTATGTTAGCACACTCGTTTGTTTTCGTAGCGCTTGAGAATTCAGGCATTTTCAAATACGCCACCTCCTTTCCCTTCCTCGGCTCTGAGAGACCGCCCCAAGCAGGGAGAGGTCTTCCACGGTGTTAGGTGACAGCCTGTGTGTATAGTGACGCAGAGAGGAGAGTTGAATTGGAAGGCGAAGGCTGAAGAGAACCCTCTGTACACACACGCACGCACACGTGCACGCACACCTACACACACCAAGCTCAAATAACCTTGCAGAAAATAGTGCGGAGAAAAGGGCGCAGTTCAGTAAATCCTTACAGAAAGAATGAAGTAAGTCGCCTTTAGAATTAAGAGACTAGAGTTCTAACCCTAGAAGTTTTGTCATTTTCCCTCAGCGGGTCATTTAATCTCTTCATTCGTACAGTGGTCACCAAAGTCCTTCTGGTTCTAAAAGCCCATTGAGGGGCACCTGGGTGGCTCAGTCAGTTGAGCGTCCGACTTCGGCTCAGGTCATGATCTCGCGGTCTGTGAGTTCGGTCCCGCATCGGGCTCTGTGCTGATGGCTCAGAGCCTGGAGCCTGCTTCTGATTCTGTGTCTCCCTCTCTCTCTGCCCCTTCCCTGCTCATGCTGTTTTTCTCTGTCTCAAAAATAAATAAAAACATTAAGAAAAAAAAATTTTTTTAAATAAAATAAAAGCCCATTGATTCCAAGTTATTCTTAGTGGTCTCAGTATGGATATATAGGTACGTGTGCCTGCGTTCCTACGTGTCCATGTGTATACGTGTGACGTGACCACTGTACTGGACAACAGGCAAAGGCAGTGGGTTATAAATATCACGTATTTTAAGAAAATCAGACAGCCTCTGTGTCTGAGGCAAAGGAACATTGACTTACTGGCAGCGTCCTTTTCAAATATCAGCTCACTGAAATTCCGTGTCAGCGACATAAATTCACGTCTGTCTGTGAGTTTTAGGGATTGTAACCTTTTATAAATTTCAGTTATTTTTCTCCCTACTGTATATAGCTGTTAGTTGCAGAGACATGACACTCCGTCTTGGCCAGAAAACTTCTAGGATACTTTTTAAAAGTGATTGGCCGTTCGTATTTCAAGATTAACCTGGCTTATGTTTTAGGAATCCGGCTGGTGCAACTGCTTGACTCATGCGTTTGTGTCTCCCTAGAGGACATCCCGGACTCCCCATCCAGCCCTGGCTCGTCGAAAATTGCTCTTCTCCCACCTGTCCTGAAAAAAGTTCCTTCGGACAAGGAGAGAGATGGGCAGATTAGCCCCCAGCCCAGTCCCAGGACCCTTTCCCAGGAAGGTAAGAAATGTTTTCTCTCTGTTAGCTGTCTCCAAGGAGAGTCCTTTCAAGAGAAGGGAATTAACCCTGGTCTTGACGAGTATCCTAGAGTTTAAATCAGCATTCCTTGGACTAAACTTCTGGGACCAGAGCAGTTTCCTAGTTCAGAAGCTTGATTCAACCTTATCGATGACATTGGATCTTCACAGAGGACCGTATACACAGAATGAAAGCGTAGCAGACATCCCAACCCAAGGTTTACCTTCTTTGTAATCACTAGGCGCTCCTGAACTGGCTCCCAGCAGGTGCGGAGTGCCTTAAATATTTTGTGACTCATTGGGTGCCGCTTACAGGCTTCTAGGTCTCACTATTTCCCAGAACTCTTCCCCGGTTGTGAATTACCATCACTGTGCTTCATAAGCAGCCCCCGCAGGCTGGGGGTGGGGGGGGGGGGGGGGAGACTCGTAGCTCATTACACTCGCTTAGTCATGAAGTCAGACATGCCTTATTCCCCAGGCACCTGCCTGGACGCTTTCAGGGCGTCATTGGGCCAGCTTTGCTCCTCTTAATCTGCTGGGAGCAGAGCAAGATAATCCTGGGACGTGGGTGCCCATCTCCCAGAATCAGATCAAGAGTTATGAGTGGAGGGTGGCCTCAGCACCCCTGCATTTCTGTCACCCACCTCCCACGCTCTGTTAAATACACTGTTGACTTTTGGGTTCTACCCTCCATAAAGTATAATTGCCATCTCTAAGCCCCGCTGATGAAGAAATTCCGGAGCCCCACGAGTCATTACCCATGACCAGATGGCTCTCATTATGGTTTGAGGCTGCCTTTGTTTTATTTTAGATGTTTGATGCTTTTAGAATTCCTTGACCTTTCTGGCTTTGACATCTTCCTCCACTGGCCTGTTTTATTAATGGCAGTCTTGTGTTGAAGTTAATGGAGAGTATTTCTGGCTACTATCTTTGTGACTTAGGAGAATAATAAAAATAAATGATTAGCAACAAAAAAAAATAACACTGCCTGCTTTCTCCTCTCCATCCTGCAGATTCATTTGGTGGGTCCAAGCTTCCCTCACCTATTAGCTGTAAATAAAAGGAGGTAGGGATTTGACCAAAGCCGATAAACCACTCATGTCAAACTGAGCAGCCAAAGCCGTGAAAGATAGCTAGCGCCTACAGTTACTTTACACGGAATGCGTAAATAGAGGGTCTGGCGTTAGAGCCACAGCCTTCGCGAGTCTTGGTGTAGAAAAAGGAACCTCCGAGTCAGACCGACTTGAGCCAGCCCCTCCCCCACTCTGCCTTCATTTCCCCTTCTTTCTGCAACTGCTTTGTGTCTTTACTTACAAGGAGGTTTTGAAGATTGCTTAACGTTTATGAAAAGCGAGGTTTTCTAGATGCCTATATGATTACAAACAAGGGCTCGAGTAACCCACCAGCCCCCTGAGTACGAAGGGGTGCCACGGAGGGTGAAGAGTGGAAGCCACTGGCAGACCCTTAGCTGCTTTGGAAAAGTCCTGTGTTCTTTCCTGAGAAACTAAGTTGCTCCTCAGACATTTCCGAGCTCTGGGGTAGATGTGTGACTCCTTTCCTCGTTCTCCCTTGAGGGCAAACACCATGGATGATTCGTGCCCCCGTCTTTCTAGGTGGGGACTGTAGAGCTTGCCCCTGGGATCCACAATAAGTTAAGCACAGAGATCATCCTGGTGGTGTCACTTGGTATTGAAATGGAGTTGAAATATACATGCCGTCTGAGAACAGCCTGTAAATGTCCAAGGTGCTAAGACTCTGACTTCAGTTTATTAGCTCATCGGCAGCGCCGGCCCGGGGATGACAGCCACTTGTGAGCCCTGTCTTTTTCTTTAGAAAACGTTCCTGATGTGCTCCTTCCTATTTTCTTGTACGTTATTCATGCTGGTTACTTCATTTCCTTGTTCTGTGCCTCCCTTTGGACTAGCGTGCCCAACTCATTTCTGAAACAGGTAAATGGCTCTGATTCTTCTGGATTATTCCATAGTGAATGTGATTTTCGTTAATCCATCCTGGAATCAAAGCGATACCGCGGGGGCCTTTTGTTAGCACCTTTTTGGGGGCAGACTCGGAGCTCACCTCATTTTGCACCACATTTCCATAATGTTGGCTGTTGAATTCTGTAGATGATGGTGTGTGCGGGACCAATGCTGTAGGTTCCCGAAAGCCTAAGTGGGGCGGGTTCTCGGATATTTAATTCTTAATAGTCTTTAATATTAATGTCAACACATCGATGTATTTGCTAATGTAAAGGGTAAAACGAATCCCTTTTCCTCAGTAGTGCAAAGAGGAGATTATTACAAAAGACATTCAGATCATGACACTGGCAAGCCTTCCAGTGGAGGGAAAAGATCTTCAAAACTGTACTCCACGATTGCAGAAGAGGAGGTGAAGGCAGTTGGGCACAGGAAGTCACAGCCAACAAATGGTTAGAGCCTTCGCTTATCATCCCTTCACTGACCCAAAGCTTATGAATTGGCACTAACAAAAACAAACTTTAATTGAGTAACTTCTATCCCGGGACCGGCTCGGGGATTATTCCTACAACCCATGTTGGTTTTCTAAATGGCAACAGGATGGTCCTTCCCTTTGGGGCAAAGAGTATCGACTTCAAAATCTAAACTTTCAAACTCGACCAAGGAGGATCGAGTTACTCTGGCGTGGGGTGATTTGTCCCCTCCACTTTTCGTGATCCTGTGGGTTTACACGTGGGTCATGCCTCCTGTTCTCTTGGTCTCGCTATACTCTTCTGTTCGACTGTAATTGGGATTGGGGAAGAAATTCTTAGAGTGCAGTTTCTGCCTTTAGAAGGTATTGGCCCAACACCTTACCTGACGCTGTTTTAGGAAAGGATCAGTGAAATGCCCGCGACCTTTCATTGGACTTTTTATGACCCTTCAGTGAGAAAGGAAAAGTACCAGTTAAGGGTCTCAACCTCTAAGGACAGTTGATTCTATTTTACAGCCGTTGCTTTTTGCCATCTGCCTTCCGCGAGACACGGTGGTGAGTTCTGTCGTGTTCCGTTCAGGTGAAGACCGTCCCAGGAGACAAAAAAGGCTTTGTCAATTTCAAACTGTCGATTTCAAATTGGCTTCGAACTCCAGTGGGAAATGTTAGAGCAAGCCTCGCTGATTCAGAGAGGAAATGTCTTTCCTGTGACTCCGCACTTCTGATCTTGCTGGTTAATAACTTTCTTTATAAATCCGACTTGAAAATCTTTGAAAGGAAGTCTTAGTACCATAAAAGGGAAAAAAAAAGAGGTAGAATATTCTGATATGTGAGATGGCTTTAAAGTACTTTTTCCCTTGAAACAGGGCACTTTTCTTCCGGTAAACCTGTCAGGGGTTAATACGTGAGTGTATTTAGGCTCCCAAGGATGAAGTATGTGGCCCAGAATTCTAGCTGCAACTCCGTGCCTGTCACGGCCTTCTGAGAAAGCGCCCCACATGGCAAGTTAATGGAAGTGACCTGATTATAGGAATAACTTCTCTTTCTTGCAAAAGGATAAAGCATTCTGAAACTTCCGCACCTTGTTACGGATAACACACCTCCTACGAGACCCACCTTACGGCTTCACAACCGGCTGCATTACGGCGCCTCCGGTGGGAACTGTTGTCTTTGAGGACTTTCCCGGACAGAGGTTTACAAACCAAAACAGCAGCCAGAAGGCATCTGCTGTCTCCCTCGGGCAACATTTGGGGCCAGCTTTCTTGGCCAGTACCGTTGGATGAGTTGTGCACTCCGACCTGCCTGGCGATCTACGCCCCCCCCCCCCCCCCCCCACCGCTAGCTAATGGGGTGGAGCTGGTGGGGTTAAGGACACGCCCCACAGCACAGAGTGAAGTCTATAGGTCACAGATGAACATTCTGGTTGGGCCTGGTAGCGCCTGCCGGAGAAAAAACAACTGACTTGGCCCTTCACTTTTTTAAAGGACTCCCTAAAACAAACGTAATGTTATATGGCAACCAGACTTCAATTAAAAATTTAAAATCAATAAATACCAGTGATGTCACGGACACTACCGAGGAATCCTATGTTTGACCCTGTAAGAAACAAACGAACGCGATGACCCACTTGGGTTTTGTAAATAAAGTTTGGTTGGAACACACGCACCCGGATTTCCTGCGTGGTAGACTCGTTTACAGACACGTGCTTACAATACGTCTCCTAAGAGATTTTCTCTGATATTTTCAGAAAAACCTGTTATCTTCAAGTGACAGAAAAGTCACATAAACGAACACTTAAAGACATTTGTTTTCTGAAGAGAGGCCGGGTTATTTGTAGAGCGTATTAAATCAGAAGCCCTATCTCTGTATTGCCCCTTTTGAGAAGGTCACATAGATGTTTCTAGATTTGGGAAATTTACATTTGAACTATCGTGTAGGGTGACTTCTATCACTTGGTTACCTAACAAAGCACCTTGATGGAGCACAGTGTTCCTTCTTCCCAGAAGCCGCTGAAAGTGCTTCATGTAACACACAAGGAGACCAGCCCCAGGACCACACCAGTCCTGCAGGAAGGCTTTGAGATAGGACAAAAAGGTTGGCCACAGGAATAAGCCAGATCGTAGGAAGGCAAGAAGTTCTGTGCCTGGCTCAGATTTTTCCACGACCTCTTGGACTTACAGTTCTCCCTCCGATGGGCTGTATCAGTGTGATGGAATTAAACAGGACCATCTTGTGTTTGCTTTTCTGCCCTGATTTCTGGAAATAGCAACAGGAACCAAAAAAGTAGTTTTTACAGGAGCTTCAATTAAAGTAATTTTATGTCACATATTTTAATACTGTTTTGTTAGTGCCGATTCCCCCACCTGCCTGTCTTCATCCTTGAGAATTCCAAAGCAGTCTGCTTTCTGAATAGTTCCCGGTTAACAAACGGCATTTAGCAGAGCAATTCTGTTAGCCCGTGCTGTGTACTTTCCTTTAAATCTTTCAGGAGCGGCTTCGTGTAAGCTAAAACAGCTTTCTTATTTTCCTAAATCGTGTATCCGTGTGACAAACAGAAGCTGTTGTTCTCAAAGCATGCTGCATATTTTTATCGTGGTTGTTGTTTTAATTGTGTGGCTATTTTAGTATTGACCGGACAGGTAAAATGCTTGCTTTCTTTTACTGGAAATATCTGTAACTTCTGAATCTCGTGCCCTTTCCCGTCTTGCATTTAATTATAAGCTGTGATGTTTTCATTCGAGTATGTCCCGTTTTCTTGAAGAAAATAGTTGGTTTGGCTTTGTATATATTATGATGTACCCTGCTTGTTCGGGCCATCTTACTCTGAGATGTCTTTTATATGTCACTTGCTTCTTCCATAATCCAACCTATAACCAGCAAAATATCTGGCTGTGGCTTACGGTCTGTCAGCCAGTGCTGTGTCCTACTTTTTTTCACCAGATCTGGATTCTGCTACCCCGGTATGAGTTCTTCAAAAGAAATTTAACCATTGGTCAGCAGTTTTGGCTCCTGCCAAGAAAGTATAAAAACATCAGGGCTGGCTACCGAATATTATTTTTAAGGTCCTCACGTTTTCCTGGTGGGAAAGATGGATGTCGGTGGGACTTAAAATGGAGAAGAGCTCAAATTTTCAAATGCATCTCTAATTCCGAATTCATGTGCACATTTCGGAAGCTTTAAAATTAGCACGTGTGTCTGTGTGTATATGATACATGTATATATGCAAAGTCAAATCATCTTCCAGAATGACAGATTTCACGTTTAATCCTTCCTGCACCAATCTTTGCCACCGTAGACGGGATGTGAGTATACACACAGTGTTTATGTTGAATAGCCTGTTGACTTAAGCACTTTTTTTTTTTATCATTTTAATGGTTTGTGGGATGGCACCAAACACATCTACAGACGCACAGAGACGCCCCAGCACGTTAACGGTGTGAATACTTGCATTGAGGACGTGTAGTAAGGCAACCTGACTTTCTTTATCCTGTATAAAGTCAACCATTAAGTCAGGCTGCTCAGGAGAAGGTTCATCTGAATTAGTAAAAAGCCTGAATTTTATATTCCACTTATTTATTTTGTAAATGTTTGTTTGTTTGTTTGTTTGTTTTGAGAGAGAAAGAGCATGCCAGCAGGGGAGGGGCAGAGAGAGAGGAAGAGAGAGAATCCCAAGCAGGCTCTGTGCAGTCAGCACAGAGCCTGACATGGGGCTCAAATCCACAAACTGTGAGATCGTGACCTGAGCAGAAATCAAGAGTCGGATGCTGAACCAACTGAGCCACACAGGCGCCCCCTGAATCTTATATTTTAGAATAACTTCTAGAGTTTTAAGTTTCAAGCAGACGTAATCTTATTGGGACTGTTCGTCAGTGGGAGCTTGACCAAACCTACTTCAATATAATTGTAATTAGCATCCTAATTATCTGCAGTCAAATAGATGCTGCCTAAGGACTGGAAAACTAACTTAACAAAGAACATTCCCCCTACAAAGTTGTTCCTACCAGCGATCTGGACTAATGAGAAGGTGGGAGCCTGGGAGAGCGAGTGCATTGGCCGCTGGTGTGATTTTAGGTCCCTGATCTCACCTGCCTCGGTCTCCTGTCCACTCACGCACCTCCTTGTAACGCTAAGGAAATGGCAGCCTGGGACTAGTCTCGGGATCCCGCTCACATCCACAAGAGTTTAATCAGTGAATTTTTAAATAGCGTCAGTGCCTTAGTGAAGTGCTTTGTGGGGCCTCTAGAAAGGCCATATTATTATTCCTCTCAGTGACTATGTTGGACGCATTAAAATTTGTGCCTTCGTGACTCGTATTGGGTGTATGTCACCGACCCAGAAACCAGTCTGTTAACTTGTTAACGATGCAGATTGAAGGACGGTCTGCTTTCTGCCGGAAGACCGCTATGTGAGATCTCTCTGAATTTCAGTTAGCTGCGCTCCAGCGACCTGGGTCCATCCAGGGTGCTTTTGTTTCTTACCTGCGACATAAACATTTTGGATGGCGTGAATGTGTCCATTTTTAGAGAGTCCTCTGATTTCACAGACCATGAATGAGGCCCTGGGATTTTGAGGAAGCTAAAATACTGGCGGAATGGAAAGCTTTTGAATCTAAGAATTAGAGCCAACGTGGTTGCTCTGAAGTCAAATAAGCAGTATATCACCATTTTGGGTTCTTCTTTTGACCCTGTAGCGTCGGAAATTTGTTTTTGAGTCACTTGATACACAGGAACAGCTCATGTTGGTTTTAAAAGGGAATGAATAAATTTTTCTAGCAAGATTTCACTAGCAGTGCTCTACTTTGAGGTCAGATTATTGCAAAGTGGCTTGGAGATGATGAGAAATCTGCTGTCCTTCCTCCTGGTTGTAGCACATGCAGAAGCTGAAAACTTAGAGAGTTCTTTGTAGATTACTCTCAAATGGATTTTGTGTTAAAAAACAAGCCATTTTGAGAAAATTATTTACCTTTGCCCCCAGACCTGATTGGCTGACAACTTTCAAAGGACGTTTATTATTTTTTTACACGACTCAAGCGAAAAAATAAAATCAGTTGTAATATTGTTTGCTTTTCCCTTCCATCTGAGAATTTGCTCCAAGGCGTTAGGCAAAAAGAGGTCAGGCTTTTAAAAAATTACTTATTTTTACAATGAGATTTGAGAAGTTTATCCTCTTGAGAAGGGTGGATGGTTTCCATTTAATGTAATTAACTACATTTAAGTTTTTATTGTCTAGAGATCAGAATCTGGCCCCACAACCAGATTGGCAAGAGAAATACTTTATTATGTTTGCATTTTAACTATCAGGTTTCAGGAGCTTTTACTTCCTGAACCGCTCTTTAATGGATTAAGCATTTGAATAGCCAGTTCCTGGCCAGAGGAGTTTTTAGCATAATTGCCAAAGTCAAGGTCATTAGAAGCATCAGCGGGATCCTGTCGCTTTCCAGGCCTGTGTTCCTAGTTGGATCATTTGAACTTCTGAGTGACGAGGTAGCTTTCGTCTGCTTTCAAGCCACACAAAGTGTAGGGCTTGATATTTTTGGCTTAAGTGGTATCTATACAAAAGATTTGGTGAGTAATATGTAATAAGCCTTAATCGCCCTGAAGTACGGTACCCGCGAAGCTCTGATCTAGTCGTCAAGAACATGCACTTTGCAGGGAGAGGTCTCGTTTAAATCCAAATTCCACGTTTTACAAGACCTCCCCGCCAGGGCGTTGTGAGGTGTCTCAGTCCTGAAGCACGCATGCCCGACGGGACACATAACAAAGGCTCCAGCCCAGTAATTCTCCACCCCTCCCTTCAGGGCTGTGCGAAGTCGCGGGGGGGGGGGGGGGGGTCCTTCATATTTATATGGGATCAGAGCAGGCAGCCATGATGACAGTTCTGTCACCTGGAGGCTG
The DNA here is from genome assembly GCF_014898765.1 of Herpailurus yagouaroundi. Lineage (NCBI taxonomy): Eukaryota > Metazoa > Chordata > Mammalia > Carnivora > Felidae > Herpailurus > Herpailurus yagouaroundi. Next base: position 1,597,278 of record NW_024412467.1, on the reverse strand, counting down.
GTTCCAAGAGGACTGACCGCACCCGAGGCAGTATTCATTTGTTCTCACAAGGCTTTGAAGCATTCACTTCCTAGCGCGAGGAACTGAGGTTTGCTGGGTCCTTCCTCATGTCGTGGCCCCAGAGCAGAGAAAGCCAGGTCTAGAGGGTGGCAGAAGGCATCAGGTGGGACATCTGTCCAGCGGCGCCTCTGCCAGGCTCTGTCTGTCCTGTTGCCTTGGCCGCACGAGGGGCGGCTGTGCGTGAGGGGTCGGAGGGCCCCCCATCAGTTCCCCTATCCGTAGCACCCCCAGATTCTCAACCACGGCCGTGAGAGCTTTGCCCTCTCATGGCCTGCTTTTGTGTTTTCTCATTTTGATTTGCTTCTGTTTTTGTTGGTTTGTTTCTCATTTCTGCCTCGAGTCTCTAAACATAGCTGGTAAGTCGTTTCTAGCAAGTTCCTCCCGCCCCTCAGGGCCCCTGCATCTCCCCCCACGATCGGTCAGGCCGTCGATTGTACCCTGCCAACCGTAATGACATCTTCCCCTTTCCATTCCAGTTGCAAGGAGAAGCTGGGGCCAGCAGGCCCAGGAGTATCCAGAACAGAAGCCGTGGTCCTCCAGTAGAGACGGCCACCGAGGCGGCAAATCTAGCGACTCTGGGGAAGAAGCGGAGAGAGAGTTTATTTTTGTGTAAAGGTCCCCGGTGCACAAGTCTCAGTGCAGGGCTGCTTTGTTAGCCGTTGGAGAGCAGTCAAGGGCAACGCTTCCTCCTGAGTTCTTCTCTCGGTGGTCTTTTCCTTTCCCTTCTTTTCTTTACTTGCCTTTTGAAAACAAACAGACCCATTTGGGTTTTTTGGTGATCAAAGTACATTTGTTTCGTCTTCTCCCGACCCTCGGCATTTGATTCCGAAGCATTCCTCCATATGCTTTTAGTGAAAGCCAGCAATTATTCCATGGGCCCTACTGGAATTTCTCGGAGGCAGCGACAGCGTGCCCCGCGAGAGGAGTTTGGGGAAGTAATCCAAGCACCTGGACACATCCTCACACGAGCATCACCATCGGCTGACGGTGGGGTACCGCTGCATGGACCCGTGTCAGATCTGCACTTGACTCGAGAGAGCGATTTATTCTTGATGTATGCAATTGCACATTGTAAGTATATTAACAGAGCACACTAATAAATAATTTGTATAAATTATATATATTAGATCTTGGCTATGGTTTTTACGTTCTCCCCTGGGGAACTTCTTCCTTCCTGATGTGGAACTGTCCACGTAAGTTTGGTCGGTGACCTTCGCGATAGCATCCAGGAGCCCAGTTAAGAACAGGGTGAAAGAGGCCCACGGCTGATCTTACCATGTGCCCGGATTCATGTACATAGTTGATCGGAATGAGGTTTTATGAATATTCATGTTTTTTGAAGGCCTATAATTTCTGTCTGCATATTAGCTTTTAATGTATGATTTTAAGAATACTTTGACACCTGTAAAAAAAATCAAAACACTACTCTTTTTAAGACATTTCACAAATATTCACTTACATTACAGGCTGAGGTATTTTATTCATATGTATATTTATACCAATAAAATGATTTTACAAGTGGAATTTTGGCCTTCTCTGGTTCTTTCGTAAATGTAGGATTGGCTCGTGGTAATGAACTTCGTGTTTCTAAAATCCAGAATGATCACAGACCCCAGATAATCAAACCTGTTATATTCAAAATAGATGTAACTCGCTAATCCAATGTCCGCTCTCACCTTTGCGAAGAAGAGGAAATTAATCAAGAGTCTGTGAGTTTGATACATTCCCCGTTCCCTCAGATCAAGGGCCCTAAAAGGGGTGCAAGCGTGAATGGCGTTTTGAATTCACAAGCAGTGCGGTTGACGGTTGGAAAGAAGAATTATAGGAGTCGGGGCGTGTGTGACATGACTCTTTCCCACCACACACACACACACACACACACACCCCTACACAGACTGAGTGCCAGTAAATGTGGACTGAGTGGTTTGTTGCCATTGCATGAGATTCTATGAAGACACAGATTGTTCCTTCCACATAAATGTCATAATGTCTTACACGCCCATAGGAACAGACGCCTCTGCTGGATGTGTGAGCTGGAGAAACACGCGGGCAGAGATGGGACTCGGTGAGTTAACACCATAGGCAGCACGACAGAGCCTGCGTTCGTGGTCAGCGGATTGCAGTGGGAAGGGGGCATTAGTTCTGTCTGTGAGGCTGAGGCCTCAGAGGAGGGGACGTTTGTGCAGGGCCTTGAAGCAATACCTTCGCACGTACAGGGACTTGGTCTGGTTCGTAGTAGCGTCCCCCATAAATGTGTGATGTGACCCACGTCAGGCCATAGGCGTCAGTGGGGAGACAGCAGAATGTGCTCATCTCCGAGCGAGCAAGGTCCCTTTCACCTGGAGCAGCATGTGGTGAGGACCCCACCTGAGATCTCTCTCTGGATTCTTGCATCGGGAAAAGGCCGCATGGTCACTGGCCTTGGAGTTGGAACTCGACGGTATGTGGCAGGAGCCCGTGCGTGTTTTTGAGCAATACTGTAAGACATGGAGTGTATACAGATAAGCCCTGTGGCCCAGGGAGGCGAGCGGCTGAGCGAGACTCCATTTCCCCTCGTGCTGATGATCAGGACATACCTGTTGAGATGCCCCTTCAAGGGAAAGCGCTGTGGGGGTCTGGCTGCCTGCACCTGCTACCCCTGCGGGCCCAGCCGGCCCTCGTGCCAAAAGCGTGACACCCTCGCCCCCGGCCTCTACTGGGCAGCCTTCCCTTGGCCTGACCGGGACTGAGAGCAGCAGAAGCCCCTTCCATCCAGGCCGCCTGTCCCTCGCCTTCCCCAGGTGGTCGCCAGCAGCCTGGTCTGTGGGTGCCGGCCTCGCCCGCTGCTCCCACGCACGCGTCCCCCACAGACGCTTCCCCGGCACAAAAATCCCCACAGTCTAGTCCCACCTCGGCCTCTGCTTCCCGGAGAAACCGAGCCCCCACAGTCCTCCGCGTCCTGGATCCCTTAACCAAGTTCAGGAACACGGGGTATCTGCTGAGCTGAAGGCCAGTGCATTTCCCTCAGGACATGTGGGCTTTGGTGTTTGTTTTGTGAATACGTTCACGAATACATATGAAGATAGGATTTCTGTCTTAGTCCCTGAACGCTGCTATAACAAAAGCACCATAGACTTGTGTGGGGGGGGGGGGGGGTTGGTGCTTAAGCATTTTCTCACAGCCCTGGAGGCCCGAAGTCCAAGATCAAGGGGCTGGCAGATTCGGTGTCTGTGATGTCCTGCCTCCTGGTTTGTAAATGGCTTTTTGCTGTGTCCTCACACAGTGGAAGGGACAAGGGAGGTCTCTGGTGACTCTCTGAAGGGCAGGGATCCTGTTCATGAGGGCGCGGCCCTTATGACCTAATCAGCTCCCGAATGCCTCACCTCTACGTACCACCGCGTTGGGGGTTGGGGCTTTGCCATAACAGTTTGGGAAGGTGGGACACAAACAGTCTGCCATTTTTCACACGTCCCTAAAAGAAAGATACCTTGGGGGCGGAGAGCAGACTGACGTCTCAGGTCGTCTAGGACCCGCACCTCGATTCTGGGTCCCCGTCAGGTGCACACGTTCGGGGACCAGTGAAGCCAGGTGCTGGGACCGCAAGGGAGCAGATCAGGAGCGCCCTGTCCCAGAGAGCCCTCTGGACTCCCAGAAAATCCCAAGACTGAGAGAGAAGCGGACCGACTACCAGGAAGGGTCTGGAATCTTCCCATAAAGCTCAACGACAGTGACGACGTTCCTGTTGGGGTCACGTGCCAGCCCGGAACCGAGGATGTGGCTGGTTCCCGGCCCACCCCAGGTACACCAAGCAGGGGCTGGATAATCCAGGAACCACGGCTGCTTGCTCGCAGGGTGTGGCTGGACCCGGCAGGCCGGCCTTCCAGTGTTGCTTTCCCTTAGTTTAACGTCGGTCAGTTGGGATGCACTTGGCACATGGCCCTGGCCAGCAACGGTCAGGCCGGCGTCAGGTGTCGCAGAGAAGTTCGGTTGCAACTAAAAACTGGCCGCTGACTATTCAGGAAGAGAAGCGTCATGCCTGGTTTAGGAGGACGGGAGGAGTGCGGGCAGGAGGAAAGCTGAGCTCAGGCCCCTGCCGCCTCATTCCCCCGTCCTTGTGCGCTGGCTTGCGTTGACCATCGTTTTAACTCGCCGTTTGCAAAACAGTCTTCCCAGAGAAAATAACCGTGCAAACGCGAAGGGAAAACAGATGATCCATTTTCTTGTGCAAAGTGAAAAATTACCACGGAATTACTCTCAGAGGGCAGGAGAGCCCCGACTTTTCAACGGAGAAGCTGCGCCTGGCTTCGGTCCCGTGTGAAAATGCTAAACTGAGATGGCCTCGAGACGATTCTTTGCTTCACAGCTTCCGCTTGCTAGACTGAAAGCGGCGCCCGAGTGTGGCCCTGCCGTGCAGAGACCGCGTGGTGCACTCGTTCTGTCCGTCGCTGCTTTTCCCCAGAGCAGGAACGGTGGCCGATGCCCTGGACGGCCTGTCCGGGGAGCAGGCTGGGAGACCAGGCCGATGCGGCCGCGGACCGTGGGGCTGACCCTCCCTTCCCCCTCTTCGTGAGGCGCTAAGGGACTAGCGGAGGGGTCGGGCCCTCGCTGTTACCACTGCCACGTTCAGTGTCCTGCCCTAAGTGACACACTCCCCTCCTGACTTGAACTTCCTTAGCCCAGAGCCCAGCTCCGTGGCCAAAGTGCTGGAAACCAGGGCAGGGAGGACGGAAGCACAGGGAAGGTTGAAAACAAGGGATGTGCTTTTCTTCTTCTTGTGTTTTGGTTTTTGGTCGGTCTCTCCCACGGGTGGACTGGATGAAGCAGAACTATAAAAGCGCGTTTTGACGAGGGCACACTGGACACCCTGTGTGTTGGCCAACTTGGCAATAAATTCAAAAAATAATAAATAATTTTTTTTTAAAAACGCGTCGTGAGGCGGCCCTCCTAGCCCTTTGCCTCCTCCCAGGGCGGGCCAGGCGCCGGGCAAGCTGTCTGCTCCCCGAGCTGCTCTGTGTGAACATCCCAGCCCCCCGGCTCTCAACTCACACGGAGCTGAGAGCAACTCTCACCTGCCTGGTGCCGTAATTCGCGTGAGCTGAGATCCACGCTTGCGTGCCTCACACAGGGACGTGGGAGAGCAGCCGGTTTGCTTCTGCGCATCAGGCAACATCGGCCTGGAGCCAGGGAGGTGCGCGGGTCCGGAATGTGGGTCACGGTCGGCCACCGTCACCGACATGGCCCAGGTCCACAATGCAGAACAGAGCATCTGGGACTGACGAATTGCATCTCAGGATTTCTGAGTCTGGGGTCAGATGCTCCCCACCTTGAATTTGGAGCTTCCCCTGTAAGGACAATTTACACACAGGTTAAGTCTCCAAGCCACAGCTGAAAATTTCTCGTGAATTAGACGCTCTCCCCAGTTAGAGGTTTCTCCAAATACACAGTGGTGAGATGTGTGTTCTCCAAGGGCTCTCTCTGTCCACACCGCTGTCGGACGGAGGCAAGATCGGACAGAACCGGGGCAACGCGTCCACACTGTCCAGTGGCAGCTGGTGTTAGCTTGAACTCAAAGAGGCTGTCACCTGCCCTGTATGCACACGTAGACCGTGCACCTATCTATGTATCCACGCCCCGGCCCGGCACTCTGGGATCGGGCCCAACTCTGCACCTCCCTTGATGCGCCGTGATCGTGAGGACTTTTGAAAAGGAAAGTCTGTTTTAACCTTCGTTCCTGAAGGTAAGAAGGAAGCAGCCATGTCCTTCCCAGACAGAAGCTCTGAAAGGAAGGTAGACCCTCTAAGTGGTTTCCGTGTGGTCCGAGGGGCCCGGACGCAGAAACGGCCCTGCCGGAAGGTGCGCCTTGAGCTCCTAGACGTTGAGTCCCTGCCGAGAATCTAGACCTGAATGGCATGTGGGTTCCCCGCTGGAGGGGTGTCCTCAGCCACGGGGGTAACCGCGGGGATCGAGAGCTTGGGTGCTGGGTTCTGTTGGTTGGTTTTTGTGTTTGTTTCTTGGGTTCCACACAAAAGTGAGACCATGCGGTATTTGTCTTTGACATTTCACTTAGCGTAATGCCTTCAAAGCCCATTCATGTTGTGGTAAACGGCAACATTTCATTCTTTTTTAGGGCCGAATGGTAGGTTTTAGGCTTTTTCAGGCATGAAGAGGTCTACAGATTAGGAGACGCCCGCCACTGAGAAGATAGTTGGTCACTCGCAGGAGGGGACACACCATGTGCCACGTGAGGCCACCCAGGGAACACCAGGCTCAGTCGGGAGGTGACGCCGGAAAGTGGGACACATGAAAACAAGACACCGTTCCCGCAACAGAGACCTTGTCCCTGAGGCTGCACAGCTGGAGGTGTGAACCAGGAAGGGGCTCAGAGCCTCGCTGCAGCCTGGCAGGTCCGTGGAGGGGTGCAGTGGTCCCGTCCCCATCTGAGGACACGTGAAAGCCTGGGCCCCTGTCGTGGGGATCCGGGCATTTCAGAAGTGGGACCGCTCAGTTTTCCTGTGGAGTTTAATGCGGGCCCAGCATGCCCAGCATGTCACAGATTTTCCTCATCCCTAGTCATACTGACGTCTGGAAGACAGACCTGCAGACTCCCTCTGCCCCTGGTCCCAGATAACAAAATTGCGCTACTCTGCTAGAAAAGTCCCTCTCTCCTCCAAGCCTTAGGCATCCAGCGGGCCAACTCTAAATCCTCTTTCCTAAAGGACTGGATCAGGAGTGAACCTCTGACCCACAGAACCCGTCAGATTCTTTCTCCAAATAATTTAGGAAAGGGGCCGGCACACTGTTGCCCACTGTCTACGACGCGCCGTGGCTGCGACAGAGATCTGTGGGTCCAGAAAGCCTAAAATATTTACTGTCCTTTACCAAGTTTTGTGGCTCCTGAAAGAGAAGGTCGGAGAGGCGAGGGGGACCACCGTGAGGGGGCCGAAGGGCCATCTGCATTCAGAACAGAGCAAACGGTGCCCAGAGACAGGAGTGAGTTAATCCCAAGCTGGCCAGAGGGGCTACCATGTGGCTGCAAGACTACGGACCCATTAAGGTCCCCGGCATACGTTGCCACCCCTTGATGAATCCCAGAAGGGGTTGAGCTCAGAGCACAGCGATAGGCAATGAAAGGTGCTTGTTTCTCTGGACCTATGGCTCTTAACTCGATCCTCTGATCCTGATGAGCTGTGCTGGTTCTACGTCTGAATGAAGAAGACCACATTTGTCCTCTAGCCTAAATCCCAGACAAGGCAGACCATGTCCCTTCCCCAGGGGCACAGCAGGAGCCCTAGAGGGACTTCCAACACAGGCTCCCTCCCTCCCACGGCCCCCCCTTTGCTGTCACCTGGTGAGGAACCTGCAGGAAGCAGCTGAAGGGAACATGGGTGTATCGTCAGTCCGCTGAGGTGCCCTTGTGGAGAGCGGCATCCCTGATCTCCTGATTTGGTTCCTTTCTGGAAGAAAAGGTATGTGTTCATGGAGCCTCTACTTGGGAAATGCATAACTCTGATTTACGTCAGGCAGTATAGGAACAGCCGTGGCAGGACAAAAAAGGAAGAAGTAACAAAATCACGAAGTTACGTAGAATCTAACTGGCGGGGGGTGTGATAGCCAAGCCCCCGATGAGAATAATCAGGATGATTAAAATCGCCCTTTCTCAGCAAACCGGAGGACACGAAAGACAATTTTGACCACTCCAGCTCTTTTTTTTTTTTAATTTTTTTTTCAACGTTTATTTATTTTTGGGACAGAGAGAGACAGAGCATGAATGGGGGAGGGGCAGAGAGAGAGGGAGACACAGAATTGGAAACAGGCTCCAGGCTCTGAGCCATCAGCCCAGAGCCCGACGTGGGGCTCGAACTCACGGACCGCGAGATCGTGACCTGGCTGAAGTCGGACGCTTAACCGACTGCGCCACCCAGGCGCCCCACTGACCACTCCAACTCTTAATAACATAAAAACATGTGTGTGTCATGTATGACCATGAGGACAGTCAAAAGATAAATGGCAAGCTGGGAAAAACGTCTGCCACTTTTATCACAGGCAGGGGCTGCAACATTATTTGTTTCCAATGTTTAATTGTTTTTATTTTTGAGAGAGACAGAAAGAGTAAGGGAGGGGCAGACAGAGAAGAGACGGGGAGAGAGAGGGAGGGAGAGAATTCCAAGAAGGCTCCACAGTGAGCACAGAGCCTGATGCAGGGCTCGATCTCACGACTGTGAGACTGTGACCTGAGCCGAAATCAAGGGTCAGTCGCTTAACCGACTGAGCTCCCCCCCCCCCCCCCAGGCGCCCCTGCAACATTATTTAACAGAATAGTTCGTCACCGTTTTCCTCATCCTAAAGGAGTGACCTTCTTCCAACCTGAGAAGACGTCATCGTTAACTTTTCAAATTACTCACTGCAGCGTTCGGGTCCGATTCTAAATCTGAAAAGAAGCTGCGAGTGGCTGGCAGAGGCCAGGCTGTAAATCCCTTAGGACTGCCTCCGCCAACCTGCGGCCTGCTCGGGATTCCCCGGAGATGAGCTCCCAGGCAAAAATGACAGAACAACGAGAAAACTCACCGCCCGTGGTAATGAAGGAGTCCGATGGGGATTTAAGGACGGCGGACACATGTAAATATTTAAAAACAAAGATGGGGCGCCTGGGTGGCTCAGTCGGTTGAGCGTCCGACTTCAGCTCAGGTCACGATCTCGCGGTCCGTGGATTCGAGCCCCGCGTCGGGCTCTGGGCTCATGGCTCGGAGCCTGGAGCCTGCTTCCGATTCTGTGTCTCCCTCTCTCTCTGCCCCTCCCCCGTTCATGCTCTGTCTCCCTCTGTCTCAAAAATAAACAAACATTAAAAAAAATTTATAATAAAAACAAAGAGAATCCACAAGACAAAAACAGGAACTTATTTTTAAAAGAACAAGCTTTTTTCTGAGAGTCAGAAAGAGCATCGCAGAGGGTTAGAGGTGGCGTCTAAAGTTTTACAAGGCTTCGTTTGGCAGGCAAGGTCCACACCGGCTTTGACACAGAATGTGGCAATAGTGACAGGGCATAACTTGTGAGGTCGGGCTTTCAGAGACATGTGGCGGCTGTCTTCGTTTCTTAGGCCGCTCCCTCTTGGAACCTAGCTTCTATGCTGTGACAAACCCAAGTGAGCCGCATGGAGGAGGACTTGAAGCTTCCCCATAGAGAGCCCCAGCTGAGCTCCTGGCCACCAGACAGTACCAAGTGGCAGCCACGTAAGGGACGCCCTTCTTTGGACCGTTCCGGTGATGTCGACGGAAGCAGCAGTGAACCTCCTTTGCCAAGCCCAAGGCCAAACTGCAGAACTGTACGCAAGTCCATGACCACCGTTCTCTGTGTTTGGGAGTGGTTTGTTACCTAGCAACAGACCCTCATGGAGAGGTCACGGTTCGGATGGAGAGATAGGCTATACCCCCACTGCCACCTTCCCTTGGGTGAGCGCCAAGGCAGATTCTGGGGCGCTCAGTGTCACCCTCGAAGGGGGCCGTAATGGAACAGAGGGCGTGGCTTTTGCAGTGCTGACAAGAGAAACAGCTGGCAACAAGCAGCCCACGCTGAAAGTGAGTTCTAAGGGACCCAGAAGGGCAAAGAAGAGTTTCAATGATCACCGTGTCATCACAGAAAGGTTTATAGTTTCAAATAATTAACTTGGATCTTATGCTTTATTATATGAAAGTTCACTTGTATTCATGCCATTTATAAGCAAAAAAAAAAAAAAAATCACTGACCACACATGCTATTAAATTGCAAGAATTCATGTTTCTGCCGAGAATTCATCAGTGAGTACGTCCCACACTCCATGTGTATTTCTCTCGGGTACTCCTCCTCGAGCTCCTGCTTCCCGGGTCCCGAACTTCACGTTGCCTGCTTCGGTTTGGGGCCGACCCCCTGCCTCCGGCCACTATCCCAGGCTGCCCTTGGAAGTCTTGCTCAGTCCCTGGCATTTGGTGGGTGGTCAAGAAAGATTTATAGAGTGGAGCCAAGTCCACTTCTAGAATGACTTCTTAAACAGCTGTACCTTGGTCTAATCAACTAAAAGTCACCTACCTCAAGTGTAGACTTTGATGACATTTATTACATGTATGTGGTGGTAAGGCACTGCCACAATCCAGGTCTTTAACACTCTGTCACCCTTAAAATCGCCCTCATGACTGTTTCTTTCCTTTGCCCTTTGGAGCTGTCACTAAACCAAAGCAATCTCTTTAAATCCTAAGGTTTACTATAGAGTCTGTGAGGGGTTCGCCACGTTTGAATGTTCAATAAATATCAGAAGATAATGCTAAAGAAGGCCCTGTTTATATTTCCAGCGAGAAATTTCACTTTGAGTTTATAAAAAGATGCAGAGATTCTAACTCAGAGTTGAATGCATGTGTCAGGGTTCATTAGCAATGCTTCAAATTATAGACCACTGATGTTTCTTGTACAACTAACCATCAATTAGCTATGCTAATGAGAAAAGCAGGAAATGACTGCAAGGAAAAAGTGAAATCAGCAGGGATAAAAAAGAACAATGCACGCAAACCTTAGTCTCAGCCACCAGTTAAAACTTACCAGAGCGACTGATAAGTATGAATTCTAAGAAGTTTTTTCCTTTTTCATATTGTCCTTCAGAGGAGCCATATCCAAATCATAAAATGACCAAAATATATAATAGACGAAGGGATAGTCAGTGGTCCTAATTTAATTCCTAGGGGAGCTTTAAAAATATTATCAGTGCAGGGGCGCCTGGGTGGTTCAGTTGGTCAAGCGTCCAACTTCAGCTCACGTCATGATCTTGTGGTTCATGGGTTCCAGCCCCACATCGGGCTCTGTGCTGACAGCTGAGAGCCTGGAGCCTGCTTTGGATTCTGTGTCTCGTTCTCTCTCTGCCCCTCCTCTGCTTGTTCTCTCTCTCTCTCTCTCTCAAATATAAACATTAAAAAAAATTTTTTTTTAAATTTTGGATACAGTGTCAAAATCAGTCAGGAAGAGTAATCTGTGTGAACTCACCAACTTGGTGACTGATCTTGTTTTCTGATAAATAGTGGAAAAAGGGAAAATAAGGCAAATGCCAGAAGTAATAAGGTCTAATGTAAGGTTGTTGTTAAATAATTATGGTAGGTCTCTATGATGGGCTCTGCTGCATACACAGAAATCTTGATTTTGAAGCCTGATCTATCCCTCCCTCTCTCTCTCTCTCTCTCTCTCTCTCTCACACACACACACACACACAGTGCTCAGAACATAAGGGCAAGTTACAAAAGCAGGCATATAGGATGACCCAATTCTGTAATGTAAAACACATTGTTCTACTGTCCTATGTTCTACACATAGGAAAAATTAGAAGGATATTCACTAATGATGTGAATGATGTTTATTTCTGGAATGGGGAAGAGGGAGACTCATGGGTGGTTTTCATTTTGCTATTTATAATTCTATTTTAAAACTTTCTACAGTAAGCATAATAATGCAAACAATTACAATTGTTAAAGTTGTTTAATCTTTAAGGATTTTTACACCTAAAGGAAGGAGGAAAGAAATACAGCTACAAGGACTGCTGTTCTCAGAACTGGAGAACCAAATGGAACTCTATAGAAACAATTTCCAGGAGCCTGGGATGTGGCACTCGGTGAGAATTGTAATTTCCAAATGATAACTTTTCATTTTCTGTCATGAATGCTAGGTAGATAATATTCACATAACTTGCATTCTCTCAAACAGAGATTTCCTTGGGCGGGGGGGGGGCCGCCAACATCCCAACTCTTGACAAGGAAGAGAGCCATTGAGAAAGTATTTGAGAATACTGGATCAGAGAAAACCGCCGGAACACTAGCAGAACGGACTCTCCGGAGCCGAGTGTAGACAAGAGGCCCACGGAAGAGGGTAGGAAGGGTGGAGAGGCCATGTGCACTACATGGACTGGTAGGAGGGAGCCAGGGCAGTGGAGGGGCAGCCCGCCTGGCAAGGTGGAATCCCCGAGTCTGGCTTGCAAAAGTGGAGGGGCCTGGCGGAGTGTGTTCTGACAGCCAGTGTGACTTAACATCTGGAATGTTAAAAGTCAACAGCTCTGCTCGGAGAGCGGGGAGGGCAAGAGGACAACAGGAGGGAGAGTTGTTGAGCCCCAGAGGACAGAGCTCAGCTAGGCGGGGAACAAAGGTGCTCGCCAGCGCCATCTCCCTCACCCATCCCCCAGCCAAAATCCCAAAGGGAACCAGTTCCTGTCAGGGAACTTGCTTGCACCGGGCAAACACCCAACGCTGTGCTTCTGTGAATCCATCCCTCCGATGGGTCTGCCTGCCTCCCTCCCAGTGCTGCAGGACCCCTCCCACAGGGGACCACCGATGGCAAAGCGAGCTGAGCCTACCCCTCCCACCCCTGTGCACCTTGCGGATCCACCCCAGCTAAAACGCCAGATCCCATCGAAGCAGCACCACAAGCCTGGCAGTGTGCAAGTAGCCCAGACAGAGGCCACACCACTCCACAGTGAGTCTTGCCCCTGGGAGAGGGGAAGAGGAGGTACACACCAGTCTGACAGCGGTGTGGCCCCAGCGGTGGGCTGGAGACAGACATTGGGTCTGACTGTGGCCCCGCCCACCAACACAAGTTACTCCGGACAGCACAGGGTAAGTGCCGCGCCACTCCAGGGACTATCCAAAATGACAAAACGGAAGAATTCTCCTCAAAAGAAACTCCAGGAAGTAGCGACAGCTAGAGAATTGATCAAAAACTATTTAAGTAACAGAACAGAACAAGAATTTAGAATAATAGTCATAAAATCAATCACTGGGCTTGAAAAAAGTATAGAGGACAGCAGAGAATCTATTACTACAGAGATCAAGGGACTGAGAAACAGTCAGGAGGAGCTAAAAAATGCTATAAATGAGGTGCAAAATAAAATGGAGGTGGCCATAGCACAGACTGAAGAGGCAGAGGCAAGAATAGGTGAATTAGAAGATAAAATTATGGAAAAAGAGGAAACTGAGAAAAAGAAAGATAAAAAAATCCAGGAGTATGAGGGGAGAATTAGATAACTAAGCGATGCAATCAAACAGAACAATAACCTTGTAGGAATTCCAGAAGAAGAGAGATAGAAAGGGGCTGGCCGAAGGTGTACTTGAACAAATCATAGCTGAGAACTTCCCTGATCTGGGGAAGGAAACAAACATTGAAATCCAGGAGGCACAGAAAATTCCCTTCAGATGTAACTTGCATGGATCTGCACAACATATCATAGTGAAACTGGCAAAATACAAGGATAAAGAGAGAATTCTGAAAGCAGCTAGGGATAAACAGTCCCTAACATACAAAGGTAGACACATAAGGGTAGTAGCAGACCTATCTACTGAAACTTGGCAGGCTAGAAAGGCATGGCAAGAAATTTTCAATGTGATGAACAAAAAAAACATGTAGCCAAGAATCCTTTATCCAGCAAGTCTGTCATTCAGAATAGGAGAGATAAAGGTTTTCCCAAACAAACAAAAACTGAAGGAATTCATCACTACTAAACTAGCCCTACAAGAGATCCTAAAGGGGACTATGTGAGTGAAATGTTGCAAGGACCACAAAGTACCAGAGACATCACTACAAGCATGAAACCTACAGACATCACAATGACTCTAAACCCATATCTTTCAATAATAACACTGAATGTAAATGGACTAAATGCTCCAACCAAAAGACATAGGGTATCAGAATGGATAAAAAAACCAAGACCCATCTATTTGCTGTCTACAAGAGACTCGTTTTAGACCTGAGGACACCTTCAGATTGAAAGTGAGGGGATGGAGAACTATCTATCATGCTACTGGAAGTCAAAAGAAAGCTGGAGTAGCCATACTTATATCAGACAAACTAGACTTTAAATTAAAGGCTGTAACAAGGGATGAAGAAGGGCATTATATAATAATTACAGGGTCTATCCATCAGGAAGAGCTAACAATTATAAATGTCTATGCGTCGAATACGAGAGCCCCCAAATATATAAAACAATTAACCACAAACATAAGCAACCTTATTGATAAGAATTTGGTAATTGCAGGGGACTTTAATACTCCACTTACAACAATGGATAGATCATCTAGACACAAGATCGATAAAGAAACAAGGGTCCTGAATGATACATTGGATCAGATGGACTTGACAGATATATTTAGAACTCTGCATCCCAAAGCAACAGAATATACTTTCTTCTCAAGTGTACATGGAACATTCTCTAAGATAGATCACATACTGGGTCACAAAACAGCCCTTTATAAGTTTAAAAGAATTGAGATCATACCATACACACTTTCAGACCACAATGCTATGAAGCTTGAAATCAACCACAGGAAAAAGTCTGGAAAACCTCCAAAAGCATGGAGGTTAAAGCACACCCTACTAAAGAATGAATGGGTCAATCAGGCAATTGGAGAATAAATTTAAAAATATATGGAAACAAATGAAAATGAAAATACAATCCAAATGCTTTGGGACGCAGCAAAGGCAGTCCTGAGAGGAAAATACATTGCGATACAGGCCTATCTCAAGAAACAAGAAAAATCCCAAATTCAAAATCTAACAGCACACCTAAAGGGAATAGAAGCAGAACAGCAAAAACACCCCAAACCCAGAAGAAGAAGAGAAATAAAGATCAGAGCAGAAATAAACAATATAGAATCTAAAAAAACCTGTAGAGCAGATCAATGAAACCAAGAGTTGGTTTTTTGAAAAAAATAAAATTGATAAACCTCTAGCCAGGCTTCTCAAAAAGAAAAGGGAGAGGACCCAGATAGATAAAACCATAAATGTAAAATGGAATCATTACAACCAATCCCTCAGAAATACAAGCAGTTATCAGGGAATACTATGAAAAATTATATGCCAACAAACTGGACAACCTGGAAGAAATGGACAAATTCCTAAGCACCCACACGCTTCCAAAACCCAAACAGGAAGAAATAGAAAATTTGAACAGACCCATAACCAGCTAAGAAATTGAATCAGTTATCAAAAATCTCCCAACAAATAAGAGTCCAGGACCAGATGGCTTCCCTAGGGAATTGTACCAGACATTTAAAGCAGAGTTCATACCTATCCTTCTCAAGCTGTTCCAAAAAATAGAAAGGGAAGGAAAACTTCCAGACTCATTCTATGAAGCAGCATTACTTTGATTCCCAAACCAGACAGAGACCCAGCAAAAAAAGAGAACTACAGGCCAATATGATGAATATGGATACAAAAATTCTCAACAAGATACTACCAAATCGAATTCAACAGCATATAAAAAGAATTATTCACCATGATCAAGTGGGATTCATTCCTGGGCTGCAGGGCTGGTTCAATAGTTGCAAAATCAATCAATGTGATACATCTTATTAATAAAAAAAAAAGATAACCATATGATCCTGTTAATTGATGCAGAAAAAGCATTTGACAAAATTCAGCATCCTTTCTTAATAAAAACCCTTGAGAAAGTCAGGATAGAAGGAATATACTTAAACATCATAAAAACCATTTATGAAAATCCCACAGCTAATATCATCCTCAATGGGGAAAAACTGAGAGCTCTCCCCCTGAGATCAGAAACACGATAGGAATGTCCACTCTCACCGCTGTTGTTTAACATAGTGTTGGAACTTCTAGCATCAGCAATCAGACAACAGAAGGAAACCAAAGGCATCAAAATTGGCAAAGATGAAGTCAAGTTTTCACTCTTTGCAGATGATGTGATATTATACATGGAAAACCTGATAGACTCCACCAAAAGTCTGCTAGAACTGATACATGAATTCAGCAAGGTTGCAGGATGCAAAATTAATGTACAGAAATCAGTTGCATTCTTATACACTAATAATGAAGCAACAGAAAGACAAAGAAACTGATCCCATTCACAATTGCATCAAGAATCATAAAATACCCAGGAATAAATCTAACCAAAGATGTAAAAGATCTGTATGCTGAAAACTATAGAAAGCTTATGAAGGAAATTGAAGAAGATATAAAGAAATGGAAAAACATTCTATGCTCATGGATTGGAACAATAAATATTGTTAAAATGTCAATACTACCCAAAGCTATCTACACATTCAATGCAATCCCAATCAAACTGCACCAACATTCTTCTTGAAGCTAGAACAAGCAATCCTAAAATTCATATGGAACCACAAAAGGCCCTGATTAGCCAAAGTAATTTTGAAGAAGACCAAAGCGGGAGGCATCACAATCGAAGACTTTAGCCTCTATTACAAAGCTGTAATCATCAAGACAGCATGGTATTGGCACAAAAACAGACACATAGACCAATGGAATAGAACAGAGACTCCAGAATTGTACCCACAAAAGTATGGCCAACTAATCTTTGACAAAGCAGGAAAGAATATCCGATGGAAAAAAGACATTCTCTTTAACAAATGGTGCTGGGAGAACTGGACAGCAACATGCAGAAGAATGAGACTAGACCACTCTCTTACACCATTCACAAAAATAAACTCAAAATGGATGAAGGACCTGAATGTGAGACAGGAAACCATCAAAACCCTAGAGGAGAAAGCAGAAAAAAAACCTCTCTGACCTCAGCCGCAGCAATTTCTCACTTGACACATCTCCAAAGGCAAGGGAATTAAAAGCAAAAATGAACTATTGGAACCTCATGAAGATAAAAAGCTTCTGCACTGCAAAGGAAACAATCAACAAAACTAAAAGGCAACTGATGGAATGGGAAAAGATATTTGCAAATGACATATCAGACAAAGGGCTAATCTCCAAAATCTATAAAGAACTCACCAAACTCCACACCCGAAAAACAAATAATCCAGTGAAGAAATGGGCAGAGGGCATGAATAGACACTTCTCTAAAGAAGACATCCAGATGGCCAACAGGCACATGAAAAGATGCTCAACATCGCTCCTCATCAGGGAAATACAAATCAAAACCACACACAGATACCATCTCACACCAGAGTGGCTACAATGAACAAATCAGGAGACTATAGATGCTGGAGAGGATGTGGAGAAACGGGAACCCTCTTGCACTGTTGGTGGGAATGCGAACTGGCACAGCCACTCTGGAAAACAGTGTGGAGGTTCCTCAAAAAATTAAAAACAGATCTATCCTATGACCCAACAATAGCACTGCTAGGAATTTATCCAAGGGATACAAGAGTGCTGATGTATAGGGGCACTTGTACCCCAATGTTTATAGCAGCACTTTCAATAATAGCCAAATTACGGAAAAAGCCTAAATGTCCATCAACTGATTAATGGATAAAGAAATTGTGGTTTATACACACAATGGAATACTACTTGGCAATGAGAAAGAATGAAATATGGCCTTTTGTAGCAACGTGGATGGAACTGGAGAGTGTGATGCTAAGTGAAATAAGCCATACAGAGAAAGACATATACCATATGTTTTCACTCTTATGTGGATTCTGAGAAAGTTAACAGAAGACCATGGGGGAGGGGAAGGGAAAAAAAAGAGAGGGAAGGAGGCAAACCATAAGAGACTCTTAAAAACTGAGAACAAACTGAGGGTTGATGAGGGGGAGTGTGATGGGTATTGAGGAGGGCACCTGTTGGGATAAGCACTGGGTGTTGTATGGAAACCAATTTGACAATAAATTTCATATTTAAAAAAAGAAACAAAGAAAATACTGGATCAGCAGACATCACCTATAAGACTGTCTCACCTCAGAGGTTCCCCCACCTGGAGATGGAGGAAGAGATCTGTGGTGGAAAAACCAAGGGTGGTTTACCTGAGACCCTCACTGTCCAAGCAGAAAACTGAGAGTAAAGCAAATACAAAGTAGCTAGAATTGACCCAAAATAAGTTATAACCCGAAATAAAATAACTTATGGATTAATGTAGCCTCTTTCACAGAGATTTTAATTTAAATTGTGTGAAACACTGATAATTTAAAAATATTTTTTTTAATGTTTATTTGTGAGAGAGAGAGCACACAAAAAGGGGAGAGGGAAGACACAGAATCTGAAGCAGGCTCTAGGCTCTGAGCTGTCAGCACAGAGCCTGACGCAGGACTTGAACTCATGAACTGTGAGATCATGACCTGAGCTGAAGTCGGACACTTAATCGAGTGAGCCACCCAGGTGTCTGGACACTGTATCCATAACTACCCAGGGCCACTGATGATAACTACTGAGACCTTGCCCTCTCTTCCTGCTACGTTCTCCGATATTTGTGCCCAACACTTCCCCCAGAAGTGATGATATTGCTCTTCCTCTTTTAACCTAAGCCACATTACTAAAAAATCCTGACATTTATTTCAGCATCGTCTAAATGTGTATGTATGGAGTTTTATCATTTTAGTATCTAACTGCATTGAGTGTTTACTGTGGTAAGAAATTTATATGTATTCATTTTTTCATTTTACCTTTAGGACAACAAGGCAAACGCTTCAACTTTCCTCATTTTGCAAGGAAAGAAAGTGAGGTTTCTTTTGGGTAACTTGCCCAATATCACAGCTAGTAAGAGGCAAAGCTGGACCCTAAACCCAGAATGTTTGCTTCTAAACTATTTTTTCATTATTATTAACTAACATCCATATTTGTTCAAATTTTCTTAGTTTTTGCTTAATGTCCTTTTTTTTTTTTCTGTCCCAGGATCGTATCCAGGATACAATATTGTGGTTAATTATGATCTCTTCTTAGGCTCCGCTTGGCTGTGACAGTTTCTTATTTCCCTTTTTCTCCAAACCATTTTCTTTATTTATTTTTTAAAGTTTATTTATTTTGAGACAGAGAGAGAGAGAGAGAGAGAGAGAGAGAGAGAGAGAGAGAACAGGGGAGGGGCAGAGAAAGAAAAAATCCCAAGCAGGCTTTGCACTGTCAGCACAGAGGCCAACTTGGGGCTTGAACCCATGAACCGTGAGATCATGACCTGAGCCAAAACCAAGAGCCAGACGTTTAACCAACCGAGCCACCCAGGTGTCTCCCCCAACCATTAAAAAAAAAATAAGATAGTCACCTCTTAGTCTCTAATAAGACCATAGCAGTTATAATATATTGTATATTCCTATGAGCGACTCTGACCCTCACAGCAACACCCCAAAGCAGATATTATAATCCTCATTTTATAGAGGAACAAACAGCGTCTCAGAGAGATGAAAAGTAACAGCCCAGGTCACAAAGCCAACAAGTGATGGAGGTGGAATCCTGACTCAGTACTATCCATCCAGGAGCGTCATGTTCTTTTTCCTACTGTAGTTTAGATGGCTTACATATATGTGCTTTTAAAAACTGAACTTGAGTGCTAATATCAGGGTGAGTTGTCATAACTCTTGTCTAACTCTCTTAATACCCGAGCTCCTTTCCTCAACAAATGGTTCAAAGCCCGTGGTCGGAAGCCATCAGCGCCCGTCAGTTCACTACGTCACAAAGCAACCAGTCAGGTTTTGAACAGTTCTGATCCTTAGAGCTCTGTGTTCCTCCAAATGATTTGTCATTTGGTTTTACTGAGAGACGTAGGAGCCGAACATAATCATCTACCTAAAACCTCTGCAGATGGCCACCGTGCCTTCCCTGACTCTCTTTCCCGGCAGAGCATGGCATGGTTTAGACTTCCCCAACATCCTCATATCCTGCTTTAAACCATGGTTCCTTGCAGAATCTCCATTTAGTAGCAAGTCTTTATAGTGCGTTCTAGCACAACAATGAGCGTGCCCTAAACACTCTGGCATCAACCTTGCTGTTGTCAGTCTCCTTGCTTTCTGGTAATTTCATACCACTACACCATCACCCCTCTGCACCTCATCCCCACCCTCCCCACACACTATGTTCCTAAGTTACCAGGTCCAAAGAGTCTTAACACAGACACCTCTTCCAACACTTTAATTTCAGGAGCTCTCTCTGGAAAACCCTTCGAAGCGCAAGTTTGGATGCTAAGTCAAATGTATGGGGATTGTTTTCTTTGAGTTTGGCAAATAAATTAAAGGCAAAGGCAGTTAGCTCTGCACGCCCCAGGACAGCGCCCTTCTCTCCTGTCCCCCAGCGGAGGCAGACAAGGGCCCTCTTAGGGTGCATGGACCTACGCGCGGGGCGGGGCGGGGACCAGCGCGCCAGCAGTGGGGCGGGCTTAGGGACTGTAGCGACACGAAGGCGCCACCGGCCTCGTCGCCAGCCGCCCTCGCAACCGCCCGGAAGACAGGTATTCAAAACAAACCGGAGAGCACCCGCTCAGGCGCGGGAGTCAGGAAGGAGCGGCTATCACCCGGTGTTCCTCGGCGGCAGGTGCCCAAGCCTCGCGTCAGCACCATGGACAGCGCCCGCGAACAGCTTCAGGGACGCTTGGACGCCGCGGGCTTATGGCAGGTCTGGCAGCGCTTTGACGGAGATGGTGAGTCGAGCAAGCCATCTGCACACACAGGTGTAGACGTGGCTCCAGCCCCTCTGAAAGGACCCAGAGTTTCCCCTTCCCATACATTTTTCCTCGCAGGGGAAGTTGTCTTCCAGCATTGTTCAAGCCTCACAGATGTTAGGTATACTGGAATTACAGATCTGGATGTCTGTGTAAGTTCTGGACTCGGCCCCTTCCCAATCTGTGTGTGTGTGTGTGTGTGTGTGTGTGTGTGTGAAGTTCAGGGTGGAGGGAGGGACTCGGTCCCCTTCCCAATCTGTGTGTGTGTGTGTGTGTGTGTGTGTGTGTCTGAAGTTCAGGTTTGCCCCCCTTCTCAGTCTCTGTGTGTGTATATCTAAAATGATATGTCATGTATAATGACAAAGATCATTACATGTATTTGAGGCTTGAGACTGACATGCAGCTATCTGAAGTCCACCCTCCCTTATTGTGCTCTTCAAAGGGAGGATGAATTTTACCAACTTCCAAAAAGACACTACCCACACCCACCCCGCAAAAGAACTACCTAAAAAGAAAATGGAACTCTTTAATGTGTGCTTTATCTTTATTAATAATTCAAACAACCCTAAAGAAAATGCCTAACGTGTGTTTTGACTCTGCAAACGAAGATTTGATAATTACATCTGTTAAATTGTTCCAAGCTTCCAAATCCTTGGGTTGGACTTTTCTTCTAAAATTCATGTTTATCGGTGGATTCAAATGTATGTATTTAATCACTCTCCTTTTCGAAATATTCCTACAAACCCAGCACAGAGCATTAGCTCCTGAATGTGTGTTTACTTTTCAAATCCATGACTTCTAGACGTCAGCTATTGGCACTTAGTTGTTGGAACAGTAAAGAACGTATCCATGGGGATTTTACAGTGTGAGATTAAAGACAATTTAGATAAATCCTAAATGTCACGTGGTATTTTGTGGAAGTGACTACCATTTGTGCATCTCTTGTTGCATTTAGAGAAAGGATACATAGAAGAGAAGGAGCTTGATGCTTTCTTTCGCCATGTCTTGACGACACTGGGTACTGATGTAAGTACTTGTGCCACTAAGCATTAATTTATGTGCCTTTAGCAACATGCAAGGAGCATCCAAGTCTCATGTCGATTTGCGCCCATTAATCCCATCTGACCTCTTTTCTTCTTTGCCTGCGTGTGATTTTCTCCATCTCCTAGCAACACGGAGGAATTGAGGCAGGTTTTATAAAAGGTGCAACTGGAGCATTGGGTGTGCTGGTCACTGACTTTCACTGTGACATCTGTCATCCACTCAGAGACCTTAACTATAAATTCAAACACCTCTGTTTTGAACGTTTCCTTGGTTATGTCTCTGCTAATGGATTTCAACTTGGAGATAAGGCAGCTCACTTTGTTCAAAAAGGTGGAAGAGAGGTTAAGAGCTTTGAGGTTCTGTGTGTTTAGTGCATTTGATACTCCTTTGATAGCAAACCGCAAACAACCACTTAAAATCACTTTCCCTTATTCATTTTAACAGAAATGATTTTTCTTATAGAAAAATCTTTTCATATAGGTATAGATTTCTTAGGGAATAACAAACCAGAAAATAATCAATATGTCCAGAGCCCAGGTATAATAAATGTATCGAGTCCATCATTTACCCTGATGGTAAATCTGGCCTTGAGAGATGGAGATTAACTTTTAAAGATCCCTCTACTAAAGCAGAGGAAAAACTCACACCGAGCCACACCAGCCTAGGCGGGGGAGAGCCCAGTAAAACTCCATCAGGAGATGCCCGGTAAGAGGAATAGCTCTGGAGACAGGAGCATTTAAAATGAATCGTGAAGCTCACTTATGCTCAGATATAACTGTTTACACGGAAGAATAAAGTGCCTTGCGCTTTCATGGAGGAGCCCAATGAGGGGAACAGACTCCCCGTACATCAAGAAGGGCTTGGGGAGGAGGTGCGTAGGGGTTGGGGGGGGGTGGTGGGCAGCAGCTCAGAACAAAAGAGGCTGCCATCTGCCTCCAACAGCCACGCAGACCTTGTCTCTGTCTCTTTGAATATATGGACTTGTCTCTGCCTCTCCTATTCTTTTTTTTGTGTGCATCTGTCTCATTTTTCTGCCCATCTCTGTTTCTTATTCTGATACCTGGCCCCGTCTTCCATCATCTCTTGACTTTCTCTCTGACCTCTCTGTCTCTCTTCTCTATGTCCTACATGTCTCTCCATGTCTCACTGTCTCTCCTGCCTCCTTGTTTCCCTTCTACCTTCAGTCTGCTTCTCAAAGCTCTCTTGTCCCTCCTCTCCCTTTCTTTTCCTTTCCCTTTCTTATCGGTCTCATCTTTTTTGCCTCCCATTTCTTGTCTTCTATCAGTTTCTCTTCTCTTTTCTTCTCCTTCCTTCCTTTACCTCACTCTGTCTCCCTCTCTCGGTCTCTCTCTCTGTCTCTGCCTTGCTCCTACTTACTGCTGTAAATGCGAAGGCTCATGGCATTCCAGAGCCTATGAGTCAGGCGCTGTTGTGTCAGGCATGACAGGAGTATTAGAGGAAAACAAATAGATGAAGGCAGAGCCATTCAACATCTTAGAATAAACTGGACAGTCAAAAAACCCAAATTTCCAGAGACTTGGAACTTCCCACCTTTTCAGAAGCTCCTTGCTTTAGTGGCTGATAGGAAAGGGGGAGAAAAGTTGCTGTCAGGGCTGAAACTGGAAGCGTCCTCTTTTCAGTCATGAGGTGGGGGTGGGGCTACTAAAGCACAAGGTCTGCCCTAAGCCAAGGGCACCACAAGCCGTTCCATGAGCCATCTCCTTCTGGGGCTTTGGCTAATGTCGGAGGCACTGTTGCTTCTAGTGACACAGCAGAGGGGCGGTTCTTTCCTCACCCTCCCTCAGAGCCAGCCTGTGGACTCACCCTCTCACACCGGGGCAGGCCCAGTCCCCCCAGGAAAGGAGACAAATGAGTCACCAGCGTCCTGTGCCCCTGTGCTCAGTGTAGGCCTTCCTGAGGCCGGAGGCAAAGGGGTTGGAAGGCTGCAGAATCCTCAGGGTAGTGGAGGCAAAACGGGGCACGCTTCAGAATTCTCTGTATTTGTTAAAATGTAGACCCCAAGTTCCACCCCCTAGGCATTTCGGTACATTCGAGGTCTGCCTAAGATCTCGTATTTTTAAATCACCCGAAGTCGGTTTGTATCTCTTCTAGCCTCTGTCCCTCCAGGAACAGCAACTGCCCATCAGAAGGAGGGTTCTAGTAGCATCAGTCTCTGGCAGTGGCCCCAGCCACCTCTTCTCAGCACTTGGCTGGGGAGGGGCCTTTGGTGCCAGCTGTTATCCAAAGATGTCGTCGCCGGCCATTATCCTGTTTCAAAACGCTGAGGCATTACCCTGGGGCGTGGGGTTATAGAGACCTGCGCTGCACCCTCCACGCTACCTGGACAACCGTGATTAAGGAAACTATTCCTAATTCTGGGTTTTTTTTTTTTTCCCTGCTGAGAAATGAGCAGCCCCTACACATGTCCTTAAGAAGAGGGCAGGACTTCCCGAGTGGAAGCCCTTTAAACTGAGCAACAATCACCATTTGTGACACTTACTTTTCATCAGTGATGCCCCAGTGCCTACGGAACCAGCCGCAGGGAAGACTCCACCATTGGGCAGCCCCTTGGCCTGGGGTTTAGGGGTGCAAGCGGTTCTTCGAAGGCCTGAATAGCTCTATTTTCTTCCCTCATTAGCAGGGCACAGAGATCGCGGAAAGAGGAATCTTAAGGTTTCTGACAGTAAGGTGCCTGGTGGTCAACCTTGGAGAGCGGGCAGCCTGTGTGTAATTACCTGGTTCCCAGAGCCTCTGAGGGGACAGACTTAATGGGACCATCAGCCATTTTTGCTGCTGTTTCTGTTACTCACCCCTGCCCTCAGCTCTCTGCCTTTTCTCTTCACGTGCATAGAACCGGCCTCTGAACTAGGTCTGGATACAGCCAGTGCCCTGCAGAACATCATTGTCTGGGGCCGTGTGCACATCCTTCCCATCCAGACTGTGGCACATCCCGGGTCTCCCTCAATGCTTCAGGGATGACGAGCACCCTGCGGGGGCCCAGAGTCTCACGGAAGGAGGGAGGGGTGCTGATGGGGAATGGAAGCAGTCCCTAGGTCCTGGTGTGTTGGGTCCAACGACTAGGCATGGGCTCTGGGGTGGGAGGTCTGGAAGGGCAGAAGTCAAGGTTCTGTGGCTTCAAACTAAAGGCAGCACAGAGAATCTGGCTACAGCTTCTTTGGCTTCACATTTGTTTATTTTGAAATTTAATTTTCCACCAACATGGCCCATGTTAGTTAACTTCCTTCGGGAAGGCCCAGTCCATCATAAAGAATCATTTATTCATTCCACAGATACTGTATTTGAGAGCTACAGAAATCACTGCCATCCTACGGATCTCTTAATCTAGAAAGTCACCTGAAACCCAGAGTGAAGACCCACCTTGTTGAGTGATCATCAGTTTCTTTTCTGTGTGATTGCACGTACACGACCCACACACACAAACTCACACGCACACGATCCAAGGTGCCAAGACTAGAGATGCCGATCCCTCTATATGTAGGGGACCCACTGACGAGGGGGTTGACTGGCAGGGAGAGTATTAGGGACAGCACTGAGGAGAATGAATTTAGCATGGCTGATGGAGTCTGCAGTCTTGGAATCAGGCACTGCTGGGGAGTGTTTCTGCTTCTCAACTCCCGCATCAGAATTCGTTCTCCATTGTTGATTATATATGTCATATTTCTTTGTACCACTCCTGCAGTCCACCGCTGAGGAACAAGTTAGTGTGTTCCTCAGTTGTACGTGAAAGTTGTACGTGAAAGGGAGATGTGGCATCTTTGGTATTCAACATTTTATTACTTTTCCTCCCTTCTAATGACCTTTTCCTCAACAAATCCAAGGAGAAGAGGAAGGGAATGAGCTATGTCGAACTGGCAACCTAGAAGGGCCAGGCTTTTCACTTAGAAATAGAATAGGGGTGCGTGGGTAGCTCCGCTGGTTAAATGTCTGATGATTGATTTTGGCTTGGGTAATGATCTCATGGTTCATGAGATCAAGCCCCACATTGGGCTCTGCGCTGACAGCACAGAGCCTGCTTGGGATTCTCTCTCTCTGCCCCTCCCCCACTCACGCATGTGCACGCACCCTCTTTCTCAAAATAAATAAATAAACTTAAAAAAATACCTTTAAAAAAAAGAAACAGAACAAAATTGGGGCACCTGGGTGGCTCAGTCAGTTGGGCTTCTGACTCTTGATCTCAGCTCGGGTCATGATCTCATGGTTTGCGAGATCAAGCCCTGTCTCGAGCTCTGCACTGACGGCATGGAGTCTGCTTGGGATTCTCTCTCTCCCTCTCTCTCTGCCCCTCCCCTACTATTCATGTGTGGTCTCTCTCTTACTCAAAAAAAAAAAAAAAAAAGAAAAAAGAAAAGAAAAAAAATAGAACAAAATCTCCAAGTTCTTGGGCAGAAAGTTCTTGGGAAAGAAAGTATGTTCATTACTATACAGCCTTTTGTCACAACAAAACATACAATGATGTTCAAAACCATACTTTAACACTCTAGTCTCTCAGCGTCCCTTCACTCATGTTTTAGGAATTCACCTGCTGTAGGTCTCACCTGGTCAGGGTGCCGATCAGTGATGGTTTGCTCAAGAAATCTCTGGCACTCTTCCCCCTGTTCAACACGGTAGGCTTGCTCTAAATGGCTAAGTGACCTGCTTCCCAGGTTAGAGTAACATAATTATCAGGCTATCTGCTCTGAATATTTGATACCCCAGCTACGTTTTTGGAATCCCAGTGGCTTTAATGTGGTTCTGTCTGGCCTATCATAGGCGGCGGTGGTAGAAGAAAACGTGCAGAGACTGAAGCAGCGAATTATGGCTCCCCAGGACGTCTCTAGAGCTGGTCGCGTACAAATGAAAGAGGTACCGTTAAGCCTTTTTAGAGCTATTGTTTTCTCTGAAAGATAATGCAAATCTTACATCTGGTTGGGAAATCAGAACTCTCTACAAGGCAGGTGGCCTACACGGTATTTTGAAGTAATCACCTCTCCTTTCTCATCCGCTTAGCAACAAATAGTTCCATCGTTTTAGTTAGGTCAATCAATATTTATACTTACTTGATAACTGGGGAATTGATACGCTGGAGGCCTTTCAGTTACCTGATCCAATATTTGTCTCTTTGCAATGCGCTGTTCAGATTCAACCTTGGTATAAGGAAAACTTTAGCGACAATAAATGAGTTTAAACTTCCGTATCGGCCAGCGGAGGCTGGAAAGATCTATCCCTGAAGATCGTTAAAAACAAAACAGACAGCAGCTGTCTGCAGTTCAGCCCACATTTACTGAGTCTACAAAAGCAAGGTGTTAAGCACGCAGTGCCTCGGGTAGTGTCTCTTTAACCTCATTGTTTTTCCTTCCAGTTACAAAAAGGTTTAGAGTTTAGAAAGGATTTCCACACATATGTTGATACCTTATCCCCCACAATAGTGCAAGGAGATAGGAGTGGGACATTACCCCTATTTCATGTGCATTACGTGGCCAATTAGTGGCACTAGTTTAAGTGTAACCCCACTTAAAGATATCACTCGATGGGTTCCTGCTATATAGTTATCAGTCTGTATCTAAAAATGAGCTACTTAAAACTAAGGTATTTATTTTATAGTCAAAATTGCCTGCGACACAGATTACCGGAAACCTGTAGAACAAGTCTCGATGTCGCCATACTTGGACAGACAGTATTATTCATGAAAACAGGACTGTTTTGCTTCAGAAGGTTATGACAAAAGGGCAAGACAACGCCTCCTTATAAAAAGTAGATGTGTTCACCAGGATGCAGCCTTTTCAGAAAAGCAATAAACTAAATCCAGATGTATGAACGTAGTTGTTTCCAAAATTTTCTCTCCAAGGCAAAATTATATACGTAACGAGTATTTGTAGTATAATGGATGGAAACGTACCTGCGTATCCATCAAAGAAGGAAGTGCAGGCCTCACGCTAGAAATACCGAAGTATTCGTGACTACATGTTCACTGTTGCATTCCCCAGCCCACAGAACAGAGGGTAACATTCGTGGTGCTCGACAAATATGTACTGACTTAATAATGAATAAATGAAACACGGTTAACCCCTGCTAACAACAGTCGGGCCTTCCTGAAGCACTTGGGAATAGCTTACGCCAACCAGTCATGGAGTCCTGCAAATGACATAACTGAGGGGCTGTTTGTAGACAAGCCGATGGTACCCAGTTCATCGGTCCGAGGTCCCTAACCTGCCGTCTGCGAGCTTAAGGAGGAACAGTGTCTCCCCGACCTTGTGCCGTGCCCCTGACTACATCACTGACTCCAGTCACAGGTGGTGAGACATAAAGATCAGCGTACCTGGTACATGTTAGGTATTCTGGCACAATTAAGATGGGGAAGAAGTCCCAACCGAGCTGCAGCCAGGTTTGGGGAGATGATCTGTACACCGGATTTGTCCAGGGCTCCTCTGTGCCCTCCAATCAAAGCTAAAGACAGACCGGGTTCTAGAGACTGAGGACCAGCGAATTACATTTTAATTTGGTTCCTTGGCCTATGGTACCCCGTGTGAAAAAGAACTCAGTCCTAAAGACCAGTTGCCATATCCAGTTGACCTTGGAGCCTCGGCCGGGGGCCCGAGGGGTGGGGCAGGGAAAGGGCCAAGTCCACACCGTGAATGTGAGACCTTGGCCAATTCACTGCTCCCTGTGCCTCCGTTTTATCATCTTCATCAACACGGCAGTTACCATGTATTGAATGTTTCATATGTACCAGGAATTTTATGAACAGCTTATTAATGGTGCCTCATTCTACTTTCAGTCTTGACATAAACACTAGCATGTAAACATTATTATCCCATTTTACAAATGAAGAAATTGAGGCACGGAGATATCAATTAAATTGTGCCGTAGCAAATAACAGGCAAACAATGGAGAAGGAATCAGGGTCGGTTATCAGTGGCACACGGCGCTGTCCCGCTCCCATAGTAAGGGGGGCATTTATGCCCCCCAGAAGGACTGGTGTGAGAATTTAATGAGATAATAATTGAAAAGCACATTTTCCAGTGCCTGCCATGGACGAGCTACTCAACATACGATATTCAGAATCCGATCATTATCATGCCCACACCGTGTCCACGAGCAGACCTTCATCCAACTAGAGAATGTGCGCAGGAGTGTGGGCTCATCACGCCTACGAGCCACCAACAGCGTCCGTCTGGGCTCTCTCTCTGGCAGTGTACCAGATGCTGGGAGAAGTGCCCGGTGATGGGAGGAATGGCCATTGTTTATGGCGGACAGCTCAGAGAGAAGACAATAACACTGCTAGACCGCGGGTGACAGACGAGGCCAGCCAAACACGCCTACGTGCTGATGTAAGAGTAACAATCACGCAGGAGATGAAAATGTCACCTCTACTCGTGGGAGATGTGACGTAAATCAGGAGAGCTGGAGCTCAAATGCAAAGTTGGATGACTGAATTTACCATGCATGGTCCAAGTATTGCAGCATCATAGAGACACTAATAAACTAATAACATAAAAGAATAAATTAGCCAACACTCAACACTCCTGCCTGTAACTGTGGCACAGAAGTGAACGTATATGTAGCATCTCGCCAGCACAGCAGAAAGGTTAAAAGTGTGGCCATAGTCCTGGTGCCACTGCTTACTCACCACATAGCTGAGGCAAGTTCCAGTTGCTTTAACTAACAAATAATAATAATGGTGTGTTGTCTACTCTATAGGTCGTTGTTAGGTTTCAGTGAATGAGCGGACGTAAGAATTTAGAGTAATTCATGGCACACATAAGAATTATTTGCTATTTTAATTTTCTTTTGTATTACAGAGTGAAATTATTTTAATACGAGAGAGTTGTAAGATAGTGCCTGGGACATAGTCAACACTGACAAATTTATTATTATTTTTTTTTAATTTTTTTTCAACGTTTATTTATTTATTTGGGACAGAGAGAGACAGAGCATGAACGGGGGAGGGGCAGAGAGAGGGAGACACAGAATCGGAAACAGGCTCCAGGCTCCGAGCCATCAGCCCAGAGCCCGACGTGGGGCTCGTACTCCCGGACCGCGAGATCGTGACCTGGCTGAAGTCGGACGCTTCACCGACTGCGCCACCCAGGCACCCCTGACAAATTTATTATTAAAAATTAGGATTCTTATTCTGGATCGGAAGCTTGCAGAAGGCAGACACCCACAGTGTTTCATTCCCAGTACGGGTGCAATACTGTTTGAAAGAATCAGTGAATCAAACATGGCAATCCAGGGCACAGACCTGCAATCTGAGCTCTCACTCTTGAGGAACCCAAGCCCTTCTGCCCTATAACAGGTCTCACCGTGGCTTTTTCCCAGGGGGCACTGGCCAGTGTCACCGACTGCTATGTCTCTCCATTTCTGTAGCTTGCCACTATGTTCTTGTCTGAGGATGAAAACTTCCTTCTGCTCTTTCGTCAGGAAACCCCCTTGGACAGCAGCGTGGAGTTTATGCAGGTAAGTGTTTGACTGTATCTCTATGGTTGATGAGGGTTGAGAAGAGACCAGGGCCCCAGCCACCTACTGTGGTGGCCACCACATCTCCCCAGTCCCCAATGTAGAGCTGCCCATGGAGGACAAGATCGAGCAAAAGAAGCCCTTGGTGACAAGCCAGAGCTTTGGCCCCAAGTCCCCGTGTGCCCCCATGTGCTCCGTGGGACCCGGACTGCTCCCGAGCAGACAAAGTCCTTCAGCCTGGGCTAGGGGAGGCCTAGACAACATCCAGGCAGGTGCACACAGAGGAAGGTAACGGGGGTTTGCTGGGGACTGGGGAGCCCAGAGATCAGGTGCCTCCCCCCAGGGAGCTCCAGAGAACGGCTGCCTTATAAGAATGCCCTCTGGCCATCTAGACTCTGTGTGAAACTACTTGTTTTCAAATGTTGGCAGTTAATCCTAGTTTTGAAGGTATAATACTGTGAAAGAGGAGGACAGAAGATCCAAAGCAGGCTCGGTGCTGAGAGCAGAGAGCCCAATGTGGGATTCGAACTCATGAACTGTGAAATCATAAGCCAAAACCAAGAGTTGGATGCTTAACCGACTGAGTCACCCAGGCGTCCCAGGATCCTTTAAGATGTCATTACCCAAGGTTAAAAATATCTTTACCCTCTGACTTAATAAACTTCTACTGCTCCAAGCATCTATCTGAAGGGTATAATCAGAAATGTTTATATTCGGAGGAAATGCATTACAACGTTAAGGACCAAAATCGTACATGCGTTATGATCTTAACATTATTTTAAAAATCGTTCATCCTTGGGGCACCTGGGTGGCGCAGTCGGTTAAGCGTCCGACTTCAGCCAGGTCACGATCTCGCGGTCCGGGAGTTCGAGCCCCGCGTCGGGCTCTGGGCTGATGGCTCAGAGCCTGGAGGCTGTTTCCGATTCTGTGTCTCCCTCTCTCTCTGCCCCTCCCCCGTTCATGCTCTGTCTCTCTCTGTCCCAAAAATAAATAAACATTGAAAAAAAAATTTTTTTTTAAAGTAAATAAAAAAATAAAAAAATAAATAAAAATCGTTCATCCTAACACATACATAAATTAGACCATAGGGAAATACACACAATATAGATACTGATTGCTCTTAAGCAATTAAGATTTTGAATGATTTTCATATACTTTGCACTTTTATGTTTTCCGGTTGTGTACAGAATCATAATTATTTACAAATTATTTTAAGTGGCATTTTTGAAATTTTAATTGTGCTTAAAAGTGCCTAAAAGAACATTTTAAATGAAAATAATCAGCACACGGCCCAAGTATACGGCCTCCAAGTTAGTCTTGTCAGGTGTATCATAGAAATATGATGGAAAGGAAACACACAAAAATCCTAAGGGACCATCTCTGGGTAAGTAGTTTCGGACATTATACTTGTCTTCTTCTTGTAATTCGTTAAGTTTGTACAGTGAATCTGAGTTACTCTTATAATCAGAAAAACAGTATTAAAATGTTAGGGCGTGCGTTGTACCGAATAATGTCAAGGAATGGGAAAAAGGAAATAGCACAACGGCACCGTCCTCTTCTAGTTTCTCTTTTACCATCTGCCTCCCCCCTCCTAGCTTGTCCACTGCTTCTAACAAAGAAGTTTTCCTTCCTCTACCCAATTAAAAAAATAGATAGATAGAGATATGGATATAGGTATCACTTCAGACTCTTGATTATTATTTTTAAAATTTTTTTAACGTTTATTTATTGAGAGACACAGAGACACAGAGCACGAGCAGGGGAGGGGCCAAGAGATGGAGAGACGCAGAATCGGAAGCGGGCTCCAGGTTCCGAGCTGTCAGCACAGAGCCCGACGCGGGGCTCAAACTCACGACCAACGGGATCACGACCTGAGCCGAAGTCGGATGCTTAACTGACTGAGCCACCCAGGCGCCCCAACTCTTGATTATTTTAATTAAGTTTGTTATAACCTATTAGTATCCTATATATTTTTAAAAATTCGAAGTTAATGCGTTTATGTTCTCCCTGAGCCCCAGGACCTGAAAGCCCTTTAATCCTGACACACTGCTCGGAGCTCCTGTGCCATGACTGCCCAGGGTATCACTTCAGTCTTGCTTTCCTTAATTCTTACAAACGTGACGCAGTGAAGATTTGTTTCCCAGCGTCTTTGTGCACCATTCCTGTCTGTGACTCAGATTCTCCTTCTTTGTGTTCCTCCTTCCTGGAGTATATCCTTCATGCAAAGTCTGTTGGCAAAAACTCTGTTTTGTTTTCCCAGAAATCTCCTCGTTTTGCTTTCATTCTTTAAAGACAGGCATGCACGTGATCACAAAAAAAATCTTTAGCCCTCCAATGACTCAGTTGTAGTAACATTATAAAAGTAGATGGAATAACATGGGGAAAAAAGCATGTAAGACGGTGTTGTTCATTATTTGAAATTCTTATTCTCCGTTTTGGTACATTTGGTAATATACCAGAATATATATACCAGAATATATATGGTAGTATATATATATATATATATATATATATATATATATATATTTGGTAATATACCAGAATATAATTTACATTTAGCGAGTTGATTTTGTAAGTCTGGCTGAATTCAGGCAGACGTGTTGCCATCAGGGACCGCAAGGCGTGACGCTTCCCAACCTTCCCGCGACCCCTCGGTACCCCGACTGTCCCCATGGGGTGCTGGGCTGGTGGACTGGTGTTGAGAATTAAGGTCCCTGCAGTCGGTGAGTCAGCTGACCCATTCTACATCTACAGGAAATCTTGTCGATTAGAAACAACAACTTAGTGCTCCTTTTCCATTCTGCCTAGGACTTAGAAAACTTGCCAACCTGTGATGCTCATACATGGAATAATCAGAAGCGGCCCAAACCACACCACGCAGTAGAGAAAGCAGTTCAGTGTCTAAGAATGTTCAGTTCCGTCTTCCAGTGTAGTGACTGTATCTTCGGCTGGATGAATGCTACCCTTGTAGCAATGAAAGTGTTGTCTCGTCACTGGGAATTAGCCGAGATGTTTCATTCCCTTTACCCAGAGCCAAGGCCACCCAGCCAAGCTTCTTTATGGCCTTCCGGCAGCAGTGTATTTGGGAGGGGTTCACCCTTTCGTTAAGTTTATTGCTATTGGGGCTTTTAGTTCTATGCAGGTGCCTCGGTTTGACTACCTCCTGGGCCCCAGGATTTGTCTCTTGTTGACCTTGTGTGCAATTTCCTGATAACGCTGCAGGCTAAATTGTCAGAGTCACCAGATGTACCAGGGACAGACTCTGGTTTCAGTCCTCCACGACCTCTCTGGGTTTGTGCTTGCTTACACGGTCACTGGACCAGTAAATGGACGTATGGCTTTTGTGTATTTCAGATTTGGCGCAAATACGATGCTGACAGCAGTGGCTTTATATCAGCTGTTGAGCTGCGGGTAAGTGTGGGGACCCTCGCTGGGTGGATGTGGCCTTGCTCATCACTGGGAACTTGATATATGGACCATGAATTTAATTCCTATGGGCCCGAGAAGCATGCGTTTGAATTTGTTACTTAAAAAAAACCAAAAACGTATTTGTATTTAAAAGGTTTAGGACGTGCAAATAACATTGCTCTCTCTGGGAAAGAGACGTAATTAAGGAATTTTCGACACTTTTTCCATGCCTGGAGTCATCCTCTGAATTCTGTGAGCTCCCTTTATTTTAAAGTTTTTATTTATTTATTTTGAGAGACAGTGAGCAGGGGAAGGGGAGTGAAAGAGGGAGAGAGAGAGAGAGAGACCGAGAATGCCAAGCAGGCCTCGCTGTCAGTACAGAGCCTGATGTGGGACTCGAGTTCACAAACCATGAGATCATGACCCAAGCCAAAATCAGGAGTTGGACGCTCACCCGACTGAGCCACTCTGGTGCCCCTGTGAGCTCCGTTTAAACAGCGAGAGCCCTCCATTCTTGGATTTATTTGCTTCCTACAAGCAGTTTGTTTTCTCCTAAAAATAAAAAAAAAAACCACAATGCCTAAATTAAGGCGTCCCGAGATCGTTGTGGTTTATTTGCTCCCCATATAAGATGTGACTCTTCTCTCGATGTCACAGAACTTCCTCCGAGACCTCTTCCTCCACCACAAAAAGGCCGTCCCTGAGGCTAAGCTGGACGAATACACCGGCACCATGGTAAGTAGCTGGGCAGTGTGATCTCACGAAGGCAGCCCCCCTGATGCCTCCCCGGGGCCCAGAGTCGGTACCCGGGAGCACCTGCAGACTGAATGAATACAAGAGAAACCTCAAGTCTGGGAAACGTCGGCTAAAACTGAGCTGTTCTAGCCTCTCTCTGAGGACAGGACCGCGTGTATTTGAGAGGAAAGCTGTTTGCCTGTCCCTGGGGAGACCCAGAAAGTGCAGTGAACATCGGTTACCAGGCACCAGGCCAATAACCTCGAAGCCACTCGAAGTCACACAGAAACGGGTAAACATGGACAATCAGTCCCAGGCACAGGGGAAGCCACTTCTTGCCATGAGTCTATTCACGTGGCATGTTGTTCGAGGGCAGCTGAGAGTCGGACAGATGGGAGACGTGCGTCCCGCGTCTCCCACTTATAGGCTGCGACCTTGGGAGACTGTCAACCTGTCCATCTTACTAGTTCATCCGTAAAATGGGGGTTAATGGTACCTACCTGCTGTGAGGGCAGAGCGAGCCGATGTCTCCGAAGCACTTTGCAGAGCGTCTGGGACATAATAGGTGTCCGTACCTGTTAGCTCTTACTGTGGCAGTTGCTGTGGCCCTTGTTGTCATTAGGCTTCCGCGACCAGGATGACCCTGAGATTGTTTCGGTGAAAAATGACAGCATGGGAGAGCTGCCTCTGGCAAACGCATCCTCATCTAACACGATGCATTGCTCCAGCCACCAATCAACAGTCTGGCTTCCCTGCCGTTCGTGTCCACCCCCCACCCCCTTCCTTCCCCCAGACAAGTGCTTCGGGCCAATCGGACGCTGTTGTTTTCTCAATCAAGAAGCCAAGAAATTGCTGGTGAAGGCTTACTTGCTCGTAGGATTGTGAGGCACAGGAAGACTTCCAGCACAGATTCACGTTACTGGGCTTCCTGGTGAGCAGTTGGGAGCACGTAACGCCAAGAAGAGTCGGTGAATTCTCATAAAATGTGTGCCACTAGGTTGCCCTCTGGAGGCCTCGAGCTGATTTGGTATTATTTCTGGTATAAATAAATACGGTATAATTTCTGATGCCGTCTCTGCAGGGTTGGCATTGTTCATGCCATTTCGTGTATCTGATGCTAGAGGCTTAGAAAGGCTAAGTGACCGCGTCACCACCGAGTTGAATTCTTAAACTCGCTTGGAAGATCAGGTGACTGGGAGAAGTTGAGTTACCCGGCCAAAGGCACCAGTTAAACTGGAAGCTAAGCTCTCTTGGTTTCCAGACTCTTACTCTGCACCCTGTCCGTCGCTGACCCCCAGGCCCCGGGCGCCTGCCCTGGGGAGGAGGGAAGGAGAAGGGCGCTCTTGACCGTGATGGCTTGTAAATGGCCTAGGCAGAAGTGAAGCTGATGCCAAGGGCAGAATCAAACCCCAGGCCAGGATCTCAATCAAGGAAACAATTCGGCTTCTTGGTATGTTGGACCTCTTTTAATAACACGCAAATGGTGTTCGAGATCCTGAGTGAGTACGCACTCAGCACGAAAGAGCAAAGTGGGAAGTCTAGAAGCAGGAAGCAGGGAAATCTCGAGGCTTCTTCCCACCTGATTTCCAGCAGCACCTGCCAGCATGGTAAATACCACGGAAAGGGGGAGGTCACCGTAACTGCCTGAGAATAACAAGCAGGTTAGGTTTCCAGATGAGCACTTTCCACCCTTGATCCAACACGGCGTCAGCACCGGTTGTTTGTAACCTTGATTTTATTAACTTCCAAAACATGCACTGCAAGATGAAATACTCTCACTTAGAATCGCCAGGATGTTTCTAATATTTCTTTGACTGCCTTTGAATCCGAGGCCCTCCGCCTCCAACTACAATACTAAACGGCTACGTTCTCACGTAACATGGCTCAATTCTCTTCCCTACTTTTATTCTCCCGGTTCTTGCTTGTCCTTCAAGATTCAGTGAGACATCATCGTGGCCTAGAAAACCTTCCATAACCTTCTTCTGTAGTGGATGCAGGTGCCTCTCCCCTGGGGGTCCCATATCATTGTCTTCACATCGGTCACCCATTTAACCCAGGCTGCAAATATCCACTAAATATCTGCCACGCCCCTGGCACTCCTCGAGTCGCTGGGGATCCAGCAGCGAGCGAACCAGACAAAGGAGAGACTGACAATAACCATAAACATAATAAATAATAAATGATATCGCATGACAGGGGTAACGAGTGTTATGGGAAAGATGAAAAAGTAGAACAGGGCGAAGGATGGCCATGCCAGCAAGGTAGCTAGGATCGGAGGCTGGGGAGTGTAATTTTCACCCTTCGAGAAGGTGAGGCTTGAGGAAGGACCGAGGGTACAGCAAAGCACAGAGACCCTGGGGCAGTAGCCTGCCTGTGGACTTCAAGGACAGGGAGACACGAGTGTGGCTCGAGCACAGAATTCAAGGGCAAGACTTAACGGAGGCCAGACCCCGTGGGGCGTCTTAGCCACTGTGAGAACGTATGACAATGAGTGAGATGGAGAGCCACCAGAGGGGCAAGGAGGGAATCAGGAAGACCTGTGAAGAGGCCACCACTGCCATCCGGGTAAGAGAGGGTGGCAGCTCGGAGGGGGTGGGGCAGCAGAGGAGATGAGAAGGATTGCGAAGGGGAAATCAACAGGATTGCCGATGAGTCAGCTGGAGTCAAGGGCAGCACGGACATCACTGGTTCACCACTTGTTCTTTACTAGCCAGTGACTCCTCTAGGGCGAGGGCAGGCGGCAGGGCCTAGCACACAGTAGGCTACTCCGTGCCCATTGTCAGAACTGAATTTGGGGTCATTACCTAACAGCCAGCTCAGAAGAAACCAGGACAACAAAAGCAAGGTTTGCTCTGGGGACCCTCCTTGAGAGCCTCCACCTCCAGTAAGGCTCATGCTCCCTATCGGGGAGCCTCGTAGATGGCCCATTGCACAGATCCACCCTTCCTCAAGCTATGTTTGGTGTCCTGGAACTCTCCTTTGATTTCTTCCTCTTTGTACACCAGACCCTCTAGGACAGAGCCAGGAGGAGTGCTCGGGAGTATTGGGCTTGATCCCTTAGGGCTCTCCCTGGGGTCCTTTGTCCCAGAGACTCATCCACAGGGGTCCCCACCGGGCAGGGTATGGGCTGTGCTGAGCCCAGGGGCAGACCCAACAGGGCGGCTGGAGCCCCATGCTGATGACGAGAGGTAGGAGGGGCAGGAAGGCAGGAGTGGGGGGTGAGAGTCGGAGGGTGTGGAGGAAGAGAAATGCAAATAGAAAAAGACAATCCGAGTAGGACAGGCCCGGGATGTGTCCCAGTGGATTCCGAGTTCACACCCCTAAATTCCTGAAGTTGAATCTGACATGCTTTTTCTGGGCGGAGGAGTGGGGT
Source organism: Herpailurus yagouaroundi (assembly GCF_014898765.1). Classification (NCBI taxonomy): domain Eukaryota; kingdom Metazoa; phylum Chordata; class Mammalia; order Carnivora; family Felidae; genus Herpailurus; species Herpailurus yagouaroundi. Next base: position 1,559,881 of record NW_024412467.1, on the reverse strand, counting down.
CACAAAGTGACCCACAGCACCCCCTCTGTCACCAAAGCCGGCACCTTCTTCATGCTCCTCTTCCAGGTCAGAATATGACCTGGTTACCTGGTTGAAATGAAGCTGTGAGTTCATTTAGGGAGAACTTACCAAGAAAGATATGGTCCCTGCCCTTCTGGAGTCTTCTGATGAGGGAAAAATTGGTAGAGGAGGGGAAAAAGCAAAAAATTCACTCTGGCCGCTCCCTTTCATCCCCACTGCGCACGTCTCTGCCATCGACCATCGACCATCTCGAGATCTGGTTCTCCTGACTTTTCAAAAATAAGGTAGGTTACAATGAAGCCACCGTTCTAGACCTTCAGCAAAGGCAGGACAAGAAAAGGTAGATGGACAGAGTTCAAGCTGAGTTGTTTCAAGATGCCGTCTCAGCGGAGTGCACGTGGCATTTTATTTTCACCGCGACAAGGCCAGCATTTACTCGCGTACTGGGTGCTTTAATTGTAACAACTGCGTGTTCGCTCTGTGCCGAGCTCCGTGCAAAGTGCTTTGCAAACATTTGATTCTCACAGCAACCATATAAACTAAGTATGTTTTGCCTCTCATTTTATAAATGAAGAAACTGAGGGTTACAGACTTTAACAGGTTAAATACAGTCGGGATGCAGCGGGGTGGAAATGCCTACCCACATCTACCTCCGAAGCCCGTATTTTCCACCACGGTACCCACGTCCGGAAGTTTAAATACTAAGTCATTAAAAAGAAAACTTTCAAAAGGGGAAGAGTGAACTCTATGGAGAGATCAAGAAGAGAGGACAATTCCTGAAGGAAGAGACGATCAAGGTGAGGACAAAGCCACGTGAAGAGATTAGGATTCTCTTAATATTTTTAAAGATAAGATAATGCAGGAGCTCATGCTATCAAGCGGCACCAGAATTCGTTACCTAGGAAAATGGATCGTTCTCCTCCTGAAGTCCAGAAAGGATCCTAAGCGCTGACATCTTATTAAACACAAAATAGGAAGCAAATTAACGAGAGACCACGGGAACAGGAAAGGGTTCTACAAACTTGCTCTGGGAAAGAGACTGCAGATAAGCTGATGCAGGGAGCCAGGGAGGAAGAGTGGCCTGTGACTGCAGAGAGCCCCAGGGTCGGCTCATTCAAACAACCCACTGTCAGGGAGGGGAACGGGCCTGAAGGAAACACGTGGGTGGCTGGGAACGCCAACACTTGGCTGAAAAGACCATGCACATCACCCGTCAGCCCGGCCACGCTGCCCGCCCAGAGCGATTATCTTCACACACAGCCTTTGGCTTTCAGTTTGACAAAGCCCAAGGCGGGCAGAAAATCTGGCAATGTGCAGTTTTTGATGGCTCCGAGCTCAGCCTTGGAAGCGTGGAATCCTGTACAGCAGCTGCGGAGGATCGGAGTGGTCTCACCCAACATGTGAGTCTCTGGGTGGAGGACCGTCCATTGACCAAGACTACGCTGTTATCCTGTTGTCTGTCTCATTGCCAAAAACTTGTGGTTCTTCCGGTTGTGCTGTGGTTAAGCACTCGTTTTTCGATCCAAACTGTCCCGTGAAGATAGGCTCGTGATCAATCAAACTCTGAGTGGCCCCTCACTGGTTCTTTCTGCTCTGAGGTGATAGGTAAGTGTTGAGGAATCAGATAAGAGTTTTCACCCAAAGACCTACTCTGACCAGAAGACTAGAATGAGCGTAATGAGATTATGGCCTATCTATTTCATGTTCCTTCCTGAAATTATAGAGGCAACTTACACTTTTCCAATGAACAGACTTGGGAACTGGACTGTAGTGTTTTTTTTTTTTTAAGACTTTTTACATTTCCCTAGTGATCTGTGGGTGAACTAACTTTCAGAAATTCAATATTCTCAGAAGAGATTTTAGAACCTTAGCCCTGAGTGATCCACCAAGTGTGAAATCACCTTACTGCCTCTGTAATGGCTTTTTATTGAGCGACGGATACAGTCGGGGCAGCCCTGCATGACAGATTTGGTTCCAAGGTTTGGCATTAAACGCCTCCCTTCAGAAATATAACCTGCTAAATGAATTCAAATGGAACCACACGAGGGCTGGCACCTTTGAAAGCTGTCTGAAGCCCGAACAATGAATGAGTCATGGCAGAGCACCTGATCATAGGAGAAAAGTTGAGGTCTGCAGACCTAATTTTATTCTAACTCCTAATTAACGTTCTGGACAAGGGAGGAAACAGCCTGTTAACAAAATCCAATTAGGACATCTAATTGAGAGGTTCTGCCAATACCTGGTGGGAGGAAAGATTCGCTGTCTGAATAGAATAACATTAGATAATATTGAGCTTTTAAAAATGTAGGTGAATACATGTGGGAGATGTTAAGTTCACATACCCAATTAGAGCATGGAGCTTGAGCTATTGTAAACCTGCAAATTAAAATCTGCAGACAATGGCAGACAAAGAGACATGAGGTTAAACTTGTGCCATCCTCTACCCTGGTCCTAGCTCCTGTCCTTTGGGATTGGATCCAAGTAGCTGGCTTCCTCCTGTGGTGTAGGCACTCAGCTCTCTGATCCACACTGATGTGAAACATGTCTGGACCCAGTCTCGAGAGTTCTTTGCTTCCGTGCCCACCCTCCCTCTGCTGGTGACCTCAACCAGTCTCGTGGCTTGAAATACCAACTAATGGTGATGGCCCTCAATTCATAGCTCTGACTCGGACCACTTCTCGGAACTTCTCAGGTGAACCACGTGGCCAATTTTCTGATGGGTAGAAGCATAATTTATCACATTGGTGGTCAGTTGTTCCTCAAGCCAGTTTTGAGCAAAAGGTAGGTATTTTCCCCCTTTGAGTAATTTGTACAGCTATGGAGATGGGCCCACATCTTTCAAGGTGAGTTACTACTTGCTTCAAGCTCAACATAATCTAGCTATTAATAGAACGTCTCGTAATGGTGGTGTCATGGAAAATCATGGCTCGGTCTTTAGCCAAGTGTATTGCCGTCAGACTTTTGCTGGATAGAGAATTTATTCTTAAGGGACACAAAGGGATGTGTAATATATCCAAATGTATAAAAATATAACCTGCATTTTAATAGGTTCTGCAACATACACTTTTGGTGCTAAAGTTTTAGAGAAATGGGTTTTCAAATTCATTTCAAATATTAAAACTAAACTGGATTTAGGGAGGGAGGAAGGATGGACTGATATGTTTTTTAATCCAAAAATCGGTTACATATACTCTCAGATTTCTTCACCCCATCTCTCCCCGTGTATAGCCTCTTCTTACAAATACATTTAGAGCTGCTGTACTAAATGTGGCGAAGTCACAAAGTTCACTCACACTAGGACTCAAATATGCAGTGAAATGTCTCCCCTCCATCTTGATTAACCTAATCCGATCTTCTTGATTTTAACTTTTATTTTTTTATTTTTTTTTTTCAACATTTTATTTTATTTTTGGGACAGAGAGAGAGACAGAGCATGAACAGGGGAGGGGCAGAGAGAGAGGGAGACACAGAATCGGAAACAGGCTCCAGGCTCTGAGCCATCAGCCCAGAGCCCGACGCGGGGCTCGAACTCCCGGACCGTGAGATCGTGACCTGGCTGAAGTCGGATGCTTAACCGACTGTGCCACCCAGGCGCCCCGATTTTAACTTTTAATCCTATCTTGTTTAAAACCTCATCTGATCCTATGATTTAAATAGGATCCTCTTTGGATCATGTTAAGTCTTTCTACAAAAGGAAAAGCTGAGCCTCTCAGATTTCTTAGTCACCTTCATCCAACCCGGACTCTTCTGCAAAAATGGCATCAGGTTAGAAAGAATGGCTTTGGGCCCAAGTGGGGGAGGGGAGGAGCCGAGGTCCCTGGGCACAAGGCTCTCTGACTCCTCTGGTCCCGGGGCTGGGGCCTCTTGGCCACTCGGTTGCTGCTACCTTGCTGGTATTCACAGTGGAAGTGTGTGATGAACTCATAATCCGTGTTCTTAGCTTTGGCTAGCCCACTGGGAAGTACAGACTAGTCCAGCAGCCATCCTTTACCTCTTGCTGGATGTGGGCCATTAATCCTCTGCCACATCTGTATCGAAGTCCACGTGTTCTTGCCACAGGACAGACCAGTAAGTCGAGAGGCAAGATGGCGGCTGTTGTCTCAAAGCACATGTCCCCTCAGCATGAAATGTGAGCTTCCTTTATGTTAGGAAGAGGGAGAAGGGGAGGAGGTTGGAGTCAAGAGGTGATGGATGTCTGTAGGCATTCAGAAGCCCACAAGGGTCCAAGGAAGGTTGTGAAACTGTTCTGTCCTTGGTCGCTTGGCCTTTGTGTATGGGAATTGGTCATGGCATTCCCATAAATCTTAAACATAGCGTTATTATTTCTTTATGTACTTCCTTCTCCCCTTGGGTGAAGTGGGTTTTGGGTAAAGTGTGGTTTTTGCACATCTTGGCTGTAACCTGCAGGGCTGAGCAGAGAGGTTTTCTCTCAGCGACAGGTCACAGCAGGGAGGGAAACAGAAGCCACAGGGAGTCAGACATGCTAAATGTCTCCCTAACGTACATCCTCTTATCAGCCCATGGCTCTGGGGTCTGCCCCACCCTCTGGTCCAGCATCATCTCATCCCATCACAGTCCACTGGATCTCAACCCAGCATCCAAACGCTTGGGTGTTCAGAGCGTCTCTGGAAAGCCAACCCACAGCAACTCTCTCCACTCAGTGTTGTCCTTCCTTAGCTGGTGCCCTCCTCCCTCTGGGATCCCCCTTCCAGCACATCTGGTCACACATCTGTGCACTTGACTGTCCTGTCTCTGCCTCTCCCTCTCTTCCTTCCTACAATCCTGGAAGCCTGGACAGGCAGACTTTCCCCTAGATCACATCCTCCTCAACTACTTCTACTTCTGCCTTCAATGGAAAAATGGTATCTCCTCTGTCCTCTGTAGGGAGTACTCTGTGAGACGGCTGTGGCCGGTTTGGACAGCTGTGGGCTCGGAAGGGCAAGATATCAAAGTGCTTCGGGAACTTTCAGAATGGATTCCTGTTACAAGTACTTCTTATAATCGTTTCCCCATCTGCCTTCCAGATGAAGATCTTTGACAAAAACAAGGATGGCCGGTTGGATCTTAATGACTTGGCAAGGTGAGTGGTGCGGGAATGGAGTCAGACTCGGAAACACCTTCCTAGGGTTCGTGATGACGCATACTTCTCTCTGAAAGGCAGAGGTCAGGTCCTGCCTGAAACCCTGAAGAAGAGTCTCATCTTACCAAGTAAGCAGCAGTGGTTCTGAATCTTCTGGGGTAATAGATCCCTTTGTGAAGGTAATAAAAGCTCTTGGGGCTCCTGGGTGGCTCAGTTGGTTAAGTAGCTAACTTTTGATATTGGCTCAAATCACGATCTTACGGTGCATGAGTTCAAGTCCCATGTTGGGCTCTGAGCTGACGGTGCGGAGCCTGCTTGGGATTCTGTCTCCCTCTCTCCCTGCCCCTCCCCTGCTTGCGCACATGAGCTCTCTCTCTCTCTCAAAAATAAATTTAAAAAAAGGATAATAAAAGCTCTTCCCCCCACCCAAATGCACAATACACAAGGTTTTCATCAAATTTTATTGATGGGTCATGGGCCAGCCTTGCCTTCCTGGTCCCGCACGAGGACTCCATGAGAAAATACATCTGGGACCCCATTCACTGGCTCTGGGAAGGCTGCGCAGTTAGCTCAGGACAGAGGACAGCTGAACCACACTCCAGCTGTGCTGGCCGGCTTTCCAGCGTGGGTGCAGCCTCCATGGGCACCCAGCGCCTGAAGACCAGAGCAGAGGAGGAGGGGGTGCCAGCAGAAGTGGCCCAGTACCTGAGAATTGCTGTCTGTAAGTCCGGGGTTGTACATGATGGGCATGTCAGAATGTTGTCTCAAGGCTAACCGACCCCAAAACAAGCTATGGTTGTCTATAGAACAAAAAAAAAAAAAAAAAAAAAAGATTTTGAATAGATGGACAGAGTTGAAATCGTTGGATCCAGAATACACAGATATAACCCGGATGAAGGAGCAGTTATGATACCAGGTGCCGGGGGGGGGGGGTGGGGGGTGGTGGATGGAGTTGTAGACTGGACAACGATAGAGGGTTTAGCAGTTATAGGCTGCAAGGCAGAAGCATGTATGGCTGGGAGAGAGGAAGTCCAAGGGCTGAGGGTGATTTAAATGACAGAGTAAACTTGGCAAGGTCACAAGCAGATACTAACTTGAGTTCAGAATGACAAAACCCTGTACCAGCTACCGCCTCTCTTGGCCAGTCCATCTGTTAGTTCTTGCAGGGGGTCTGCGAAAGGGAACACACCGGGAAGGATCTCTCCTTAGTCATGACCAGGACACCGAGCCCAAAACTCTATACGGTCTTCTATTCCGGACCTTGCAGGACCTGTGAGACAGCCTTTGTGTCCTCCTCGGCTCCTTTCCCCAGAACCGTTATCCTAATTTTGGCCACTTTCGTGGAGAAGAGGCATGGAGACACCAGCCAGACCAGCGCCTCTCCCAAAGGCTGAGGACTGAGGGATATCAGCCCTGCGGCCTTGGCTTTATCCCCGGCGTCCCCCTTACTCCTTGAAGCTATCTTGGCCAAGGGAGGCAAGGCTTCCTCTCAAGTGGAGGTCAGTCTAGCTACTCTGAGAGCTGCGTGCGAGAGCAGTCCTAACCGGAAGACCCCAAACATGACAACCTGGGTGAAAATGAGAGCTTTTAATTTCATTGTTCCCTTCACCAAAAGCACCCACCCACTTTACTCAATGCAGGTCTCAGAGGTGGCGAGTCTAGGAGCCCTGAGCGCCCTCTGGAGGCTGGAGTGTGCCACTACTCTAAAGCTGCTCTCTACCCTATTGGTCATGATACTGTTTACTCCCGAAATAAAATCCGCAGAAAATATCAACTACCTCGGCCCGAAATGCTAAAACAATATAATGCGTACACTATAACACAGAAAGGGGAAATAAGGTGAAACACCTAAAATAAAATACGGTATATTTCAAGTGTAGGTGGGTAGATACAACCACAGGGCAGGCATGACAAAAGCTTATAGCTTTTGGTGTAGAAGTAGCAAGAATATATCAGTTCAGATGTTGACGGATACAAGTATGACCTTTTGGCGACTCGTGCGTCAGGAACTCAGTTGCTGCTGATACAATGACATAAATAATAAATAAGTCCTGATGGAGTTCCATATGGGACAAAGTATAGTCAGCCCTCAATTTACCTGACTCAGTATGCTATCTGAATCATTTACACAGTTAGTAAACTATGTATGCCTTGAGAAAAATAGTCTGGATTTTCACATAAATAGTAATTCCGCCCTAAGTTCAAACATAATGATAAGCAGGATTGGTACACACATGAATGCTTGTGGACATTCCCGAGTCAGGTGAAATATGGGCGGATTCACCCTTCTGTGGGATTTTCCATGCAATGCAGGGCATCTGGCATCCCTGACCTCCCACTGTGGAGGTCAGAGTCCCTCTGTCACGATCATAACCAGAGCCCTCCCCTGCAGCGAGCCAAACATCCCCTCCTATGGTCCTACCCAGGAGGCAGGAAGTACGCCTTCGTCCCTTGAATAGTACTCTCATGGCCCGGTGCTACGTATAGAGGAGGATTCGATGGGTAGCTGTGGACTGAAGGAAGGACCAAAGTAGTGCTGAACGGAGATGCAAAGCAACGAAACAGTTACTGCATTGTTTCGAAACCAATTTGATAAGGGACTCGACAGCGACAACCGGGGTAGGCAAAATACAGACATCTGTGTCCGAACTCCCAGAACCAGCAAACGTTTGTGACGTGGCAAGGATGAACCACGGTTGCAGATAGAATTAAAGTTGCTGATTAACAGACCTTATGGGGGTTATTCTGGATTACCCAGGTGGGCCCCCTGTAATAACAAGCGTCCTTTAATTTATACGCGGGACTCTTCTCTCTACTCCCAGCCCTAGAAGGCAGCGCTGTTACTCTACATACGAGCACCTCTCAAGTATATGTCCTCTGACTGGCAACATAACTTAGGCCGCTTGGTGCCAACCAACAGATGAGAACAGGATTCCTTAGAGAGTTCCAGAATATTCTAGCCTCTACTTGGCTCAAATTAATTCTCTCTCCCCTGAGCATCCAGAAGAGCAATATTTTCCAAATTGTTGCAAGCTATTTTGTTTCTACCTTTCCCTGTACGGTGAATGCATGATTTTTGAATACAGCATAAATCCAGAAAAATACCCCAGACCCATCAGGAATCACACTCTCCTCCCCTCACCTGCCAACCCCCGGTAACCTACTTTGTTTCTATGGATTTGCTTATTCTGAGCATTTCATATACATGGAATCATACAATATGTGGCCTTTCATGTCTGACTGAGGTTCTTTCTTTCTTCATGTGGATTCAAGCGACTGTCTGGTTTCTTTTCACTTCAGCTTGAAGAATTACCTTTAGTATTTCTTATGGGTCACATTTATTGTTGTTAATTGTCCTTTTTGTCCAGTGACTTTTTTGAACAAATCCTGTAAAATCTGCGTCTTTGTTATGGTTGGACACTTAAGTCTCTGCTTGGCTAGCTCACGATTGCACAAAGATTCCTTAGATGTCTCCCACTGTTTTTTGAGGGTCCCTGTGTACAGGTTGGGGCACATCTACACTCAACCAGGCAGCTTACAACTCTGCCTTAGCCTTCACTTCCTGCTTGCATACAGCCTGACGATAAGCCACAGGCGAGAGCTTAGGGCCTTCTCCGGTCTTTCCTGCACAGACACCCAGTCCTGGGCATAGATGTGGCCCCATGCATGTGTGCAGCTCTCTAGATTCCCAGAAATATGTCAGAACTTGTAGAAGACCCTATGGACATCTCATTCCTCCAGCTTTTCCTTTTAATCTTTTTAGTTAGCCTGTTGTTTACCCAGACTCTTGTCTATCACTGCCGTCAGCTGTGACCTCAAACAATTGCTTCTAATTCACTGCTTTTGACAAATCCTCCCAGGTAAAAGGCTTTTTCACTGGGTGAGTTCAAAATCAGGTCAAATAAGTGCATCTTGCAAGTGGAGTCTTTTCGAGAACATCAGAGAAGTCACATACTGGTAATTCTTTGGAAACTGGGCTTTGAAAGAGCCCCAACTCCATTCTGCTCGCTTTAGCTGCTGCTAGAATGCTCTTTTTCCCCGGGACTGTGGGCTCTTCATTTACAGTGGAGTGGAGAAGGGTGGAGGGCTGAAGGAAGTGAAAATGCACAAAATCCACTGTTCTTACCGAGATTTAGCCATTTTTCCAAGATAAACTCTCCTCAGATTTCTACAAGATTTTAAGATCTAGAATTGTGAAAAAGGTATTTTGACTTTTTTTTGGGGGGGGGGCGGGCAGTTTTCTCATTGTGGTTATGGAGGAGGGAGACTTCCTAAGCCCTTACTCTGCCATTGTCCACCAAGATGCCTTCTCAAAAATCTCTCTCTGGCGACTACTAATCCCTGTGAACGTCTTTCCCAGTTAATTGTTTAATTTGTTTTTATAACGTATAACTCCTTATTTTTCAAGCACCTCCCCTACTCTGCAGAATAATCTGGAAATTGCCTGCCCTTTCCTCACCCCAGAGTTATGGATTTGCTTGTAACTGAGAGCGGACAGATCTTCACGCGGACTAATTTCTTTTTTTCTTTTCCATTTAGGATTCTGGCTCTTCAGGAAAACTTCCTTCTCCAATTTAAAATGGATGTAAGTAGTGACATGTTTCTAGGTGGGCTTGTGTCGTCCATGTGAGAGGAAGGGAAGAAAGGAAGGCCTCTGTTTGTCTTACTTTAAGTTATCTAGAGACAAAAAAGGCTTACTGTTGAAATCAAGGGATTAAGGGGTCATTGACTCAAAGTTTATAGAAGTTGCCTATGACCCCGGAAGAACTGTCCAATGGAAGCTTCCTGTTGCCGGACTAACACACCGTTTTCTGCACACACAGGCTTGTTCCACTGAGGAAAGAAAGAGGGACTTTGAGAAAATCTTTGCCCACTATGACGTTGTAAGTGTGCCCCTTTGTGTTGCGCTGGCCCTTTTGAGGTAGCAAGCCTGTCTGGCCCTATATGGGGTCATCCTGTCTGTCCTACCCACCCATCCTACCCATCAGACCTTGAACTTATATGACGAATAGCAGTCCTACATGTATGTCACCCCTCAGCTTCTCTATGCAAACTTCTGAAAACTACATTTAAATGGACAAAAGGAGTATTTATGGTTGAGAAGAGAATAAAATCACTTTTTTTTCCCTCTTGGGATCCAAACTGGGAGAAGGCTTCTCCTTCTTCAATCTCCATCTGGAATAGCATGCTCGAGAACGAAACATAAAGAATCAAGTTCAAAACCACATTTAACCCAAAGAAATACAGGCAAAGCGAGCCCTGGTTGACATAATCGCTACTTCTCTTGTAGGATTGATTCTGCGGTCCTTCTTTAGAGAAGAAATAAATAATAATTCTAAAGCACAAAGTGTGACAAAGAGATCACATTTCTTGACAAGGTAGGGTAATGCAAGAAGGAAGAGAAATGAGAACATTAGGCAAAGTCAAAGGAGACGCCGTCCTGGAACTAACCGTACTGGACATCTGTGTGTCACATTCTGAGCAGGAGGGAGCATCACCCAGAAGAGGCAGTGCAGCCAAGTGTTTAAGGGTATGGGCTCTGTGACCATCAGCTGGGTGTGAATCACGGTTTGTTAGCCACGTGACCTTGGGTAGTCTTCTTACCCCTTCCCCACCCCCCACCCCCGTGCCTCGTTGCCCTTTTCTGTAAAGTTAGGGTGACTTGAGGATAATAATACTGCCTACTCCATGGGATTGTTACGAGGATTCAGTGATTTCAGATTTGTAAAGCTCTTAGAAGGGTGCCTGGCAGGTAGCTAGTATTATGTTTGTATTTGGCAAATACACTAAGGGAATAGATTTTTTTTTAAATTTTTTTTAACGTTTATTTATTTTTGAGACAAAGATAGAGCATGAACGGGGGAGGGGCAGAGAGAGAGGGAGACACAGAATCGGAAGCAGGCTCCAGGCTCTGAGCCATCAGCCCAGAGCCCGACGCAGGGCTCGAACTCACAGACCGGACTGTGAGATCGTGACCTGAGCTGAAGTCGGACGCTTAACCGACTGAGCCACCCAGGTGCCCCGGGAATAGATTTTTTAAATGATATGTTAAAGGTTCAAGGTGAAGCAAACTTGAAAAGAATGGATGGGTTGTCATAACTGGGACTTTAGAGAAGAAATGGAAATATTTTAGTATGTATTGTATTTCATAGACCTTTTTATATAGTGAGTAGAAAAACTAAGAGTTTACGTACAGACCAAATAATTTTAGTCATTCTTGATTTAAAATATATATTTTGGGGGTGCCTGGGTGGCTCGGTCAGTTGAGCATCTCTTGATTTTGGCTCAGGTCCTGATCTCTTGGTTGTGGGATTGAGCCCGACGTCAGGCTCCACACTGAACATGGAGACTACTTGAGATTCTCTCTCTTCCTCTGCCCCTCTCCCCAACTCACGTGCTCACCCTCTCTCTAAGATGGTTACAAAAATAAAAATAAAAAAATAAAATCTGCATTTTAATAATCATCAAGCCCTCGCTAAATTATAAAGCAAAATAAAAAAAAGTCAGCCTATCAAGATGGATATGATGTGAAAATTTAGTCCGAACTGAAGCTTAATATTTGGGAAGCAAATGAAGCGAGTATATATCACGTTAATGCTATTTGCAAGAGCCAAGGACCTCAAAACTACTGCTTCCCATTTGTTTATGTGGGGGTAGTTATTGACAATTAATTATTTTTTTAAAGTTTACTTATTTATTTTGCGCGTGCGCGCGAGAGAGGGCAAGCGGGGGGAAGTGAGGGAGGAGAGAGTGGGAGAGAGAGAGAATCCCAAGCACCTGATGGGGGGCTCGAACTCACGACCACGAGATCGTGACCTGAGCCAAAATCAAGTGTCGGATCCTTAACTGACAGAGCCGCCCAGGTGCCCCTACAATTCATTCTTTTAATCTCTGTGGAACATTTCACATCCTGCCCAGAGAAACTACCTGGAACGTGCCATTTCTGAACCTATTTGCAGTCACAAAAGAATACTGATTTGGACGATTCGCCTAATTTATTCTTTAGCTTTCGGACTTAAGTAAATGATGTTGGATTGATTGGATCTTTTATCTTTCAGAGTAAAACTGGAGCTCTGGAAGGCCCGGAAGTGGACGGGTTTGTCAAAGACATGATGGAGCTGGTCCAGGTGATTTCACGAGGCCGTAGAGATCCATCGTGGGTTGGGGTTGCCATTCTGAGGGATCCCATTGTTTATTTTTGAGCATCAGTGGGACTGACGATTAATGCTAGAGAGAAGATCTAGGGACATAGTCTATTTATCAACTCTGAGCTTCTGTGAGACCTGACAAGTCTCCCTTTGTCTCTTAAGATCATTTGTAGCTTCAGTGAAGTAAAACCCCCATAGAAGTTTCTTGTTAACATCACTAAAAAGCCATCTATTTTAGCATGGAAACATGGTGCCAGTGTATACATTACGGCTTTACGCTTCATTACAGAAGGGCTTTTTCCCCTGGACTTGGTTGTTAGAATACCTAAAACCTTTTAATTTAATTTCATGAAATAAATCCCATATTTGGAATTTCTCCGCGCTCCCCCCCCCACCCCATCTTCCCAGGGCTGTTCTAACGCCCAGCCTAAAATTTTGGCTACTTATCTATCAAGACATTGTCCTGGTTCAGACGGATAGGATTTAGATTATAATCTACATCACAAAGCTGTTTTATGTAGTGTAGACTGTTTAAAACAAGCAGTCTCCGTTGAGATCCCTGTGAACTGTATTTGACTGGCTGCCTGATCTAGTTAATTTGCAGCTCTTCTATGGGACCCTGTAGCCACTGAATTTCACACTCTCCTAGCCTTAGAGATATTTTGAGGTTAATACAGGACACAGTGTTTCTGCCCCGACTGGTCCAGATGGAAGCAATTGTTAACTGGTTCTGGATTCCCAGACCTGTTTAAAAACCTGATTAAAACTGTGGAGTTTCACAGCAGAAAATTTCCTAAAAATTTACCAATTTTTGCATAAACCCCCAGGAAGTCCACGTACTGTGAGGGAGCAGGAGTGAATGAGATCTTTTTCTGACCTCTAATCAGGATGACAGACGTGTGTTGTTGACCTCCTGAGTCTTGATGTCCCCATCCCGCTTCCCCTTGCCTCTTCCACACTCCCTTCGTGGGCTGGCCCCGCTGGGAGATTCCACGGGCACCTGCCCAGCCAAATGGTGCATGGGCATTGGTGTGGTGGTGCCTTTTACATTGATTGCTAAGGAAAAATCCCACTGTACTTATTACCTCTTTAATGCCAGAATGATTCCTGTGATAGAAACTGAGCAATTATCTGTGGGACATTAAAGTCGCACGGCAGTAGGCTTTGCCAAACCGCGGTCTTAATTTGCTTTTGATAGATGCACGGGTGCTGAGCCTGCTTCTCAGCTACGTGGCCTCCTCTGGGCAGTGAAGCCAGTCCACCTAAGTGCACAGTTCAGGGGCTTCACATGCCTACAGACCCTTGTGATTGGCACGGCGTTTGGCAATGACTTCCAAAGGTTACTGGGAGACACAGAAGTAAAACCTAACCTAGCAACAGAGTAGGGAAGACGTTTTCCCAGAGAAAATCAGAGAAGGGGAAAATCGTAGACCATCCCAAAACATGCATTTGCCTCACTCATCGATAGATTCGAATCACCTCCATGGGAAACCAGAGGATCCCCATCACTCTTGTCCTTGCCCTTCTATTTCTGGTGCAACAAAACGGTTCCTCTTGTATAAGTACCAGCCAAGTTAAGAGAGTGGGTTTTCAAGGACTGAGTGAGACCATGGTCAGTAGTACAAAAGCAGTTGACAAGGGCTGATTTGTTGAGCTAAAAAGTGGGGACAAAGTAGTTAATTATTAAAGTTCTCCTCTGAAGCCAGATAACTGAGGTACATATCTATATTGGGTCTTTCCCAGTAGAACTTCTGCGTTGCTTAAAAACTATTCACCGTATAATTTGAAGTATGTTGTCAAGGGAGAATCTTTGGATAAATCTGACATTTCTCATCAAGGACCACAGGGCAAGCAAACAAACAATATCTGGAATTTGTTTTAAAAGCAACTATCCAAGCATGCCATGGAGGTCTTGAGCTGGCTCAGGTTCTATGTGTCGAGTCTTGGTCAGGATCGTTGATGTTTGCGATCATGACCCTGACGTAAGCTTATTTCATTCTTGTTTTCTTTCAACCATGTATGATACCTATATTGAATTTGTATTAACAAGACTATCTGGTTACCAGAACACCACTTTCCCTGATCTCTGGAAAATGGCGCTCAGGGCTGTCCTCTGTCAGTATGATGAGACCGCAAGGTCCTGGGGGATATGACCCAATAATTTCTGCACAAGATTTCTGAAGAGTCTGTAGGTCCCTCAGCACGGCATGAAAATCAACGGGAGAATCTATACCTTAAGCTAGAAAGTAGAAAGGCAAGACATTCAAGACGCTCAACTTATTCCAAGGAGTAGAAGCGTGAATGGTAACGTTAGAAGCCAAACATACAGGGATGCCAGAGGTGACCAGGAGGTCTGCCTGGAGGGGAGGAGAGGTCCTGCCCTGGGCTCCCCAAAGTTCCTTCTTTATCCTGCTAGACACTGCTTCTGTTTTTCTCTGTTGTTGACAAGATGATTAGCAAGGGGGGGACAATACTTAACCCAAAAGATTGAATCTAATATATGCCCCTCCAAAGAGCTATTAGCCCGTAGCACACATGTTCTCATTTCTTTTCATTTTTTAAATGATAAAAATGATACGGAGAGAAATCTGAAAGTAGAGAAAAGACAAAAGCATGATCTCTACATTTGAGTAGACCTTCCATTAACAGACTTCATTTCTGGGTGTATTCTGCATGGGTTGAGCTCCACGGATAAGCATTTCTCAGTTACAGTCACTGTTTTAGTGTCTGTAGAAGATTTTACCTGTGGTTAGCTAGGACTTACCTACACATTCCTCTTTCACTAGTAATTTATTAGTTTTTTATTTTTTAAGTATTTCATTTGATTTTTTTTTTTTAAGTAATGTCTACACCCAACATGGGGCTCCTCTTAGGAATTTAGACTGTTTACCCTGTTTGTGACTCAAAGTAAAACTTAGTATTTTGGTAGGTGCATCTTGTCTTGGTTTTAGGCTTTATCTCAGGCGTGGAATCGAGGGATTTGCATGCTTTAAAACTGCTGGCACTCACGGTCACATTAATTAATTAATTAATTAATTAATTTGTTTAATGTTTGTTTATTTTTGAGAGAGAGACAGAGACAGAGTGCGACCAGGGGAGGGGCAGAGAAAGAGGGAGGCACAGAATCTGAAGCTGTCAGCGCAGAGCCCGATGCGGGGCTCGAAACCACAAACCGTGAGATCATGACCTGAGCCGAAGTCTGATGCTTAACTGACTGAGCCCCCCAGGCGCCCCCTACTGTCACATTTTAGAAAGAGCCTTGTGCGTTCATCCATTCCCTTCTTCGGGTCCTTTCTCCCCACCCCACCAGAAAGCCAATGGCTTCATTTTGAGCCAGGCTTTCTATCAAGGAAGAGGTCAGGCAGGAATATGTATGTATTTTTCTCACTGGGATGTTAGCGACTTAACGTGCTGCCATCCCGAGTGACAGACTTCTAAGAAAAGACAGCAGGAGGCAAGGGAAAGGCACTGTCATCCCCAACAACCAGTGTTGGGGCTGTGGGACCCGGTGATGTGCTTCCTAAGCTCCTCCCGTCACAGCGCGGTCCCCTGTGATCGCCGCCCTCCAGGGGACTTCGCACTGTCAGACGGGGCACCTCTGCCTGCAAAATGACCCTGAAAGAACACCAACCAGTCCCCCCTTTCCATTGTAAAACATGTAAAACATGGCGGGTGATAATTCGAAGACACGTGGGACAGGACTGGTGCTGGAGGTGGCCTTTATTACCCTGACCTCTTCCAGACAATCCGAGCCTGGCTGGCAAGGGCCTGGCCGAGGTCTTAGGCGGTGAGGCCTTGGCCTCTACCCGTCGCCTCGGTGTTTTCAGACAGCAGCACGGCCGATAAACAGAGTGGCGACAGGGAACACGTTATAACTTTGCACGGTTGGAGAGTGAGGCGCTTGCTAATGAAATATTCCCATCGGAAGCGCTATCATAAGCGGTTTCCAACGAGCACTTGCCACGATCAAAGCCATAATTCTGTTAGGGGGCGCAGGCCGGGCCTGGCGTCCTGATGCTGACTCCAGCATGGGGACCAAGGAAGACAGGGTTCGGGCCTCCCGTTTCACTGCTTCAGGAGACACAGGGCATACAGGGAAGGGAGGGCACACGCGGGAACAGGAAGACGGCGTGTGTAGACAGTCCCTCACGGATTCCATGGCTGGAATGGAGCACTTATCACGGGCAGGCACGAGGAGACAGATCCAGCCCTACAGGTTCCCCTAGGGCCCAGGATTCAACGGGGACCGATAAGCATTGTTCAGCCAAATACTCCAGATCCACTCGCACACTTTCCCATGAGGTGGGTAAGAAACTAAAAAAATGCATTTTTACACGGAGGCTGCGGCAGTGTGTGTGGTAAAGAGGTGAGCTCTGGGACCGCCTGCCTGAGTTCGTATCTGGTTCAGACATGTACCTGCTGTGTGACAGTGGGAAGGTTAGTTAACCTCTCTGTGCTTTAGTTTTCGCATCTGTAAATTAGAAGTTGATAGTAGGGGCACCAGGGTGGCTCAGTCCGGCTTTGGCTCAGGTCATGATCTCGCAGTTTATGGGTTCGAGCCCCGCGTCGGGCTCCGTGCTGACCGCTCAGAGCCTGGAGCCTGCTTCGGATTCTGTGTCTCCTTCTCTCTCTGCCTCTCCCCTGCCCACGCTCTGTCTCTGTCTCTCAAAAATAAATAAATGTTAAAAAATTTTGTTTTTTAAAGTTGATAGTAAATACAACCCATAGGGTTGTTCTGAAGGTTAGAATCGTTCTGTGTAGAACCGTTAGACCCCGTGTGCTGGTGACTTATTATTCAAGCTGAGGCCCCCAGTGACTTCAGGTGATTTGTCTCCCGTGATCCAAACATTTTTGAACAGTGGCATCTGGGTCTCCTGACTCCTAGTGAGTTGTCAAACATTAAAAGCATAACTCAAAGGGTGCCTGGGTGGCTCAGTGGGTTAAGTGACTCGATTTCAGCTCAGGTCATGACCTCACAGTCTTGAGATCAAGCCCCAAAGAGCACAGAGCTCCGCACTAAGCCTGCTTGGGATTCTCTCTCTCTCTCCCTCTCTCTCTGTCCCTCCCCTGCTTGTGTGCTCTCTCTCAAAATAAATAAATTAACAAAAAAAAAAAAGAAGAAAAAACAAAAGCATAACTCAAAAGGTCGAAAGAAACTTCCCTTACCTACACCCACATTCATACCCTCACCCCCAAACACACATTCACACCCTCACAAAATATTTCCACTCCCTTTAAGGAAATAATTCCTTTTGCAGTAAACAAATTAGAAAAAGAGAGTTTAGAATAGCTTGAATGAGGTAAATACATTGGCAAATTAATTCATGCTAATGTGTGAATGACTACCACCTGAGTCTTTTCTCTCTCTCTCTTTTTTTGTAAGTTTATTTTGAGAGAGATGGAGCATGAGTGGGAGCGGGCAGAGAGAGAGGAAGAGAGAGGGGGAGAGAGAGAATCCCAAGCAGATTCTGCGCTGTCAGCACAGAGTCGAACTCATGAACTATGAGATCGTGACCTGAGCCGAAACCAAGAGTTGGCTGCCTGACCAACTGAGCCACCCAGGCGCCCCACACCCAACTTTTTTCTAAGCATGGGAATTTGCCAAAAGGATCCTGGGGGCAGAGGGCCACTAGTTGGAGATTAATTCATGCTAATGTGTGAATGACTACCACCCAAGTCTTTTCTAAGCATGGGAATTTGCTAAGAGGATCCTGGGGCAGGAGAGGGTGAGGATGCGGAAAACCAAAAAGTCCCCACTTTGCATAAGAAAGGAGCTCCCAGTATGGAGCCACGGAGTGTAGCTTGCTGTTTTCAGGACTTCTAAGCCATCTCCTGGGCCACACCTCTACCTGCCTGTCACAGACACCCAGGGAAGTATCCCGAGTGAGCCAAGTGTTGACAATGTGTTCCATATCAGCCTTTTTTTTTTTTTTAACGTTTATTTATTTTTGAGAGACAGAGCTCGAGCAGGGGAGGGGCAGAGAGAGAGGGAGACATAGAATCTGAAGCTGGCTCCAGGCTCCGAGCTGTCAGCACGGAGCCTGACGTGGGGCTCGAACCCACGAACTGTGAGATCATGACCTGAGCCAAAGTCGGCCGCCCAACTGAGCCACCCGGGCGCCCCATGCGGGCCTTTTGAGTTTGAATTTATTTTCCTGTCTGGTGTGTATCACAGTGCTTTCTTAGCCCCCAAATACGCCTTGGAATAAATCCTATGTCCGCAGCTCGGTGGCATCCTGTTTTAGTCAGTATTTCATTTGTTATAAGCCTTTTTAAAATCAGAGGCACAAACTCCTCCCACGGGGAGATAGTGAAATGTGTCTCCTCTCATCATGCGGCAAGACAGCATCCGTGGTGACAACTGTCTGCTCCAAGGCGAAATATCTTTGTCATGGCCTAAATAGGCAGGCTCTCCCTAGAGCCGTAGAGAAGTGATGTGGGGGTGGTTCCCTCGCCCAAATAGCCATGCTGGGAGGTAAACGTGTTGGCGGGACCCTTGACAACACTCGGTGGGCCTACGAGATGGGACCACCCCCACGGCCTGTCTGCACGGAGCCTCCCTAGACAGGCAGGCTGTCCCCTGAGCGTAGTGAGCATGGGGCGGGGAGGGGGCGGCATTCAAGGGTGGGGCCACCGTCGGCCCGTCTCCTGACAGGATCCCTTTGCTGTCCTCAGCCCAGCATCAGTGGAGCGGACCTCGATAAGTTCCGGGAGATTCTTCTGCGCCACTGTGATGTGAACAAGGATGGAAAAATTCAGAAGTCCGAGCTCGCGTTGTGTCTTGGGCTGAAAATCAACCCATAAGCCCCGGATGCTTTGTCTTTTGCTCTTAGGATGTGTCTGAGCTCCTGCTGGGAAAATTGTATCTGTGCTTTGCTGTTGGGGACACCGGGGCAAGCTTTGTAACAAATGGTGTGGTGTTTTAGGGCAAGAAGGGGGGTCCTAGGGCCTTCTTTCTAAGGCCATGGTGTTCTCCTGCCTCACTGAGAGCCCCCTGCAGTGTCTGTGTTATTCCCGCCCCCCCCCCAACCCGGGCTTTCCTGTCCCCCCAGAGAGTCAGCTAACCACCTGCTGAATCCGCTCCTGCGTGGCCTCCCTCAGGCCCCAGGGGCTCAGGGGAGGCGGATTCCATCCACCTGTGCTCCCCTTGTGGGCTTTCTGAGTGGTGAATGGCGTCTCTGTTGCTCCTGTGATTTTCTACAAATCAGTTCTGTCGTGGAAATAAACCTATAGCTGGAAACAAAGATGCACGGGTCATTGTGCTGGCGTTGTGACCTTCGAAATGCTGGACCGGATGGTCCGACAGACCGGTCACGTCTCTAACTTGGGGTGGGTGTGGTGAGGAAGAGAGAGAAGGGCGGGATCCCAGTGGAGTCTCTGCCAGCTTCCTTCCATAGTCCTCGGATGCCCTGGCGGCTGAGTTTGCATGAACGTACGAGTGGCCAGTGATCACTTTTTATTCATTGCGTGGAGAAGACCAGAACACTGAACCTGGGCCAGCTTTTGCTCTTAAGCACTCTGAAATCTTACGTGGGCAGAAGGGAGAAGACAGAAATCTGGAGAAAATGTTCCCAGGTAATGCAAGCCCCTGTTCCCCACCCCGTCCCTTCCCCTTCCAACAGTGTCCTCCAGCGAATCTTTGATCTCCAAGTCCCGCTCTATGCCCCTGAGGGTCTGGGCCCCTCTGCAGGTTGCAGGGCCCCCCTCGGACCCCTGGTCCTTCACTCCTGGGGCTCTGACACACTCCCCATGAGAGGGGGCTGCTTCACCTGGGGCAGGTATGGAGAGCCTCACGTGAGGCAGGCCCCACTTTATTCTCTAAAACATCCCTACCTCATGCCAGATCGTAGAGGAACTTCAAGTTTAATGCTCTAAGTAATTCAGAAAAATTGTAGTGTAGAATGGTGTATTCCGAGCCATTCGTAACCCAAGAAATTCCATCATTCTCGGGGTTCCCCTCAATGGCAGGCCCTGGCCTTAACCTGGTTCCTCCCCCTCAGGTGTCCCTTCCCTCATACACACAAAATCAGCAACTACCACCAAGTGCTTTCTATGTGCCGAGTTCTTCTGGGTGTTTGTTGCATACTTTAAGTAATTTACTCCTTACCAAAATCCCGGGAGGTAGGTATAATCATGATACCAATCTTAGAGGTGAAGAAACCGAGGCAGATAGAAGGTAAGCAACCTGTCCGGGCTCAAGCATCTCGGAAGCGGGGAGTCAGGGAGTTAATTATGGCCGATTTCATGCACCTTGGCCCCTCCCCACATGTTGGGTCTCACTGTGGGATCCACCGCAGCCACTGGTAGGACATCTCTCCAAGTCTATTCTTTTAAGTGTTATTTTTTTCAGATCCACTGAGGGCAGCTACTCACCCTGAACACCAACGAGCTTTTAGTCACAGCATACGGCTAAGAATCTACCAGAATCTCCCAGGCTTCCTGCTCAGTCGTAACCTGAGGTTGGTAAAGACCTTTCCAAACATCTAAAGAAAGGGCTGGTGGAGATCTCTGAGTGGAAAGATGGTGGGTTTATTCCACTCAAGGAATGAGTTCACTCAAAAACCTTCTATTAAAGTTAGGGTCTCATATACTGTAATGTAGGTACTGATGGGTTCGTTGGTGGATGGCTGTCTGAATGTGTTTGGGTTACTATAACAAAAGTACCATAGACTGGGTGGTTTAAACAAAAAACATTGATTTCTGACAGTACTACAGGATGGGAAATCCAGGACCAAGGCCCCAGCAGATTTGATGTCTGGCCCACTTCCTGGTTCATAGATGGCTCTCTTTTCACTGTGTCCTCACATGGTGGAGGGGGTGAGGGAGTTCTCTGGGGTCACTTTTATAAGGGCACTAATCCCATTCACGGGGGCTCTGCCCTAGGACTTAATCTCCTCCCAAAGGCCCCACCTCCATATACCAACACCTTGGGGATTAAGTTTAATATACGAATTTTGGAGGAACACAAAAATTCAGTCTATAGCAATGGCCAAGGAAGATAAATGGCCTTAGACCTCTGTTGGCAAATCAATGGGAATGGGGTGCTGAGAAGGGGCTGCCAAAGGGCAGAGGTCTCTTCTCAGAGCCATGCTATCTGGATTTAATGAGGGGGGGAAAGGTATGGTAGACAGTGCCCCCTGAGGGCCGTGCTCCTTTCCGAAGATGTTTGTTCATTCATTCCAAATCAAAAACGAAGAAGTAAAATTGTCTCTAGATGACAGGCTCTTATAGACAGAAAATCCTAAACACCCACCCCAAAAGTGTTAGAACTGAAAACGGAGTCAGTAAAGTTGCAGGATACAAAATCAATACGTCGAAATCAGTTGTGTTTCTATACGCTAACAATGAAATATCTGAAAAAGAAATAAATAAAAGAATCTCATTTACCACAGAGTCAAAAACAATGAAACATTTAGGAATAAAAATTTAACCAAAGAGGTGAAAGATCTGTACACTGAAAAGTGTAAGACTGATAACAGAAATTGAAGAAGACACAAATAAATGGAAAGATATTCAGTGTTCATGGATTAGAAGAATTAATATTGTTAACATGTCCATACTACCCAAGGAAATGTACAGAATCAATGCAATCCTTATCAAAATTCCAATGGCATTTTTCATTGAAATAGCAAAAACAGTGCTAAAAGTCCTATGGAACCACACAAGACCCTAAATAGCTAAAGCAGTTAGCTGAGAAAGGACAAAGCCAGAAGCATCGCACTTCCTGATTTCAAGCTATGCTACAAAGCTACAGTGATCAAAACAGTGTGGAACTGGCATAAAAACAGACACGAAGATTAGCGGAACAGAGCAGAAAGCCTGGCAATAAACCTTTACATACACAGTCAACTAATATTTGACAAGGGAACTAAAAATATTCAACGAGGATAAGATAGTCTCTTCAACAATGGTGTTTGGGAAACTGGATAGGGACACACACTGGCATGAAATCGGATCCTGATCTTACAACACTCACAAAAATTGATTTGAAATGAACTATAGACATACACATAAGACCTGAAACCATAAAACTGGGAAGACAAAAACAACAAGGAAAAAGCTCCATGCCATTGCTCTTGGCAACTCTTCTTTTGGATATGGTATCAAAAGCCAAGCAATAAAAGCAAAAATCAGTAAGTGGGACTGCATCAAACCACAAAGCTTCTGCAATAACAGAACAAGCAAGTAGCGAAATGCACAGCGATGTACGGAGAGAAAATATCTGCAGACCACTTGGCTGATAAGGGGTTAATATCCAGACTATATACGGAACTCATAAAACTCAACAGCAAAAAACAGCAGTCCGGTTAAAAAAAAATGGGCAGAAGACCTGAACAGACATTTTTCCAAAGAAGACATCCAGATGGCTAACAGACACATGAAAAGATGCTCAACATCACTCATCGTCAGGGAAACGCAAATCAAGACTACACTCAGGTATCACCTCACACCTGTTAGAATGGTCATTACCAAAAAGATAAGTGTTGGTGAGGATGTGGAAAAATCTGGCAGATAAAACCTTTCCGCATGCACTGTTGGGAACGTGAATAGGTATGACTACTATGGAAAACAGTATGGAGGTTCTCGGAATTAAAAACAGAACGGTCATCTGCTCTAGCAATCCCACTTCTGTGTATATATATCCATAGGAAATGAAATCAGGGTATCAAAGAGGTATATGCACTCCCATGCTCTTTGCAGCATTCATCACATACCCAATAGTGTGTGCATGTGTGTGTGTGTGTGTGTGTGTGTGTGTGTGTGTGTATCTATATATATGTGATGAAAAAATTATTCAGCTATGAGAAAGAAGGAAATCTTGCCACTTGGGACAACATGGATGGAGCTTGAGGGCATTCTGCTAAGTGAAATAAGTCAGAAAGACAAATATTGTACGATCTCACTTGCACATGGAATCTACAAAAGCTGAACTCACAGAACCAGAGAGCAGAATGATGGTTGACAGGGGCTGAGGCTGAAGGGTGAGGGAAATGGGGAGAGGTCGGTCGAAGAGCACAAACTTCCAGTTATAAGCTGAATAAGTCTGGGGATCTAGAGTACAGCATGTGACGGAGTTAGCGATATTGTATTATATACTTGAAAGTTGCTGAGAGCAGGTCTCAAATGGTAGTTATGGGATGGAGGTGTTAGCGAATACGGTGGTGATCATTTGACAACACACGAGCGTATCGGATCAACAGCTTATACCACCTTAAACTTACACAATGTTATTTGCCAATGACATCCTAATAAAGCTAGGGGGAAACTACTAAGAATGAATGAAATCTTCAATTGGTCAGACCCTCAGACCCCAGTCCCTCTCCTGAATTAGGATCCCAGTTACTACACCACTCGTTTGACACCTCTGCCTCCAGGCAGTGTTTTATTTATGGCTCTTCTTTTTTCCCAAATGGATTATGAAATGACGGATATCGAGGGCTGGCCCGATGATCCTCTGTGTATCTAGAATCTTAGCCGTGGGCAAGACTGCTGCTGTTGACAACTGGTGGTGGTGGTGGTGGTCTGAGAATCTCTACACATTTTCTCATCTGACCTTTTGTTTTCACTCCCTTCTGCCCAGTCTCCTAGAGCCACAGTTGGGGGTGAGGCAGTGCTTGATATATTCTCTTGGTATATCGTGTCTACCATACGATACTAAAGGAAAAAAAGGTAATCAAATTTGCTATATAGTAAAGCTTCAAATAGTTGAGTGATCGATTTCAATCGTTCATTTTTGTAAAGTTTCAGTAAAACTGATTGCACTTCACTTTATCTCCTGATATTGCAATATCTGATCAATGCGTCCCCAAATCCTATAAACCCCAGCAGCTTGAATGGACTAAGTCGTCACGCAAGTAACAGCTTTTCCGACCACACCCGGTCAAGACTTGGCATAAATATGGCTTCAAAGGCTGTACTATCAGCCTCATCAGCTTTACTTCTGCTTCTTGGTTGCTTATTTGTCGAAGTCCTGAAAGTCTTCCCAAAAGCAATAGCGTATGTTTGTTTTATTTGGGTGACGATACTTAGAGCCATGGGTACGTCTCTAAGGCTTTTAGGACAATACGCGTTTCCAACTATCAAACAAGCAATCACGATCTGGCAGATAAAACCTTTCTGTCCAGGATGGGGAAAGATTTTCCAGCCCATAAAAAGAGGCCGGTAGGCTGCAAGGTGCTTCAGGCCCCAGGCTTATGGGTGGCTGGTATCTAGGGAGCTTGGAGGAAGGAGACCCAACTTCACAGCCTGGACCTGTGCCAGGCCGCCCACTGCCTCATCATGCAGCTCTCGATCCCCAGTATTTCCAGAGGAAAGGGGTCACGGGCCACCCATGTAGCCGTTCTGAGCTATGGCCGGTCTGATGCAGGCACAAAGCCAACGGAGAAGGGGAAGTCTGAACTGAGACAGACGGAAAGACGGAGGAACAGAGAGGCTGGGGGACGGGAGGCTGGTCTTACGCACATAAGCCTGCAAACTTTGATTCCAAAATTCACCAGCAAAACAAGTGCCAAGAGAGACTGTTACAAGATTATTAGGGACTGAATGTTTGTGTGCCCCATCAATTCGTATATGATTGACCTTTGGGAGGTCAATCAGCGTGACCTTTGGGAGGTCAGTAGAATTAAATTCAATGTGGTATTTAGGGCTTAAATAGGATCGGTGGCCTAATAAAAGTCACAAGAGAACTTGCTGCTTCCTCTCCTCCCCCTGTGCCTCCTTCCTTCCTCCTCCTCCTCCTCCTCCTCCTCCTCCTCCCCCCCCCCTTCTCCTCTTCTTTCTCCTTCTTCGTCTCTCTCTCTCTCTCTCTCTGGCTCCACCACATGAGAACACAAAGACAAGCTGACAGCTGGAACCCTGAAGAGGGCCCTCACCAGAATGTGATCATTCTGGAACCCTGATCTTCCAATCTCCAGAACGGTGAGGAATACATTTCTGTTGTTTATAAGCCACCCAGCCTATGGTATTTTTTGTTAAAGCAGCCCAGGGGCGTCTGAATGGCTCAGTGGGTTAAGCATCCGACTTTGGCTCAGGTCATGAGCCCCCTGGTTTGTGGGTTCAAGCCCCATGTTGGGCTCTGTGCTGAAAGCTCAGAGCCTGGAGCCTGCTTCAGATTCTGTGTCTCCCTATCTCTCTGCCCTCCACTGCTCATGCTCTGACTCTCTCTCTGTCTCTGAAAAATAAATGAACATTGAAAAAAAATTGTTTTTAAATAGCCCAGATGGACTACGATAAAAATCAACACTTAGGGAATAAAATAATAAAATAAAAATAATAGGGCCACCTGAAAATAGCTCTAAAATAAGTATGTTTGTATCTGCTTAAGGATGTGTGGCTTATTTCTGGAAGGAAATTTGTAATTCATTTGCCTCAAGGAAAAGCAACCAGGTGGCTACGGATGGGGTGGGAAGGAGGCTTCACTGAATATACTTTGTTTCTTTTGAATTTTGAACCATATGAACACATCAGCTATTCAAACAAATTTATATAGTAAAGAAATAAGAACACCCCTTTTTTTTTTTTTTTTTAATTTTTTTTTTTCAACGTTTATTTATTTTCGGGACAGAGAGAGACAGAGCATGAACGGGGGAGGGGCAGAGAGAGAGGGAGACACAGAATCGGAAACAGGCTCCAGGCTCTGAGCCATCAGCCCAGAGCCCGCCGCGGGGCTCGAACTCACAGACCGCGAGATCGTGACCTGGCTGAAGTCGGACGCTTAACCGACGGCGCCACCCAGGCGCCCCGAGAACACCCTTTTAAAAAGAACTATCAATTATTAAAAAAAGAAAAACAGAAACAAAATGGAAACTTGTGGATATAAGTAAGAACCCACTAGAAACCTGAAAATAAAATGTATGATCATTGAACAGTATCTGTGCAAGAAATAACGTTGGGCCGATCACAGTTGGAAATAGGCAGATAACTCACAGAAAGCCACATGGAGACATACTGAGGTATAACGAAAGTGAAAAAAAAAGTTTGGAAAGATAGGGCTGTAATAAGAGTCCACAGCATATGTCTATAACAATTCCGACCCCCACCCCCATACACTGAAGGCTAAATGTAATAACGTCCTACCAGACAACTGCCGTCAGAACTGTCAAAAATAAAAGTGGAGAAAAATCTCAAAAAAAAAAAAAAATCTCAAAAGCCATCAAGAAAAATGAGGGAAATATCTATTAAACACTGATAATTAGATTGTCAGTGGATTTTTGTCGGCAACACTACATACCAGAAGACAATGGAGCATTTCGAAGGAATGAGGGAAAATAAACCATCAAGCTAAAATACATTACCTAGCTAAACTATCATTCCAAACTGGGGTCAAATAACATTTCTGATATGCAACTATTAAGAAGTCTTTACCACTGTCCCCCATCAATTCTTACCGAAGCCAGGGAAGGATGTATCTGAGAGCTAAAGAAAAAGTAAATCCAAAAGGAAATTGTGGAATAGACAAATACTAGCACAGAAACTGATTTTTAAAACTCTAAACCTTAGAAGTGGTCAGAGATTTGGTCAAAAATTAATATTAAAGGATAGTCACTGTAGTGTTAATTGTAACAGATAACATCTAGTAACAAAAATATTAATGGTAAGGATGTGATTAAGTCAATGTTGCATCTGTAATGTGGAATATTTTCATATTACACAGTGATGAGTATGTCCTAAGAAAAAACGAGATGCTTTCTTTGATGACCGTTACGTCTGTTCTAGTCCTAATGCTATTGATCTAGTATGTTAACTGATTGATTGGAAACGTAAGACTTGATAATTAAGAATGTTTTTTAAACTTCTGACATCTGTTCCAAGCTTTGTAGCCCTTCGCTTTTATTTAAATCTTTTTTAAAAATGAAATTTTTATGCAAAGATTTTATTTGAAAACCTAGACTCTTCAAAGAACTGTCTCAGTCTTTCATATATTTCATAATCATCTCAGAAAATGCCTTTTTGGTTAAAAGTTTGTTCAGTGTTCATTCTGTTTTTTCCTGCTAGAAGAAGAGAGAAGAAAGAGAACACTTTTCCTCCAGAAAATGAGGGAACAATTAGGATTCCACAACTTTAAAAAATGTACAAAGATCACGGAGAATGTAAACAGGGGATTGCTAGAAATGGACTGGAATGAATTGGGAAATGTACCCAAAGCAGAAATCAGAGTATTCAACCTTTTAGAGGCAGCATTTCAGTAACTTACAGACATTCTTTAGACAAAAGAGATAAATCTGTCCTGACTCTATTCCGGGATGTCGACTTTACCAGGAAAACCCCCCACCTCTCTGTGGAGGCCTGAGACAGTGGGGCGGGCTGGCCTTCAAGAAAGCAAAAGCATTTATGGCATTTCCTCTGCTGTGATTTCCCCCACCCCCTACTTTGTCATAAAAATCTGTCCATTATCTTCCTCTTACAATAGAATTAGTGCTTGCCTAATTGGCTTTCCTGGAATCTAATTATCTTTAAACACTTTCTCAACTTTTTTCCTGTGTGTGAAAATGAAGACGATATTGCAACAGTGGAAGTCATTTCCAGAAACGTCTAGCTGTACCTTGCAGGCTTCCTTCCATAGCTGTATTCATTCACTTGTTAGAGCATGAAATACCCAACACCCCAGATTACAGTCAAGGGCCCGTGTTCTTCTCACACCCACCGTAAAAAGAGCGACAATGAATGGCCCACCTGCCCTCTTGTGCCCACCTAGTTCCAGGAAAACCTCACGGAGGTGAAAATACGCTCCTTCACTCCTCATGTTGCTTCATCACTTGGAATCAACAGGATTGATGTCTGCTCTTTGACACGTTTTGCTAGATTGTAAGATTCCCTCCTCGACACTAGCCACTTGGCTACGACGGTCTCCACGTGACTGGAAGTACCAATGGACAGCCTCTGTTCTTTTGTGCCTCCTGTGGGCTTCCTTACACGTGGGACACTTCTGTATTCAGCAAATCCCACACCCCAGCACTCTCTGGGTGATGAGCAGGCAGCAGCATCAGGGACACAAAGTTCTGCCCACCTCTACGGCTTCTACACTAGACTCTACGGCTTATTCCCTAGACTCCGATGTGCATAATAAGGGTATTAGGGACAGACAGAACCAAGACCATTTGGTTCACCTTGGAAAGGACTGGAGTCCCTGGGAAAGGAACATATCTGAACGAGGAAGGAGAGGTGGAAGGCATGGACAGGAAAGAGGGGAGAGTCTGAAAAGAGGGAGGTGAGAACGGGGCAGCCACATGTGGGAGCTATACAGGGTGAGAGGCAGGGAAATAGGACTTTGAGACTATTTGCTGATTTTATTCATGGAATCCTCCTTTGCTGTTTATTGAAATCGGTTTTTTTTTTAATGTTTATTTATTTTTGAGGGAGAGGGGCAGAGAGAGAGAGAGAGAGAGAGAGAGACAGAATCGGAAGCAGGATCCAGGCTCTGAGTTGTCAGCACAGAGCCCGACGCGGAGGCTCGAACTTATGGACATGAGATCAGGACCTGATCTGAAGTCGGATGCTTAACCGACGGAGCCACCCAGACGACCCTCGGGATTATGTTTCTAACCGCAGACTTGATTCCAACCCATGTGGCAGGACTGATGACCCGATGAGCCGCCTTTCGGTGAGCACACTAGCGCTGTAATCCTTTTTTGTTCTTGTTGAGAACTGTGCTTTCCCTTAAAGGAGTGGACAGGCTTTCTGAGACACAAGCCAGCGGGAAAGATCTGGGGACACGGATACATGTTGGTCCTCACATGAAGCAACACAAATGCCCGCCTCCCCTGGGGCTCCTGAGTTTGTTTCTTTGTTCCGGCAAATTAGAAAGGGAAGAAGCGGGGCACCTGGGTGGCGCAGTCGGTTAGGCGGCCGACTTCAGCCAGGTCACGATCTCGCGCTCCGTGAGTTCGAGCCCCGCGTCGGGCTCCGGGCGGATGGCTCGGAGCCTGGAGCCTGTTTCCGATTCTGTGTCTCCCTCTCTCTCTGCCCCTCCCCCGTTCATGCTCTGTCTCTCTCTGTCCCAAAAACAAATAAACGTTGAAAAAAAAATTTAGAAAGGGAGGAAGAGTCTTGGGGATGAGGAGAAAGAATCTTTCTCAGTCATCTGATAGAAACAGAAATTGAGGGGCGCCTGGGTGGCTCAGTCTGTTGAGCGTCTGACTTCCGCTCAGGTAGTGATCCCGTGCTTGGTGAATTCGAGCCCCACCGTGGGCTTGCTGCGGTCAGTGCAGAGCCCACTTCGGATCCTCTGTTCCTTTTCCTCTCTGCCCCTCTCCTGCTCGTGCTCTAATTAATTAATTAAATTTTTAAAAAGTAAACAGAAATTGAGAATAGTAGTGTAGTCAACTCTTAATTGGTCCCCTGGGAACCATCCTGTCTAAATTATAAATTCCAAGGGGCACGTGGGTGGCTCAGTTGGTTAAGGGGCCGACTTTGGCTCAGGTCACGATCTCGCAGTTTGCGAGTTCGAGCCCCGCGTCGGGCTCTGTGCTGACAGCGCGGAGCCTGGAGCCTGCTTCGGATTCTGTGTCTCCCTCTCTCTCTACCCCTTGCCCGCTCACACTCTGTCTCCCTCTCTCTCTCAAAAGTAAACATTAAAAATAAATAAATAAGTAAATAAATAATTCCAGGACCACTAATTAGCATCCTCGACAAGCTCCCAATTAGTTGCCCCAATTACCACAGCCACTAAGTTTGGGAACCAGGTAGAAACACTGGGGTGGGGGGGTAGAGGCTGTGTCAATGAGCACTTCCTGGGTGACAAACCACCACAAAACCATAACCGTACGTGTTCGTGTTGTGGGTGGGAGAGTCTGTGCTGTGTCAACGGAGGCTCGGGTGCTTGGATTCCCCATGAAAGACTTACGTGAGGATCCAGGCTCAAACAAAGACAGTCAGAAGGAAGGTGCCAGACACAAAGCAGCTGTGAGAGCATGGCCACTGCACCGGGACCAGGGGGTCTTTTCTTCTTATGTTTGCAGAGGTCATGGGTCACAGCCAGGGCGGTCTCCAGCCCGAGGTTGTTTCCAATCATCTGAGGGAGTCCTTCCACCAGTCGGGAGGCAGTGTTTTGGGCCCTACAAGGTGCTCGCAGGAACTGTCAGGGCGGGTGTGGGGTGGTGAAGCCACAATGTAAATACGTTCTGAGGAAGCTACGGGTTACTCTGGGGGCCACGTTGAAGAGGAGAGCCCTGCCCTGCCCCTGTGGCTCCTGGTCTGTCAGCCCTGGGGAGCTGGAAGCAGTCAGGTCAGGATGTGAAACGCCAAGAAGTCGGGAAGTTGTGCCCTCGGGCTTCTAACGTGTCACCTGTTTGTCACCGCCTTTGCCTCCAGCTTCCCTTCCTTCCAACCAACCGCCTATTCTATCATTTATGGCTCACAAGTCTAAGGTCAGCTAGGGGTTAGCTAGGTCACTGCTGATCGCGGCGAGGCCAGCGCAGGTATCTGGGGACCAGCTGGTGGCGGACAGCGGCTGGCTTCAGCATGGGCGTCAGAGACCATTCAGCTCTGACTCACCCTCAAGAGGCTGGTCTGGGCATATTCTCCTCAGGGCAACTGCCGAAATATGAGTGGACAGGCCCTGTTCCAGCACCTTTTTGAGCCATATTTGCTAACATCCCATTGACCAAAGCAACTCTCAGTCCAAAGGTAGGACCAAGAGGAGGCCACCGCAAACTTACAGGGCAAGGTAGGACATATATAAGGGGAGAGGAACTGGTGGCTTTTCTGTGACCTTCCTACCATAATCCCCAGGGCAGGTCTGGTTTACGCTCTTTACCCAGGATTTGGCCCAGGGGCTCTCCTTTCACATCACCAGGCCCCCTTAATCTGCATGGTGTCCCTGTCACTCCCCTTTGGCCTGGCCCGCTGCCAACCAGAGCAGACGTTAAGGGTTCTGCTGAATGTTGACCAGAGCTTGGGTTAAACAGAACTAGAAAATCCAATCTACTATTTTTTAAGGTAAAAAAAAAGTCAAGTACATTGAAAAATCTAATGTAATTCACACTGTTACTTCCCCCATTTGCCTTTATTAAGAACACATATTAAGCTCCCCCACTGGATGAAAAGGAGGGATTGGTTTCTCATTTTCCTTCCCAATATCCTTGTGAGTATGTAGGTTACGTTGTTTTATGCTCAGTATACTAACACAGTCCCGACATCCAGGGAGACTGTGTCGGGGCACCTGGGTGGCTCAGTCGGTTAAGCATCCGACTTCGACGCAGGTCATGATCTTGCAGTTTGTGAGTTTGAGCCCCGCATCAGGCTCCATGCTGACAAAAGAGCCTACTTGAGAATCTCTCTCTTTGTCTCTCTCTGCCCCTCTCCCATTTGTATACTCTCTCTCTCTAAAAATAAATAAACTTAAAAAGATAGACAGTAGCTCTTCCTCTAAAAGAAAAAGAGAGAGAGAGAAAAAGAAAGACTATGTCTTGGTCAGGAGGCCATAGCAAGTTATTGGTTGGGAAGGGGGGTGGTAGGTATGTAGTTAGTGACTCTCAATCAGACCCCAGCCCCCTCCTCTCTTCTTCCCAGGTCCCTCTGGTCTAGCTTCCCTCTTACTGTATTTCATGGCCTGACCCATCTCACACCTGGGTAACGGGATGTATGAGTTGAACGATCACTCCAATTAATCAGATGGGCATATTTTTAAGGGAGACAATTTTATGACGTGCTTTTAATGTCCCAGGATTCGAAAGGAAAAGAGCTGGGTAAATATTTTCATTTAGTCCAATGGTCCTAAAGCACATGGAGAAATTAGAGTATGTCTGGAGAAATCCCTACCAGTTTTGACTCTTGCTAAGATAGAATTCGAAAGTGATTTTCTAGTTTCCGTCGCTTGCCAAAAAAAAAAAAAAAAAAAAAAAAAAATTTCTTTATGGAAGAAGAAAAAGTACTTGAGAATATGAAAACAGATTTTTTAGATCTCTCTCTTTCTCCCTTTCTCTCTCGTATGGTTGCTTGCAGAATGATAGAATGTCGTTAGTAATGAAAACAATAGCTTGCAAGTTAGAAGGACTGCCAGAATCAACATTGTAGGAATGTTTCTTGGGATGCAAGAGTAAGCAGTATTTTCATTTTGTTCTTGAATTATAGGTATTATCGTTCACGACTCCTTGCTAGCCACTGTTGCCCCAAAGAAGATTCAAAAAGCTGAGAGTTGATTTTATGAATGAGAGTGCTTTGTGGGGCCTGTCATATGTCAACTCCAGTAAGAGGGCAAGTGCAGGACAAATGCTTCCAAAGTTTAAGATATGCTGGGGCATTCCGGGTCAGGAAGAACATGTCACAGGAAAAACAAAACAAAACAAAACAAAACAAAACAAAACAAAACAAAACAAAACAAAACACACACACACACAGACCTATGCAAACGAGAAAGACGGAAATTCTTGAGCCCCCCCACTCATGAGCTACGTGTACTCCTGTACATCTCATCTGAGCCCATGTCCTCGCTGATTAAATGGAAATTAAAACAACAGCAATAATCATCTTCACATGGTCGGTGAGGAGACGGTGTGATGGACAGAGCAAATGCCGCCGAATTATAAACTGTAGTGCTTGGTGTACATGTCAAGAAGGCAAGACAGCGGTATGGGAGGTGCAGGGTGGTGCTGGTTCACCACCCTGTTATGTAAGAAAGCTCAGAACAGTCCCCCATTCCCTTGTCCCGTCCCTGGATATGCTCCCATGCGGTTCCCCAGTGGCCCCTCCAGGTCTGTGTCACACATTCATGTTGACCATGAGTCTTGACCTCGTACCCTTGTAGGACCCTTGAGATTCCCTCTGCCTCACTTCTCTTTTAAGCCCTTTTCCTACGTGTGAACTTGAAAGAGTAGTATTTCCGCACGATGTGTGCACTCAGTCCAAGGACTCTAGGGGTGGCTTGGCCCTACCGTTGGCTAGAAGAGGCAGAAAACATCTAACCGTCCTGCCAAAGTAGAAACTGATTTTTAAACAACGGAGGTGACTATGATGAAGGTACAGTTATAATTGCTATTTTGCAAATTAGAAAATTGGGGCTCGGAGAATTCATCAAGTTGTCCGAGATCTCCCAGCTGGCAGGCGACAGAGCAGAATGCAAATTCGTTTGTGAAACGGGGATCATCTTGACCTTTTAAAGTATATTAGCCAGAATATTCTGCTTGTAAGACCAAAACCAGACTCCAACCAGCTTCCACAAAACCTATCTTGCACACAGAACTAGAAGTCAGAAAGGGAGTTCTGGAGCCTGGGTGGGGTCAGGAGTTCAGCATCTCTATCTCTGTCTTCCATTCCTCCGTCAGAACCTTCCTACCTTGCAAAGAAGATGGCTCTTAGCATTTCCAGATTATTCACATCCTCACAACCAATTAACTGCAGGCCTAACTTTGTTGGTAGCTCCAACAGAAAAGTTCTAGGGAATATTTCAATGGGCCCAGTTTGGATTACATACCAATGTCCGAATCCAGCAAAGGGCATTTCAACTAGCAAGTTCCGGATCAGGGGTGGGCAAACTAGAACCAGGGGCCCAATCCAGCCCAGTGTGGGTCACATCTGGTCATGTTCATTTATTTATATTGACTGTATAAGTGGTTTCCATGCCACTAACGGTAGAGTTGAGTAGGCACGACAGAGGCGGTATGTCTTTGCAAAGCCAAGAATATGTTCCGTCTGGTTCTTTGCAGAAAAAGTTTGGCAAGCCCTGGTCTACATGATCCAATCGCCTGTGTTCTCAAGTTTGACCTTCCTAAATGACCCTGAATGTTTCACAACGGAGAATTCAATTATAAGAAAAAGGAAGAGGAATACCAGGCAGTGAAACACAGCAGGTGTCTTCTATGTGAGTTTTGTGATGGGTAGAGTCGCACATGGTGAAAGTTCTAGAACATAACACTTGATTCAGGTAATGCTTTCCTCACACCTCTCTCACACACGCCTAATCTTTTATAAGGGAGGACCAGGCAGGCATTATAAATAGGACCTGAAATGTATCTGCAAGAAATGGAAAGCAAGACAGCAAATTTTTGACAAATATGGAATCCCTATAAATAGTTCACCACACACCTTCTCTTCCGTACTGGCAACTGTTTCCAGTCAATTAAGGACGAAAGAAAGGTATCTGAGGAAAAAGGAAGGGGAAAAATGTAAAGAAAATACTGCAAGAAAAGAAATCCCCAGGCCTCCCTTTTCCCCAGCCTGGGGGCCCCAAAATTCTGGCTGGGCTATTCATCCATAGCGGAGTTAGCGTCTCAATACTACCGGCCCGGCTGAAGCATAGCTCCATGACTTTTGCTACTGGACTGAAGTCCCTGTTGCTTTTGCCATTCTCAAAGTTGAGGAGAGAAACACCATTCAGGATCAATGCTCAGTGCAGGTGGGAAGTGAGTCAGCCCATCTTCAGGGCCCCAAGCCACCTTCTCTTTCCTTCTCCATGGAAATCCCTCTGAGGGGCCATCAGCTCCAGAAGCCCATTCTTCCCTCACATTCTCTACTCCTTGTTCTAAGACCTCATGGAAGGATCTGGTGCCTCTCATTTATGATGCTAGTATAAAACAGGGGGGCGGAACAGTCAGATGGGGTCAGAATGTGCTGGGTTTCTCCTGGTTACAACCAAATTTGCCATGTGCTTTAACTTTTTTCTTTTAAAGTTTATTTATTTATTGTGAGAGAGAGAGAGAAAGAGAGCATGTGTGCCCATGTGCACAAACAAGAACAGGAGAGGAGCAGAGACAGAGGGAGAGAGAGAATCCCAAGTAGGTTTGATATAGCAGAGCCTGACTCGGGGTTCGATCTCATGACCATGAGATGATGGCCTCATGACCTGAGCTGAAATCAAGAGTCGGCTGCTTAACTGACTGAGTCACCGAGGCGTCCCTGCTTTAACTTTTCTAAACTTCTTCTTGAAGAGTAGAAACAACGAAAAGAACCAGTTCACAGGTTGTTGGGAAATTTCAGTGAGATCGTGTGTTTAGAGACCACCTCATTTCTTATTGCTGATAAGAGAGGTGTTGCTCTGGTTAAAGGTACTTCTGACTTCCATGATCAATTGAAAGAATAATTTTGGAGAATTCTGGCCTTCCCGAGCCCTCCAATGTGGGCAGTGGTCTTCTCCGCTTCATGACATGGCCAGTCTGGTCTGGGAGACTTGAGACCCTCCAACCCTTTTAGCTTAAATAATGAGGCAGCCCTCCTTCTTCTATCCAGATGTAACAACTATTTTCTCCTAGACATTGAGACCAAATTTCACCCCCCTAGTTATCTGAGTGCAGACGGGAGAAGAATCGCGTGAGAACACTGTACATGTGAGAAGGGGGGGTGGTGGCGGGGAGGAGGATGGTCTGTGTGGAAATCCTTGCTCGGCACACACTCTTTGCATCTTTTTTTATAGACCTGTGCTGTTCTGAGTCAGCACCGATTACCACAGGCATAATTATAGGACTCTGCGGGCAAGCATTAGTATGGCTGACGATCTCGCTTTGCAGAGTGATTATCTGAGAAGCGTCCTCAGCTGGTGCACCAGGATTACAGCATTTGAGCAACTACAAATGAAGCCAGTGCTGGAAAAGGCAGCACTTGTTCAGTCAAGAAGAGCTGTCAAAGAGGGCAGCCTGCAATTAGATCCAGCATGCTGTCACCAGGGGGCTGGCAGCCCGGTTCACACACCCTCGGGTTGCTGATGACCTTTAACAGATGTAGATTCTCAATACAGAAACCCCTGGGTGCAGAGCAGATAAATGCATGAAGCTTTGCAGCCGGTTGCTTCATCTTTTCCTCCTCTGCTCGGCTGGGCATCTCCTGGGCTTACAAAGGTCATTGTGAAGATCTCTCCGGGACTACACCGGCCAGTCCCACCTGTGATCTTGTGCTTGGGTATCCCTGGGGGCAACCCAACCCAAACCACTCACTTTTGCCAGCCCCTTGACCATTGTGTTGATATGTAACTTTTCACTTTCTTTGCAGAGAAGAAAAGAAAAAAATCCCAGCACCTCCCACCATCACCACCACCACCACCACCACCACCACCACCAAAATGAGATTATATCCACCAACCGTTCCCAACAAAGAAACGTCATCTCCAAATGTTTTGCCTTAAAGGGCACACGGGGTAGTCTTCCAAATGCAGAGGACTGCTTCTCATCTCTGAAGATCAGGGAACCCACCCCGGAGAGAGGTGTCTGCCTACATGACTGGACTATTTGATATATTCCAATGGTCCTCTCTGTCCCCATTTCCCAACCTGCCTGCTGGCCGCCAAAGAGCTTGTTCCTGTGCAAGCCTGACCTTCTATTAAAGGCATGCTCAGGCTCACAGAAATGTCAAGTGACTCCCTACTGGCCTGGACTTTGATCTCCAGCAGACTTACAAACCCCTACAAGATCAGATCTGTAACACTCAGGAAATGGAAAAGTTATAAGCAAGTGCTTCGTAATAGGGGTCCTCTGTTCCAGCCACACCCCGCACTTTTCATGCCGCCTTCATTCCCCACACCCCTTTCCATGCATCAGAACACTCTTTCCCTTCAAGCACAGCACAGCACCTCTTCCGGGGGGCAGTCCTAGACTATCCAGGTGAAAGGGGTCGCTTCCCCTCAGGAAGGGAGAAAAGCAGCCTATCAGAAAGAGCATTGGCTGAGAGTCACAACAGCTGGACCCAAGCCCCAGCTTGGCTAGGAACTCACTCTATTTTTCCAGAATCACCATAACCAAGTACCACAACCTGGGGCGGGGGGGGGGGGTGCACAAATAGCAGAAATGTGTCGTGAGACAGTCCTGGAGGCTACAAGTCTGAAATCAAGGTATCAGAAGGGTTGGTTCCTTCTGAGCGCTTTGAGGGAGACTCTGTTCCAGGCCTCTCCCCCAGGTTCTGTGGGTCGGCTATCAATATCTGGTGTCTCTTGGCTAGAAGCATCACCCCGTCCTCCTGCCTTTGCCGTCACACAGCGTTTCCCCTGTGCACATGTCTGTGTCCATGTCCAAATTTTTCCTTTTCATAAGCACACCCACCATATTGGGTTAGGGGCCCACCCTACTCCAGTCTGACCTCACCTTAACTAATTCCAGATACAATGACCCTACTTCCAAATACGGTCACGTTCTGAGGTACTGAGGGACAGGACTTCAACATACGGATTTGGGGAAGACACAATTCGACTTGTAACAGGAGCCTTGGGTAAATCTCAGTATCTTCACCTGTGAAATGGAGACAGGACAGAAATAACTGCTCACAGGAGGTTTTGGAAGGACGAGTGCATACGACTACCCAGCCCTGTGGACGCACATGTTTGATTTCATCTGTTAACACGTCTATTTCCTGCTGTATTATTATGCTTCTTACAAGTGTATGTGAGTGGAAGCAGAGAGAGGAGGGAGGAGGGAGGAGGGAAGAAAAGACACAAACATAACTGATGGCTCCTCCCTGGGGACGGGGGGACACCAAAATGGCTTCCTTCAATCCGCCACCTACCCAGGCGAGGAGACAAGCCAAGCAAAGAACGCAGTCTAGTAGAGGAACCCAGTGCCCGAGGACCCAGAACAGAGAGAAAGCATTTGCTTGGCAAGTAGGAAGGGCAGACATCGCCCCCGATGAGGAGAGATCAGCTTTGGTAAATTCTTGCCCAGAATTTTGCAATAAAAAAAAAATTGAAAGAAGCTATTTTAATCTCAGCACACACGTATAATTTTATCGCACTTATTTTTGTTCCGAATTACATATGGTTTAGGGAAGGAAGGCTCTTTCACAAACTTCTGGGGCTTAGTGCCTCCAAAGACCCTACAAGAGCTCTTGGAGAGCTTGGCACAAAAATATGAAATTGCGTTAAAAGAACAAATGATCCTGAAGAAGGAGAAAGAGAAGAGTGGCTTCTAAATAAGTAAATAAATAAATAAATAAACAAACAAATAAATAAATAAATGTGGAGGCACCGGGAGCTCTGATGAATTCATGCCAAAAAAGGATCTTCTAAAAGGCAGTAGGAGATAGATTTTGTGAGGACACAAAAGCATGTAAAAACAAACTAAAGCCCCAAATAAGATGAGGCTGGAAAAATCCCATTTTAGGTCTTTTTTTGAGTTCTTATAAAGAGAAGAGGTGGAGTTCAGATCAAAGGAGAGGCAGTTAAGGGGCCACAAGGGGATGGAGTTGCCAGCAGTGGGCCGAGGGTGGAAACCTCCCATCACCTCCCATCACTTAGCACACCTTTCTCCTTTTGGCCAAGGAGAATGGTTTGCAGAGCCAAAGAGTCAGGATCACTATAATGAAGACGAAAATGAAGCCAGTGAAGGGGGAGATGACGAGAACCCCAGATGCTCCTGCGGGGTGGTTCCCAACTTGTGCTTTCTCTCCCTCACCACACTCTATCTCTTCCTTCCCTTCCCATTCTACATATCACAAGAATATTCTGGACTCCTTTCTGCCCTTCCTCACCTCCCATGGACTCCTCAGCCCATTGTAAGTGGTCTTCTACTCTTCTGTAAGAGACGACCTATAGTCAACAATGCTACCTATCTGATACACCCAATGGGTACATCTTAGCCTTCATCCCACGGAGCCCTCTGTGGCATCTGATGTGCTGATCACTACCTGCTCCTGAAATTCTATTCCTTTGACTTTTAAGATACCAAGCTCTCTTGGTTCTCCTCTTATCTCTCTATATTCCTCACTTGCCCCTTAAGTCTTGGGGTCTGTAGGGTCCATTCTTTGCCCAGTGGCTTCCCGGTGATCTCACCCACGGTCATGGACATGTGGTTGGTCTGCCGCATCCATCCCATTTTAGAGTATTTGTCTACGTCAATCATGGCACGTCTGTCCCCTTTCAGGGATCAAACTGCCCCAAACTTAGTTCCATGAGAATGGGTATTTTATGAAAAGAAAGAAAACGAACTTCTTGGCTAAAAATTTAAAAATCTCACTTTTAGGGATCTATCCTAAGGGGGAAAAACGACGTGAAAAGATATTTACTAGTAGGACTACCTATAACAGGGCAAATCTCCCCCAAACCTAGATTTTAGCCAAGTGAGACCCAGGTCAGACTTCTGAATGTATACAACTGTGAGACAGTCAATTCATGTTGCTTAAACCACTTCGTGTGTGGTAATTTACGAAGAAAGACGTAGAAAACAAAAACAACTTTTTTCTTAAGGCTTCCAGGTGATGGAAATTTTATCTCGGCTGTCAGTTAAGACTTTTCCCTTTGTGGGAAGATTTGTGTGATACACGTGCTCTTGGCAGAGAGAAGTCTCGGGCCTGAAGGAAGCCAGCCTCTCGAAGAGCAAAAAGATGTCATTCAAGGAAGAGGGCATCCAGTTGGATGATGCCAGGGCCTGGCGCGTGATTTCTGTCCTCGAACCTTCCCTCGGGCTCTGTGCCCTCCCCGCCGCCTTGCTCTCTGGCCGAGACAGATCCCGGGCAGCGGGCCCCAAGAGTGAGTCTGAACACCCTCTACACAGCACCCAATCCCCGCCAGTTTGGGCCGCCCTGGTTTAGAGCACAACCGGATACCAATTCACCAACTGTGTGCTTGGGGGCTGGGAGGAGGGGAGGGGGGCCAGGTCTGCCCCTCGAACCTTCCTCATCTCACTGGGGATTCTGAGTCACTTAAAAGAGACCTTCGCTAAACCCAAACCCTTTCAGCCTCCCGTGGCTGATCCCCCCCGAGCTGGCTCCCCCTTTCTGCCACCATCTCACCCCTCTGAACCCCAGGACTCCGCTGAGTGCATGGCCAGGACATCTGCAGGGCCATCACCTGCTTGTACACCCACCACACCGCCGACACCACGGTGAACACGGTCCCCTCCAGTGAACCCACGGGCGATGCTCGCTTATGCTCGGCAGAAACCATAGCGTCTTTCCTGGTGAGGATGAGAACAGATTCCCACCCCCTCCCCCACCCCCCACCGGTGATGTGACAGGCCGGATTTCCTGCTCAAATGACCGCCTTTGGTCACAGCTTCTAGACAGAAAGCTCTGGGTTTGAAGCAACGCATGCCCACAGACGGAGGACTCTGGTCTCTTCTCTGATCCTGGGGCAGTTTCTGTGCGGGTACAGGGAAGCCCACGTCAGGGACCACGCAGGTACTGGGGCATCTCCCGTGGCCCTCCCCTTCTGGATGCTTCTGTACCAAAGATGAAAAGCAGACTTTGTTTTGTCTTGTTTCACTCAGCCGGGTGAGGCTGGGCCCCACGCACACGCGGGAGGCGGGCTCTTCCCTCGGTTCTTTGCAGCGGGGGTGGGGGGTGCACAGAGCTTACTGTGGCGAGTCACTTGGGAGAACGAGCAAACAGAGGGTGCTCTCCAGGCCCACAACCATTTTCCACTGAATCTCATTTAAAGACACTCGCTTACCTGAGATGCTCTACATTTCCCCTTGGAGAAACCACCTTTGCTGTAGGGCTAATAGGCCAAATTCAAGGGCGCCCTTTCCCTGAGGACGTGGGAGGGGACAGACTCCATCTGTCCTCCCTGCTGGCACACAGGGCACCCACACTCGTTGCTGCTGCCCCTCCCTGACAGCCACCAACTGGCTTCCTTGCCGTGGGCCCAAACGTTACATGTGATTTTCAATGGTGCACGATTTATTTCGCAAGCTGCACAGAAGGACACCCATAATGTCAGCTACAATGGGGTTCCTCACTGTTTCATTACAAGTTTCCAGGGGTGCCTGGGTGACTCAGTCGGTTAAGTGTCCGACTTTGGCTCAGGTCATGATCTTGTGGTTCATGAGATCGAGCCCCACATCGGGCTCTGTGCTGACAGCTGGGAGCCTGGAGCCTGCTTTGGATTCTGTGTCTCCCTCTCTCTCTCTCTGCCCCTCTCCTGCTTGCTCTCTCTCTCTCTCTCTCTCTTTCTCTCTCTCTCAAAAATAAACAAACATTTTAAAACATTAAAAAAAAAAATTTTCAAAAAAAAAAAACAAAACAAACAAACAAAAGTTTCCAGTCACCTTCTGATCTGATGGGAGAAGTCGAACTACAAATTTTATGCATACATTTCAGATAACATGGGGTGGATGTTCTCTGTTTAGACAAATGTGGGCCCCAAAGTAGCAGTTGGAACACTGAAAAGAAAAGCTTGGCAAGAGCTGAGCTCCTTCCCTGGCTGAAGAGGGAGCAGAGAAGGCCGGCTCTGGGGCGTGAAACTCCTGCGTGGCTGGCCTTCTTTTACGATGCTTTTCCACATTCGCGTCTTAAGCAATGGGCATGAAGTGTTGACTACAGCATGCTCACAGGCTGGGTGATCAATAGCGTGAATCCACCTGCCTCCAGCTGGTACCCTGGAGCCTTAGTAAATCCTGTGGTCACTTCTGAACATGGCCACAGGACTTCTGTCAGACACAGCCTCACGAGCAAAGGAGAGCGGATTACAAGGTACACTGGTAAGGTCCACGTGACCCTCACGAGAGAGTCTTCCTTCCATGCTCTAGATGAGGAAACAGACGCTTCAGATATCAGGACCCTTTCCCCATGACCGAGCTGGAAAGAGATGGAGCCAGGACTCAAACCCAGAACTTCTGACTCAAGGGTTTTGCTCCCAGGCTCCATTGGCCAAAAACATCCCCAGACATTACTAAAGGTTCCGTGGGGGGACAGAATCGTCCCCGGTTGACAACCACCACGCTAGATGAAGAAAAGCATGAACACATCTGAAGCATGTGCTACATGCCAGATGCTTTAGTGATGCGGTCTAGGATTTGGCCTCCTTGCTCCCCTGTGAGGTAGGTATTATTGCACGGGGCAAGGGAGGAGACGGCGGAACAGAGAGGCTGGATAGTAACTGGTTCAATTTAGAAGCAGCACAGCTGGGTTTAGAGGCAGGTCTGTCTGCTGCCCATGCTCACAGGAGCCAGAAATAGCAATTGAAAAAAGAGCCTGTACAGGCATCTTTGGGTGTTCTAGAATTGTTCCTTTTTATTTTATTTTTTTAAAGTAGGCTTCCTGCCCAGTGCAACACAGGGCTTGAACTCACGACCCTGAGATCAAGACCTGAGCTGAGATCAAGAGTCGGAAGGCTAACCGATTGAGCCACCCACGCGCCCCCTACGATTGTTCATTTATTTATTTTTTCTTTTTTTTTCAATATATGAAATTTATTATCAAATTGGTTTCCATACAACACCCAGTGCTCATCCCAAAAGGTGCCCTCCTCAAAACCCATCACCCACCCTCCCCTCCCTCCCACCCCCCATCAACCCTTCATTTAATCACCATTCTTATTTTATATTTTTCCTAGTTCACAGAAAGGCTGAAGTCTGAATGGATATATGAGGCACTGATTTCCATTTTTCTCCCCAGGACTATTAAGTGTAGGATTCATAATTTCACTGTACATTTTCTTCAGTGCCATTTCAGAAACACATTCAAAGTTGGATATATTTTCACATGGAATGCCTGCTGGGCTCCCTCTGGTGTCGGCTAAGAGTACACTTGACTTTAAAGGAGCTCACGTGTGACTACGTTTCAAGTTAATGAGGAATACAGTCCTCCTCCAGAGGCAGTTTCAAACACCCAGCTGGCTCTTCTTGACGACATTGTAAAATTGTTTTATTCGGATCTCACAAATATTCTATGAAGGGTCTAACATAAGTTAAGTTTTATAGGGTTGGGAAACAACAAATCTGAATTTGCTGTTTCAATTAGTTTTTTTGAAGGACCCAAAGTGACATTTCACAAGATAGGACTCTGGCAAAACAGACATAGATCTACCTGTGTCTATCTGTATATATGGACGAATCAAAACGTCCAGTCTCACCCTGATCAAAAGAAATGCAAATTAAAATAATAATGTGGTAGTGTTTTGCTTCACCAACTAAGTAAATCTTTACGTGAATAACACCAAATTCTGTGAGTGCCAAATAAAACGCATACTCTCACGCGTTGCTGATGCCTTTTTCAGGCAACCATCTGGAAGAATAATTGAATAACATGCAGAGAAAGCCATAAAGATCTTGCATGCATGCTCTCTGACCCACTCATCCTATATCTAGGAACGTTTAAGCAAATACTTCAGGAGGAGGAAAAAGTTCTTCGCCTGTGAATGTTCATTTCAGCACCGATTGTAATAATAAAATGTTGGGAGCAGCCTCGGTACTCAACAATGGAAGACGGTATATTTAAGTAAACTGTGGTAAATTATCCATCCTGTACGGGAATTGCTTAAGGTGGGCTTTAGAGCCAGAATGTCTGGGTTGAAATGCTGGCTCCGACTCTAGCTCTGTGATCTTAAACAGGTTTATTCTTTTTTTTTTTAAGTTTTTTTAAATGTTTATTTATTTTAGAGAGAGAGAGAGAGAGAGAGAGAGGCCGACAGACTGAGCAGGGAAGGGGCAGAGAGAGGGGGAGGCATAGAATCCAAGGCAGGCTCCAGGCTCTGAGTTGTTAGCACAGAGGCAGACGCGGGGATCGAACCCATGAACTGTGAGATCGTGACCTGAGCCGAAGTCAGACGCTCAACCGACTGAGCCACCCAGGCGCCCCCACGTTTATTCTTTTCCTCTGTGCCGTGGGCATAATAATAGTACCTACCTATAGGATTACTGTGCAAATTAAACAATATTAAGTACGTAAATCACTTAGAACACTGTGTGCATGGTATGTGCTCAAAGTCTTTTGATGAGCTATTACGTACCTAGTGAAAACAATTAGAAAAGAAATCTAATGATACAATATTTTAAAAAATCATATTGAAATATAAAATATTCTATATTCATAAAGGCCAGAGGAAAACATACAGAAATAAAAATAAATTTGTCAAAATGTTGAAGTCATGGGTGTCCTTCCCCCCTGAATGTTCTATATTGCTATTATCTTGTCACTAAAATACTAAATAATAAGCAGCTGGAATCCAGAACAAAAATCTATTTATAAATGCACTCAACCAGCCATTAATTGGTATCTTTTATGTTTCAGGCACTGTGACATGCTAAACAATTAAGACATGAAAAAAAATTATAGCTGAGTAGAAGAGACAGGCATAAAAATTAAGCACTTCTACTGGAACGTACTAAATGCTATCACTGGGATTCATTCAGGGTTCAAAAAGGTCACCAAGGAGGAACATCCAAGTGGCCCCAGGAGGGGGGACAGAGAAAGCTTCACAAATGATAGAATGTGTGAGAATAATCTTGAAAGACTTATAGAAGCTAATTAAATGAAGAAGGGAAGGAAGATCCTTTCAGGGAGGGAACATAACTTAGAAAGACAAAAAGTGAATAAAAGCAAAATGGGTTCAAGGAGCCAAAGTAGACTGTTAAATAAGCGCGACGTGGGGGAGCGTGGTAGCAAAAGAGTCCGGTGAAGTCCAGGCAGGGC
The DNA here is from genome assembly GCF_014898765.1 of Herpailurus yagouaroundi. Classification (NCBI taxonomy): domain Eukaryota; kingdom Metazoa; phylum Chordata; class Mammalia; order Carnivora; family Felidae; genus Herpailurus; species Herpailurus yagouaroundi. Next base: position 1,515,373 of record NW_024412467.1, on the reverse strand, counting down.
TACCACTTCCAGCTAAGCTGTGGGATCTGAGCTCTGTCCTGAACACCTGGGGCAGGGGTGTGGGGGGGGTGGGGTGTGGGGAGGAGACAGTTGACAGATGTTGTTGGAGGAGGTCACAGAGAGCATGTGACTGCTGGTTGACCCTCACACTGGACCCAGCAACTGGATGCTCCTTATCCACTCCCCTGTCCTTGGAATGCATGTCCCACCCACTGGTCCTGTACTGGGGGTCCCTTCAAGGACACAGCCTTGAGGGAGCACCGTGTTGAGAAAATCTGGATGAGACACATGACTGAACCCAGGTGTAGCCTCTACTCAAACTCTTAAGATTCTGGTGGGAGGGTGTGGAGATCTACTTGTACTGCTGTTGCTCAAGACAAGCCTTGAGTACAAGTTCCTGAGCTTACTAAAGCTGCCCCCTACCAACCTAGAGGGGCCTGCCCCTGTCTTCAGTCTCTCCCTGCCCTCTGTGGACAGGGGCTAGTTTTTCATTTCACTCAGGGAGCTCCCAAGGTTGCGAGCCAACAACTGGTAGCCAACCAGGAGACCAAAGAAATGGGTCTTGGGGAAGAGGCATCTGAGGGGGAAACCCCAGGTTGGCCATGAGGGGAGGGGTGGCCCCATGGGTCAAATGCCTGTGAACTGCCCCATGAATACGGGGACCCCCTGAACATGCCAACCAGTCCAGTGCATTTGTTGGAGTAACAGCACACAGAGTATGGTGGCAAAGGAGGGAAACCAGTGGCTGCCACAGTGGGCGGGCCCCTCCTGGGAGAGTTTGATGGCCACCAATACCCAACGATAGGCCATAGCTCGACTCAGAAAGTTGGAAGAAGAGCTGAGGTTAGAGAAAGATGTGCAGTTGTCCAATGCTCTGCTGCCTGTGGGGCTGGCAGGCAAGGGGGAGAGCGGGATGGGAAGCTGGAGACCTTACTGTACTCCAAGGAGGGCGTGAGCCACTGCAGATTGGGGTCGGGGCACTTACAAGCCTGGCTGGGACACCAAGAGGTGGGATCCCTGGGGAAGTGAGGAGAGTGCAGAGGAGGACGTGTGGTGACTGACGGTGAAACCCAAGACGCACTGCCCCGTCTGACCCCAACACAAAGTGAAACAAAAGCAAAGCAACAGCAACCCAGCCAGCGGGACAGCCCCCAGTTCAGGAAACAGTCATAATAACAGAATATACTCCCACGGAGCTTTGTTTCTTTAAGGGGGGCTCCACGCCCAACATGGGGATTGAACTCATGACCCTGACTGAGATCAAGAGTTACTTGTTCTACCCTCTGAGCCAGCCAGGTGCCCTCTCCCCTCCTTTTTTCCCACTGAGCTTATTGACATGGCCACTGAGTTCCAGCAGGAGGCCAGGGCAAGTGTCCCAGCATGGCTGGTGTGGCTAAGAGTCTTTGGGGGTGATGACATTCCCCTGACCGGGCAGGGGGCACAGAAGATGAGCCACACACCCTGCCCTCTGGCAGCACCTGTGTGGAACTCAGGGGGTCAGAGTACTCAGTCCCGTGCACACTAGATTATTCCAGCCTGCAGGGAGGTTTGGCTCAATGAAGGGCATCTCCCTGGGCCCATGGGACCCTGGGACTCCGTAGAGGAGGGGCAGCAAATTCTCCGGGAGCTGGGAATGAGACAGGCCATTTATGCCCCTGTCTTTGAAGGGTCTGATCTGGCCACACTCACTCCAAGAACGACAGCCAAGATTCTCCACTCTGTCCTTGGCACCTGGGACAGGATGTGGACATCTGTGCTGAGCTCAGTCAGGGGACAAGACATTCATTATGCTGGGCAGTGCATTGCTGATCTGGGGGAAATGGACAGAGCCTGGGAAAGGGGTATTGGCTGTGGGAAAGCCCTTAGATGGAGGCGGAGCTTGAGAAGCCAAAAGGCCATTCCACTTAGCCATGAAGAATCTGGTGAAAGTAACCAGGAAGCAAATGTGGCTTGACTCCATTACTGCCAGAGCTCACCCCAAAAAGACAAACGGGTAACCCAGTATTGTGTTGGTCAGCCTTCCAGAAGCCTTAAAACCTGAACGGCAACTCAGACCTGCCCCTTCTGCCCCTACCACCCCTAAGCCTGGCCTGCTCCAACCCACAGAGGCCTTAGGCATACAGTCCTATTCAGGGTGAGTGCCTCCCATGCCCTGGGTTTAGGATGCAGGCCAAGTCGTCTCCAGGTCGGGCCCACTGGGGGCAATCAGAGTTCCCATGTTGAGATCACCATTCACTGGCCCCCGGAAATAAACCAAGAGTGACGCCTCTGGTGGGTACTCCGATATTCTGAAGGCCTTAGAAATTTCCTGGCCCCTCAGTGCCACTGATGGTTATGGAGGGCAGACAGTTATGCTCAGGAGGGTCCTTTTGACACTGAGAAGTGGGCATCCTCCCTCATAAGAATACCAGGTTTTTATCTCTCCAATACTAGAGGACAGATTGGGGATTGATAACCTACGAGGTCTACCTGAAAACCTCCATCTTTGAATTCTCCCTCTGGGTTAATCAAACCGGTGCTGAATGGAAATGACACTAGGAACCTTCAAGCCGCCACCCTCATGAAGAGGGTCCAACTGTCAAACGATATAAATTGCCTGGGATGAGGGCTAAGGGAATCGGAGACACTGAGAACTGCACTGAATGGCTATTGTATGCCCTGCCCATAGCACTTTCAACAGCCCAGGAGAGCCAGTAAAAAAGCCAAATGGCTCATGGTGGATGATGGGGACTACCGAGAATTGAACAAGGTGGTGCCCCCTGATCCATGCGGCTGTGCCCAACATGGCCGCCATCTTAGGTACCTTGGCCATGGTCCTAGCAGTGTACCATGCTGAGCTGGACTGAGCAAATGTCTTTTTCAGGATATCCGTGGGCACTGAGTCACCAGCTGAAGTCCCCCTTCATGTGGGAGGGGCAACATGGACCTTTCAAGTGCTTCCCCCAGGCTACCTGCACAGCCCCACCATAAGTCATGGGACAGTAGCCCAAACCTACTCTCTGTTCTCTTTACCCACATCCATAAGACAGGCCCATTGCATTGAAGACACACATGAAGACTTATTCTACTGCAGGACACCCCGCAGGCTTTGTTGGAGCATCTGTAAGGGAAAGGATGGGCAGTGAACTCACAGAAAATTCAAGGCCCAGGCATCGCTGTGAAGTTTCCAGGAGTCACATGGTAAGGTAAGCACATCGGGAAGCACAGTGTCCCAGGAGCTGTGACTGATAAGGTGCAAACCTATCCAACACCTAAGAAGGTAAAAGCGGGGCAAGCTTTTTTAGGGATTTGGGGGTTTGGGAGGACTTGTTGTCCCCACCTGGCACAGTGCCTCTGTCCCCAGTGAAGCTAGTGAATGCTACTGAAGCTTATTAAAGCCGTGGCAGCTCCCAAGCAGGGTTACCACTGGCATTAGCTGTGTCTGTGACTCCAGAAGGTACCGGTCAATCACTCTGGCAGAAACAACAGGAGAACCCTTAGAATTTTGTTCTCAACTCTGGAAGGAGGCAGAAAAAAGCCACCCAACAAGAAATGATGCCTCGCCTCACTAAAAACAGAAATTTGTCCAGGCTAATAATTCTAACAGCAAAGTATTACCTTCACTTGCTCAGGTGACAGAGACTGCAACTATAACTTCTGACCACATGGCCATCAGAGTAGTTACGACACCACGTCAGAAAAAACTGGAAAGTACAGACAGACCTCCTGAGGTGTCCACTCAGGATGCACTGTTTTCCCAAGATCATTCTCCCTCTCTAACGTTGATCACCAGTGAGTGGACCTGTGACTCAAAGTGGGCCCGACCCATTCCTCTGGGAATGTGGACCTCGGGGAGGAAGCTGGTCTCTCTCCAGGAAGCTGAGGCTGAAATCTGCAAAACCCAACAGATGTATCGGGGCCCTCTTCAGAGTGCTCTTGATCGAGGCCCCACGTGACAGTCTTCTGCATTCTGAGCGGTAGATGCGAGTGAGTACCATCCAATCAGAGTTGACCTGAAGTATCTCATTTACATGCATTTGCCTCTTGCTTTTACTCCAATCAGAAATTGGGTTTACCAGACACCTCGTTGGAATACGTGGCATTTTAATAAGCCCCAGGGCTTCACAACCTGCTGCTCTCTATTCCTCAAGTAGTGGGAGGCTGCATCTTCTAGCTCTGAATCTTTCTCTGACTCTTCTATCATATCCAAGAAAGGGCCCAAGAAACCACCATCAACACCAAAAGAAAAGGCAGGAAATACCAGAAGCTGTTCCAGACAGCCCTATTACACTTAAGGGTCTACAAGGTAGGTGGTCAAGCAGCTTCACGCAACACTGGAACCTCTATGGAAGCCCTGTGAATGAAGAACTTGTTTGTTAGTGACTTTAGAGCACAGCACTGGTGAGCCTACTCACCTGGCTGTTACCATGGGCTCTTGACAATCGTCTACAGGGACCCCCAGAGGCTATTGCCTGCTGATGCCTGGGGAGCTGGCCAAGCACACTGTGCGTCCTGTCACCAAGTACGCCAGCTACAAGTGAGACAAGCGAGTTTTTTAGGAGGACATTAGCATCCCAAACCAGAGACTCTTTGTTCAGAGCCAGGTATAGTATCAGGTGAGGGGCTATATTTCATCTGTTGGTTTTTGGATTTAGAGCTCTTCCCTGGTGTTTTAGTAACTTTATTTTGTTTTGTTCTTTTCAATAAGCTTTCTAACTTGGGAATCATTTTAGATTTACAGAAAAGTTGTAAAGACAAGAGTTCCCGTACACTCCTCTCCCAGTTTCTCCTAGCGTCCACATTTATGCACTTCTCACAAGTAAGGAACTAACACTGGTACATCGCAGCGAATTGAACTCTAAACCTTGTTTGGATTTCAACAGGTTTTACCTATTGTTTTTTTGCTCCTGTTCCAAAATCCGATCCCAAACACATGACATTAGTGGTAATGTCTCCTTAGCCACCTCTGGGCTGTGACAGTTTGTTGGAATTCTCTTGGTTTTGAGGACTTTAATAATTTTGAGGATTCATAGTCAGATGTTTTGGGGAATGTTCCTGAACTTGGATCTGTCTGATATTTTCCTCATGGTTAGATTGGGATTATGGGATTGTTGGGAGGAAGACCAAAGAAGTGAAATTCACTTCTTTTTAACATATTAAAGGTGCATGCTATTGACATGGCTAATCACTGATGATGTGGACATTGATCATCTGGCTCAGGAAGCGTCTGCTAGATTTCTCCACTGTGAAATCACTTCCTTTCTTTCCTGCCTTTCCATACTCTGCACTTCCAGAAGGCTGGGGAATTAAGCTCCGTTTGATATGTATAGAAGTTATTAAGTATTTTTCTGTTTAGGAGATTTTTTCACATACCCCTCCTTTAGACAATCATTTATTTATATCATTATTCTTCCCCGATTTTATAATCTCACATTAAAAAAAAGTAATTGCTATGGTGGTTTTTTGTGGTTTTTTTTGGTATTTTTTAAAATTTGAATTCAAGTTAGTTAACGTATAGTGCAGCATTGGTTTCAGGAACAGAATTTAGTGATTCATCACTTTCATATAACACCCAGCGCTCATCCTAACAGGTGCCTTCAATGCCCATCGCCCACATAGCCCAGCCCCCACCCAACACCTCTCCCAACAGACCTCTCCGTCAGACCGTGCTGCCTGCTCCCAGGGATTCCTCGCCAGACTGTCACCGGGCACTGAGCCCCGAGACTTCAGATGCTGTGCTCCACCGATCATAAAAAACTGGCGGTATTGAAACCCTCTCCTTTTCCCATCGGTGGTTTTGGGGAACAGATCTCTTGTGCAGTCCCTGCGAGTATTTTCGCTCTTTTTTCTCTCCAGCTACTTTGGGGGGAGTGGTTTTCTTTCAAGATCCTGATGCACTGCCCTCTCCTCTGCCCCCTCCCTTGCCCTCCTTTTTCGCTCTGTCCGGTCTCTGCCAAAAAGGCTCCCTGCCCTCCACGGCACCTTGGCTTTTCTTTCCCCCAGTTCACCTCTCTGCACTGCGTACCTGCCTCTCTCGCTCTCGTTCAGATTCTGCAGATTGTAGTGTTAATGCCCAGATCAATCCTCCAGGTGTTCAAAATGGTTTGATGTTGATCTAGCTGTGCTCCAGGGACACAACAAGCTCAGGGTCCCCTTACTACTATGCCATCTTAACTCCCCCTAACTGCTATGTTCTAAACATCATCTCATTTTGTTCAAGGTATCCGTGCGATTTTTCAGTCTTTAAAAGCTTTGTACCCTCCCCAATTGCACGTATTGATATTTTTGTACAGAAATTCGACAGGATTCTTTCATAATCTGATTTTCCCTCATCAATATATTATGTACTTTATTCTCATTTTTCAACTTCTTAGAGTTTATACCTTCCTTCATAACTGCTTCTATACATATCTTATGTGTTGATCTCAAGTGTCTAGAAATGGCTTTTTATTTTTAAGAAAACCAATGAAAACTTTTTGCTTTTAGATAAGGTAGACTGCTCAATATTTTGTAATTTGTATTTTGTAACTTTGCATTTGAGTCTAACTAAACGTTCATTTGCTTTCCAATTTCTGTTAGTGTTCACAAATCAACCAAAATTTTGTTTTTGTAGTTAAAATTTTGAAGAGCTTGATGAAAAATTTTTAGTAATTTCAAAGTCGATAGACCTTGTCACATTTTCTTCTGAGACTGACAGTCATCTCTCCATCACCCAGGGTACACCAAAGCTTTGTTTCAAGATCTACGCTGTTCTACATTTTAAGGAATGATTTTAGGTTGTTTTTTTGTTTGTTTGGTTGTTTGTTTTTTAATGTTTACTTTTGAGAGAGTGCAAGCAGGGGAGGGGCAGAGAGAGGCGGACAGAGGATCCCAAGCGGGCTCTGCACTGACAGGCTGACAGCAGTGAGCCTGATGTGAGACTTGAACTAATGAACCTCGAAATCACGACCTGAGCCGAAGTCCGATGGTCAACTGCCTGAGCCACACAGGTGCCCCTGAAATGTTTTTTCTTAAATATTTGAGAGAGAACAGGAACGTGTGCATGCAAGCAGGGGAGGGGCAGAGGGAAAGAGAATCCCAAGCAGGCACCAAGCTGTCCCCACAGAGCCCAAGGCGGGGCTTGATCATGGGAGGTCATGATCTAAGCCCAAAGAGCCAGACTCATAGTGGACTGAGCCGCCCAGGTGCCCCTCTAGGGCTTTTTAGTAGGCATGTGTGAAGCCGCGGATATCAAACGCTCAAATGCCTTCACCAAACTTGAAGGTTAACATAACTTTTGTTTGAATATAAAGATTTCAGGATACTGAATATTAACGACGTGCTGCCGGACTGCCACGTGGGAACTGCAAGCTTACACCTCCTGTCTGTTCTTCCCCAACCACTTAACAGTCCTTAACTCACTGTGGTATTAGCATGAAACCCGCCTGTTTACATTAACACAGAAACCAAGTGGTGGTTATAATGCTTAACTAATTGGGAGTCAGCCCCTCCTCCCATGGACTCCAAGATGTGGGGACTCTCAACTCAGGTCAGCTTCCTGGGAAAGCTTCCGCTAAAACTCTCAAAGAACCAGTTCATAGAACCGAGACACAGGTCTCAAATGTCGTAACCTTACTAAGACTCACCGTATATGGATATAGGTACACGGTTGCCTATTCCTGGAGAAGCGCAGTTCTAACCTTTGCCATTTCATGCACAGCCTCCATTGACCATCTGAGTGGCTCTGAAAAGAGCCTTTGGTTTTTTTCTGCAAACGGTTCAGGTCACACTCGCTAGGATTCACGGCTTGGAAATTATTTGTTCTGGGCTTTGTGGCGGTGGCTCTCGGTCTTCTTGGGCAGCAGCACGGCCTGGATGTTGGGCAAGACGCCGCCCTGCGCGATGGTCACGCGGCCCAGCAGCTTGTTGAGCTCCTCGTCATTGCGGATGGCCAGTTGCAGGTGGCGCGGGATGATGCGCGTCTTCTTGTTGTCGCGGGCCGCGTTGCCCGCCAGCTCCAGGATCTCGGCCGTCAGGTACTCCAGCACCGCCGCCAGGTACACCGGCGCGCCGGCCCCGACCCGCTCCGCGTAGTTGCCCTTGCGGAGCAGGCGGTGGACACGACCCACCGGGAACTGCAGCCCGGCCTTAAAAGACCTGGACTTGGCCTTGGCGCGAGTCTTGCCGCCCTGCTTCCCTCGCCCAGACATGGCTAGTCCGACGAATGGCAGAAAAGCTGTTGCTGAAGAGACCGCTACTCAGCCTATTTATAGCCTGCTGGGAGGTTGTGATTTGCTATCTGATTGGCTGATGGTCATCTACCCAATCGGAAGCCTCGCCAGAATCACCTCATTTACATTCACGCCACCACCCGATATCCAATCAGATGGTGTCTGCTCTGTACGTCATGTCAGCACTGTGCCTATAAATACCAGTCGGCCCAGCCCCGAATCTGTTGGCTTACTTGACATGGGTTTAGAGCCGTTAGAGCTGTAACTGTAGAGCTGTAGCGCTAGAGAGCTGTGCACCCGCCATGCCGGAGCTGACTTCCAAGGGCACGACCATTTCCAAGAAGGGCTTCAAGAAAGCTGTAACCAAAACCCAGAAGAAGGAAGGCAAGAAGCGCAAGCGATGCCGCAAGGAGAGCTATTCCATTTACATTTACAAGGTGCTGAAGCAGGTGCACCCCGACACCGGTATCTCTTCCAAGGCCATGAGCATCATGAATTCCTTCGTCACTGACATCTTCGAGCGCATCGCGGGCGAGGCGTCGCGCCTGGCACATTACAACAAGCGCTCGACTATCACGTCCCGGGAGATCCAGACGGCCGTGCGCCTGCTGCTGCCCGGGGAGCTGGCCAAGCACGCCGTGTCCGAGGGCACCAAGGCCGTCACCAAGTACACCAGCTCCAAGTAGACTCGCCAAATAAGCGCCCTCTTACTCAACCCCAAAGGCTCTTTTCAGAGCCGCTAATCTCCTCAGAATTAGGGGTGTGCACTCCACCTCGATTGAGCAGTTAGATACTACACAACCGACTGGAAAACTATCTTAACTGAATCGCTTCCCTTTTGACCTTGTTGTTCTACACGTTATCACTTGTTCCGTGGTAGGGTTGATCATTAAATGGTGTTTGTGTCCTCCTGGCTTCTCTGGCCTCTCTGAGGAGGCCAAGTATTGAAGTTGAATTTAACAACCTTAAAAAGAAGGGACCAAATGACTTCCAGTAAACCTGTGGTTTGGCTCATAATCCTCAACTTATATCATTTTTGTGATTTAAATGTTTTTAAATATAGATAATATATAGGTATATATTTCTTTGCATGAGAAACTTTAGTACCACTTGACAAAAAAATCCGCACACGGTAAAATCCTAGAAAATCCTATAAAATAAAGCGTCCCACATCTATGTGCACAGTGAAACTGCCTTGGTACCCTTGCATGCCTTAGTGGGGGGTCCTCAAGGAACAGACATGGAACATCTGTGCCCAGGAAGTGAGGAGCAACAGTGTGTCTCATCAGGGATCCCAGTCGCCCCAGTAAGACTGGGAAACGGCAGACAGCACATAGCTCCCACATCCCCTGTCAACTGTGTGACCACTCTACAGGCTACCCTGATTTACCCAAAGTCCCTCAGGATTATGTGGGCAAAGGGAAAGTAAGAATGTTAATAAAAACAGCTCTTTTCAGACCAAACCTGACTCAGCTTTCACCTCAGATCATGTTTTGGCCGCAAATAACAGGAAGCACCCAATGAACAAGTTGACGTAATGATGTCGCTGATCACAATGCCCAAAGGCACAGAAATTTCAGGAGTGGGATGATCAGAGCGCTGGCTCCGTCGCCCTGATCACCTCAGCTCTTTACACCCTGACTCAACCCTCATGCTGGTTCCGGGTCCAAGTGTTCATGCAGATGGGACGAAGTAAAGGCTAGAAGAGACACACTATTTTACTGGGTCTCTGAGAGTAAGAAACACCTTCCCTGAGAACTTCATTGTCCCTTTTGTTTAAGTTCATTTATTTTGAGAGAGAGAGGGAGGGAGACTGAGTGGGGGAGGGGCAGAGAAAGAGGGAAAGAGAGGGAATCCCAAGCAGGCTCCGCACTGTCAGCGCAGAGCCCGGAGTGGACCTTGAATCCATGAACTGTGAGATCATGACCTGAGCCACAATCGAGAGTCAGATGCTTAGCCGACTGAGCGACCCAGGTACCCATATTTGTGATTTCTTTACCTTTTGCATTTATTATAATTTTACTGTAATGAAAAATTTAAAACCAGTTCCATTTTTCTTTTTCCCAATTATTTTCTTCTAGGCTTTCCATCATTTACCACTTCGCCTTCCACGGATTCATTTTATTGTGATTTCTCCCAGCTTCTTTAGGGGAGTGTTTCCTTCACAAAGACACTTCTCACAGTGCGTGGTTTTGATAGAAATGAATTTCAGTTTCCACAGTTGGCAACTTGATCTTAGCCAAAAGGCCAAGAAACGATCAGTTTCCACAGTTCAGTTAAACACCACCAACTGCCCGACAACACAGTTCACATTTCAATAGTAAGTCACTGTCTAAATGACAAACTTCATTGCTGGATCTTCAGTTCACAAGTCACTGTACAAATAACAGATGTGCGTCGTGATCTATCCTGTGACTTGTCCTGTCACTTATTGTAAAATGTGTTGTCCCTGGACAGTGCACATGTTACCCTGTCTGTGCACAAATAGAAAGCATGTACTTTTAGTTGCCGCTTTGTGTCCTAGTGATCATTGTGCCCGACAAAAGATGATAATCAAGAGAGTTAGCCACCGAGATGAAAGTATAACAAAAAAATGGAAAGTAATAACCCTACCAGTGGAATTTGAGTGGAATATAAATGGCATTCTAGAAGAAAGAGCCGGCAGTAGGGCGGCTGGCGCCCTCACAATGGAGACTAGCAGAGGAACTCGGGGACGGCGAACTTGACCTAAATTAGAAAGTGTTTGTGTCGAAAAGGATGAAGCCGTTCCAGAGAAAGTGACTGGCAAAACACTTCGTACGACAGGGATTCTCAAAGGGATTTCACAACATTGAAAATACAAAGAAGAACATGCTGGAAGCTGATCCGGATTTAGAAAGAGACATGACGATTCAGCAAGGCACAGAAAAGACGCTTACTCTGTATACTAAGTTACAGGACCAGAAAGCGGCGAACACTGTTCAACTTCTTTCAGTAAGTTTTTAAAAAAGAAATGACACTTTCTCATTGTTTTCATATTGCATTTTATTTTTTAAAATATTCTTTTTTTTTTAATGTTTACCTTTGAGACAGAGAGAGTATGAATGGGGGAGGGGCAGCGACAGAGGGAGACAGAGCATCCCAAGCAAGCTCTGTGCTGTCGCAGAGCCCGATGCGGGCCTCCATCTCCCGAGTTGAGAGATCATGACCTGAACCGAAACCAAGAGTTGGAGCCTTAACCGACTAAGCCACCCAGGTGTTCCTTAATGTTTTAAGTTACAACTTCCTAAATATTTTTTTCACTTCCTTCCATAATTATAATAGAGAGTTAAGGGAGTTTTTAAATGTCTAGATAAAAATGTTCAAATATTATGGAAAAATCATGATTTTGCCCATTTCTTAAGATCGCCTTGCGTTGTCATTTTTAAGATTTCATACCACCTGAAGAACTGCCTGTATTTATGCTTTTTATTAATATAAGCATTGAAACTATCTTTTTTTCCTCTGAGCTATGGTTCACCTTATTCCCACAGGTTCTGGAAATATTCTGAATCTTCATTAACATGTGAGACTGGCTGAGACATACACGTCATTTCTTCATTCTCCACCAGGAACTTGCAAACTATTGTTATTAGCAAAGCAAAGCAGCTGGCCAAATGGTCTCTCCTTAGATCAGACTTGCAGACCAAACGCAGGCCAAGAACTCAGCTTTAGGGAACTCAGTGGCACAGAGGAGGCTGGAATGGGTTTGTGACCTCCGAAGACCAGCCATTTCAGACAGATAAGAGGAAAGCTTTAGTCTAAGACAATCCATGTGAAAGGAGAAAAAAAAATGGTTTTTTGTTGTTGTTTCAAAATGGATTTTAAAACATGTGTTTTAAGAAAGGTGCTGTCTGCCTGTTGACGTCATCTCAACCCCTGAGTAACAGATTGGCAAGACAGAATTTTCTGAGGACGGGGCCGCCACTGAGCCGGGCTCTGCCTTCGATACAGGAGGGTTTGGTGTGGGACCTGGGGCAAGAGGATCCCTGACGTGTCCCCCCCCACCCCTACCCACCTCCCCCTGCACCTCCAGCTGTGGCCTGAAAGGATTCCCTGTCGGGATCTGCCCTGGAAGGGGGGGAGAACTCCCTGTCTCTCTCTAATTCTAGGCTGTAGTGCTGGTTGGTTACAGAGCAGAGAGCACAATGAGTGCCCGTAAGGGGAGGCCTGGGAAAAGGACAGAGCACCTCGGTCTCCGGAGAAGCCCGGATGCTGTCCTTACCCTAAAGCCATCATAATGCCTCCCAGCCTGAACAGGAGAAAAACCTCCGTTGGTGCCACTCTCAAAGGAGAAACTTCCGGGGCACTGGGGCGGCTCCGTCAGTGAAGCATCTGACTCTTGATTTCAGATCAGGTCGTGATCTCACAGTTCGTGAGTTCGAGCCCCACACTGGGCTCTGTGCTGAAAGCACGGGGCCTGCTTGCGATTCTCTCTTTCCCTCTCTGTTCCTCCCCCACTTGTGCTCCCTCTCTCTCTTGCAAAATAAGTAATAATAAAAAAAAAAGGAGAAACTTGCCAGCCTTGTCTCAGACCTTGAGGGTATTCGGGGCCAAGGAAAGCCTCCCAGGGAGCGGGGCCAGCGTGAGCCAGACCAGCTAACGTCCTCACCGCTGCCCCGGCAGGCACCACCGCTCTCCCTCTAGCGGAGGGCCAGTCAGGCCAAGTGGCTGCATTTTATTATTATTCCTTAGTTTTCCGAAAGGGTTTTAAAATTGTTTCCCTTTTCTCTATTCTGCAAACATTTGCTCAGTGAATGAAGGTGTGTGTGTCAGAGAACCAGACAGAACCTTACTCTGTGTTTCCCTTCTAGTACAGCGAGGTAGACAGAACATTTACGTTCTCAGTCAGTCGTGAATGAGGGAGATATAAATGCCCATAGAAGGCTTTGCGTGGTCTATAATTTAGTCTAAACTACTTTAGTCCAGCTTTTTAAAAAAGTTTATTTATTTTGAGAGAGAGAGAGAGAGAGAGAGAGAGAGAGAGTGTGCAGAGGAGGGGCAGAGAGCGCGAGGGAGAGAGAATCCCAAGCAGGTTCCACGCTGTCGGTACAGATCACGACCTGAGCCCAAATTAAGCCAGATGCTTAGCTCAACCGACAGCCACGCGGGCACCCCTAAAAATACTTCAGTCCAGCTTTTTCTCAGGTGACCCAGAAGACAGTACACATCCAGGCTGAGCATGCCTACTCAAAGCTGCTGGCCATCTTTCAAAATAACAAGGTCCCACTTGGAGAAACTGGCCAGGAGAAGCTCCATAAGGACATCAGTCTGGGCTTCCAGATGTCCCGGGAAGCCACCGAGGCCGCCTACATCGACAAGAACGTGTCCCTGCACCTGTCCCCCTGTCCAGGGATGGCCGGATCAGCGACATCGTCACGTAGGCAGACGGGCCAGTCCGGGTCCACGCTCAAGGTCACCAGACCCGCTGGCACCAAGAGCCAGTTCCAGAGGTTCTGAGACCGGATGCCTGCCCACTCCCCTAGACAAAAGGGAGTCATTTGCCCAGTCATCAGTCAGTCACGTCAGCCCAGGTAGCGTGATGCAAATTTTGAGCGAACCCACATTAAGCCAAACCTTTGGGGCGGCTTGTTAATTTGTGATGTGTGATGGGTTCAGCCGCGTCCCGTAAAAGGACGTGTCCCGGTCCCGATCCCCGGTACCTTGTTTGTAAATGGGCTATAATTAAGATGTAATTAAAAGAATCACGAGGGGCGCCTGGGTGGCGCAGTCGGTTAAGCGTCCGACTTCAGCCAGGTCATGATCTCGTGGTCCGTGAGTTCGAGCCCCGCGTCAGGCTCTGGGCTGATGGCTCGGAGCCTGGAGCCTGTTTCCGATTCTGTGTCTCCCTCTCTCTCTGCCCCTCCCCCGTTCATGCTCTGTCTCTCTCTGCCCCCAAAATAAATAAAAACGGAGAAAAAAAAATTAAAAAAAAAAAAAAAAGAATCACGAGAGGAGATCATCCTGGATTTAAGGTATCCTAATAAGAGACAGGCGAGGGACCTCACAGACACAGAGATGCAGAACGGGGGGGCCACGGGAAACCTGAGGCGGCCAGAGACCGGAGCGAGGCGGCTGCAAGCCAAGGACACCCAAGATTGCCGGCCACCACCAGCAGCCCGGGGAGAGACATGGGACACGTCCTCCCTCAGAGCCTCCACAGAGAGCCAGCCCTGCCGGCCGTCTGATTTTGGACTTCTGCCTTTCAAAACAGTGAAAGAACAGATTTGTTGTTTTAAGCCACCCAGTTTGTGGTAACTTGTTGCAGCTGCCCTGGGGAAACCAACAAACGGAGTCTCCTGATTCCGACTCGCCCTCCAGGAAAGGTTAGCTCTCATCTGACCCCCATGTTCTTCAGCTCTTCATCTCCAATCATGTTCGGGGGCAGACGGCACAAGTAATGGGAGAAATTCTGTTTCATTGATAAAAACGACGATGATGATGATGACGTGTGTTTCTGGAGCGCCTGGGTGGCTCAGTCAGTTAAGCGTCTGATTCTTGGTTTCGGCTCAGGTCGCGATCTCATGGTTTGGGGTTCAAGCCCTGCACTGGGTTCTGTGCTGGCAGCACAGAGCCTGCTTGGGATTCTGTCTCCCTCTCTCTCTGCCCCTCCCCCGCTTGCTCTCTACCCCTCTCTCTCAAAAATAAATAAAACAGGAGCTCCTGGATGGCTCAGTCGGTTAAGCGTCTGACTTTGGCTCAGGTCATGACCTCACGGTTTGTGAGTTTGAGCCCCGCATCGGGCTCTGTGCTGATGGCTCAGAGCCTGGAGCCTGCTTCCCATTCTGTGTCTCCCTCTCTCTCTGCCCCTCCCCCGCTCGTGCTCTCTCTCTCTCTCAAAAAGAAACATTAACAAAGATTAAAAATAAATAAAATAAACATTAAAAAAAAAAGATGTATGTTTCTGGCAGACACATGTGCACGAACAGAATGGGGTACCTTAGTAACCCCAGTATCCTGTCACCGGAGAATCGGCATCCTTGAGGAAGGAATCTGTCTAACGCTAAGGAAGATTCGGTCATCTGATCCCAAGTGGAATATGAGGGGAATTATGCCATCTGATTTTTTCTGTCATCTGTCTCCTTTATGCGTAAGATGTTTGCTGGAATCCTTAAACAGGCATTCTTAATTTATTGTACTATGGATTTCCTTTGAAGTCTAATTGATCCTATATACATCTTCTTAGAAGAAATACCTAAGTACATACTTAACAAAAAAAAAATAGTGCCAGATTGAAATAGTTTCCAAAATATCTTTAAAATGTTTGCTATAGTGGTGTTTGTGCTTCTTCATTCGCACTTCAAATAGCAAAATAACAATTACAACATTTTGAGGTTCTCGTGAGCATTAACAATGTCCTGAGAAATCTGTAACCGCAGTTAAGTGCTGGGACTACAGCTGTGATTCCCTTGTCAACGAAGCCACCAGTATGGCTAATCTGACCGCCCTGGTTGCTCTTCGGTATTCATGATGGAAAGGAATGCTAAATTCCAGGTAATGGTTAGCGAAAACGAAAAGTTTTCTCCTCTAAGACTACTCTGTCAGTTGAGCAGAGAGTGGGTTTTAGGGAGACAAGATTAAGAGCACTGAGACTAGGGAGGGACAGTAATCCATGCGTGCCCTAGATGACGGGGTCTGGACAAACACGGTGGCGGTGGAGACGGTGGAAAGTAATCACACGACAGAAACATACAGGAGATAAAATCCACGTGGCTTGCAGACAGATTGAAGCAGAGGCTGAACAAAGGAACTAACAGGAAAAATACCACATTTCTGGCTTGAACAACCGTGCGAATGGGGCAGCCCCATGGGTGCAACGAACCACGGAGATTGAAAACGCTCTGTCAGGGGACACTGCGAATCCTCGCGGGGAGAATTCAGAGGTGGCTGTGTGATAGCAGAGAAGTGATGCTGAGGAGTAAGCAGCTGAAGTTACTGGTTAGAATTCATAGAGAGCGTGGGACCGCAGATATTGATTTGTGCGTCTGCCATAGGTGTTCAGAGCGAGGGGTACGGTTTAGGCTGCCTGGAGAGAGAGTCTAGTCTAGTGTCCACTAGCCACATGTAATTGAGCACTTGAAATGTTGCAGGCCTGAACTAAGACATGCCGTAAGAGCAAAATGCACATGGGATTTCAAAACCCTAATTTTTTAATATGCAAATTATAATTTTTCTCTTTATTACATGTTGAAATTATACCCTTATTTTGAGACGGGGGGCAAGTGAGTGAGAAGCGGAGAGAGAGAGAGAGAAGCAGGGCTCACCCAAAGCGGGGCTTGATGTCAGCCGATGTGGGACTCAAACTCGCGAACCGTAAGATCATGACCTGAGCCAAAGTCAGATGCTTCACCGACTGAGTCACTGAAATTATAATATTTTTGGTATATTAAACAAAATGTTTGACTAAAATTACTTTCACCTGTTTCTTTTTTGTACCTTGAATGTGGCTACTGGAAAGTTTAAGGCGACATACGTGGCCAGTATTTGTGGCTTGCATTATATTTCTACTGGACATTTTTGAAATTAAAAACATAGGCTCTGCGAAAGACACTGGTAAGAGAATGAAAAGACAGACCACAGATGGAGAAAATATTTGAATATCATGTATCTTCTAAAGGACTTGTATCCAGAACATATTTTTCAAAACGCCTGAAACTCAAGAGTAAAGTAAACCCAATTAAAGAACAGGCAAAAGATCTGGACAGACAGCTCCCCAAAAAGATATACAGATGTCAGACAAGCATATCACAAGATCCTCAACATAACTGTCATTAGGGAAATACAAATTAAACAACGAGGTATTATACACCTACTAGAACGGCTAAAATCCAACACGTGACATTACCAAATGCTGACGAGGGTATGGAACAAGAATTCTCGTTCACCCCTTGTGAGGATGCTCAAAGGCACAGTCACTATGGAAGACAATCAAAGAGTTCCTCACACAGCTAAACATCCAAGCCAGCAACTGTGCTCCTGGTGACATTTTCCCAACGGTCTGAAACTATGTCCACACAAACCTGCACACAAGTATTTACTTTTATTTATTTAACATTTATTTACTTTTGAGGGAGACAGACAGGCAGACAGATGGGGGGGTGGGTAGAGAGAGGGAGACAGAGGATCTGAAGCAGGCTCCGAGCTGTCAGCACAGAGCCCGAATCGGGGCTCGAACTCACGGACCCTGAGATCATGACCTGCGTCAAAGTCAGACGCTTAACGGACTGAGCCACCCAGGGCGCCCCAAACCTGCACACAAGTATTTATAACAACTTTACTTACAAGGGCTAAAAAGTGGAAGGAACCAATCCCTTGCAATAGGTAAATGGATAGACAAACTGTGGTATATCCATACAGCAGAGTTATTCAGTGATAAAAAGCAACAAGATATTAATCCACATAACAAAAATGGATGAATCTTAAATACATGCTGATAAAGGAAAGCACCAGACCGAAAAATGGTACCTTTCAACTCCAGAGTTGATAAGAATGTGGGAGCTGTGTGGATACCTGCTGTTTCATAAGGTATAATCAGTGCAGCTTGACCCCGACTGGAGATGATGCCCCTTTCCTATACAGTGTGGCACAGATGTCCCATCTGCTAGCTCCCCGAAGGACCCCCAGCTAAGGCGTTCAGCAGCTGTCTATGTACAGAAGCACGTGATTCTTTTCTCCTATGAATTTTTACTACACATATTTAATCAAATGGTGCTAAAGTTTGGGTTTTTCTCTGCAAAAATGTATATGCATTAAATCTATTTAAAAAAAATTTTTTTTAACGTTTATTTATTTTTGAGACAGAGAAAGACAGAGGATGAACGGGGGAGGGTCAGAGAGAGGGAGACACAGAATCTGAAACAGGCTCCAGGTTCTGAGCTGTCAGCACAGAGCCCGATGCAGGACTCGAACTCACGGACCACGAGATCATGACCCGAGCCGAAGTCGGCCGCTTAACTGACTGAGCCACCCAGGCGCCCCAACATTAAATCTATTTTTTAAAAGGGAAGAATAAAAATAGAAATTAACAAATTGGGGACTCCAGATAGACCACAGGTCTCTGGGAAGTAGTTATAATAATTTGATCCCTTCTTTTTAATGTCCATTTCTATGGCCTTTATCACTGATCCTTTTTTAAGTTTATTGATTTATTGATTTTTTATTGATTGAGAAAGAGTGAGAGTTGGGGAGGGGTAAAGAGAGAGAATCCCAAGCAGGCTCCGCACTGTCAGCAAAATGCGAGATCATGACATGAGCTAAAGCCAACGGTCAGATGCTTAACCAACTGAACCACCCAGTGCCCCATCACTGATTTTCTTTAAATGCTTGTGGGCTCTCTAAGAAGCATCCAGATGATTATGATCTTGTACCCAAAGTCACGTGACTTGAATACTGGGCATCCTATTTTGATAAATACCATATGACCCGATTTGGGACGTCTCGGTATTTGAGTCCAGTAATAGCACAAATGCGAGTTTAATGATCCAATCACAAAACAAAGATGATCCTATTAGAACTTGTAAGAAGTTATGCAAAAGAGAGTCAACTCAACTCACGTTATCTGTTTGCCACGCTGATTGTGGTTAGCCTGACTATTGGGTAACACATGTGAATTAGGTGTCGCGGCAAGATCTCCACTCTTGTCAATCTGTTCAACAAATAGCCCAGTTTAGGGATGGCAATAAATGTTCAAATGAAGTCAGATCAACAAACTGAGCTTTGGTTCTCAAGTATCAGCAGTTAATGGACAGCTAGCCTGATCCACAGGACATTTTTCACACACCAGCCAATGTAAAGTGGAAGCAAAACAGGTAATAACCTAATGCTCGGGTACTAGACGGTCCTGAGTTTTTCCACAGCTCCAGGCTTCTTGCCTGGTAATCTGAGGGGGTACTTAAAACTAAGACTCCTAGAGAAAGGCAAGCCATATTCCCATGGCCCTCACGGCCCATGGAAGGACCTCTCCTCCAAGGACACAGGATTATTGCGACTTCTGTTCAAATGACTCCCCTTTCCAAATTGCTTCACCTAGATCTCAAGCCTCACTGAAAAGTGCAGATGTAGGATTATATAGATTATATATTTTCATACATAACATGCATTATAAATATGTATAACAAATATGTACTTGAAACTAAAAGACAGTCCATGCAACCACTCTAGTGAGAAGTTATTTCTCAAGCATTTTCTTCAAGCATATTCTACGGTGAGCAAAGTAAACTTAGCAAGCAGTGAAATCAATTTGCTGGTAAAACCACAAGTTTCTCTAGATGGAAGCCCGACTCACATTAACTAAGAGCTTATACAGTCCCTTCAGAATTGTGGGTGGCTCTTAAAAGAGCCTTTGGGTTATAAACCTTGTCTAGTGATGGGAGCTCTACTTGGCGCTGGTGTACTTGGTGACGGCCTTGGTGCCCTCGGACACGGCGTGCTTGGCCAGCTCCCCGGGCAGCAGCAGGCGCACGGCCGTCTGGATCTCCCGGGACGTGATGGTCGAATGCCTGTTGTAGTGCGCCAGGCGCGACGCCTCACCCGCGATGCGCTCGAAGATGTCACCGACGAAGGAGTTCATGGTGTTCATGGCCTTGGACGAGATGCCGGTGTCGGGGTGCACCTGCTTCAGCACCTTGTAGACATAAACAGAATAGCTCTCCCTGCGGCATCGCCTGCGCTTTCCTTCCTTCTTCTGGGTTTTGGTTACAGCTTTCTTGAAGCATTTCTTGGAAACGGTCGTGCCGTTGGAAATCGGCTCCGCCATGGCTACTGGATAGCTCCGATCAGACTAACAGACTGCAGGGCGACAAGGGTGGTATTTATAGGCACGGCGCTCAATGACGCATCGGGCAGCCAACATCTGATTGGATGATGGTACATGGGGTGATTCCAGGAAGGTCCTCAGATTGGATCCCAGACGATCAGCCAATCAGATAGCAAATCACAACCCAAGTCAGACTATAAATAGGCCCTGTACCTGCCCTAACGGAAATTTTTTCCGTTAGAACCCGTTTAGGCGTTGGCGGTGTCTGGGCGCAGGAAGCAGGGCGGCAAGGCTCGCGCCAAGGCCAAGACGCGCTCGTCGCGGGCCGGGCTGCAGTTCCCGGTGGGCCGCGTGCACCGCCTGCTCCGCAAGGGCAACTACGCCGAGCGGGTCGGGGCCGGCGCGCCGGTGTACTTGGCAGCCGTGCTGGAGTACCTGACGGCCGAGATCCTGGAGCTGGCGGGCAACGCGGCCCGCGACAACAAGAATACGCACATCATCCCGCGCCACCTGCAGCTGGCCATCCGCAACGACGAGGAGCTCAGCAAGCTGCTGGGCCGCGTGACCATCGCGCAGGGCGGCGTGCTGCCCAACATCCAGGCCGTGCTGCTGCCCAAGAAGACCGAGAGCCACCGCCACAAAGTTCAGAGCAAGCAATGTCTCACAAGCAGTAAATCCAGCAAGTGACCTGCGCTTCCGGAGAATGGAGAAAAACAAACCCACAACTGAATCAAAGGCTCTTTTCAGAGCTGCTCACAGTTTCTGAGAAACCGCTTGGGCTTGGAGACCGCTGATTCAGCAACGAATAAGGATTTAATTGACCACAACTCTTTTTATACAGGACTTTGGAAACGACCGGTTGATTCGGACTGTGGTCTCTGAAGCAGTTCACCTTAATGAGCAGTACACTTGGCAATGGAGCTGATGGACCTTGCCCTTCAGAGTCTGCAGAGCTGCTACCTAGCGGGCTCCTGGGGCAGAAGCGCCATTTTCCAGGGGTGGGGGAACGGAGCCAACTTAGATGTGGGCTGTTGTGACCACCCAATCCCCATGAAAAAGACTGAAAATGTGGAATCTTCCTGTAGGATTTGTGTTTTAATGAGGGTAGAGTTAGACTACATGAAGATTAGAAGCAAGTAACGTGCCTGCAGGAGGTCAGCCAAGGAGCTAGCGAATCAATAGGCATCTATAGGCATATTTTCTCAAGTGCCCACAGCAAGGGCTTTCCTTCCATTCCAAGAGCTCTAGGATTCTTCCATATCCTGAAGTCTGTAACCATGACCTGCTAATTAGCCAAAAGCTAAAAGGCACAAATATTTCACACCCATCTGTGAAAAACAGTAAAAAGGGATAGGAGGTATATTTCTCAGGGTGTTCTACCTCAAAATGCCTGATACCATTTTGATGGTAAAAATCCTAGCAGCAATATTCGAGTCTGTAAGGTGACAAGGCAACTTTCTATCAATTATTTGAGAATACTAGGAACTGATTTCCAGAGGTTTACCCACTTGAAGCAAATATCTTTTTTCAAGTTTATTTTGAGAAAGTGCGTGCAGGTGCGGAGGAGGGGCAGAGCGTGAGGGGTGGGGGGAGAGAATCCCAAGCAGGATAGGATCCACACTGTCCACACAGAGCCCAATGCGGGGCTGGATCTCACAGACCAGGAGATTGTGACCTGAGCTGAGATCAACAGTTGGACGCTTAAGCCACAGGCTACCCAGGGGCCCGCAAATGTTTTCCTGATCCTTTAGTATTGCATACGAGCAAAAAACCCACAAAACATGAAAAAGGAGAGCAGCCAAATGCAAAAGTCTTGTACAAAAATGAAATCATTAAAACTCCAAACACAACGCAAAACCAAAATCTGCACATTACATGAGCTACAAAAATTCCTTAAACGTTCACAAAATTAAAACTTAACATCTTTGTCTAAACCTATAAAATTGGAAGTGTCTCACAATTATAAGGACACATGAAATAAAACCTATGTTAACTTATTTAAAAATACTGCTGTGGGGCGCCTGGGTGGCGCAGTCGGTTAAGCGTCCGACTTCAGCCAGGTCACGATCTCGCGGTCCGTGAGTTCGAGCCCCGCGTCAGGCTCTGGGCTGATGGCTCGGAGCCTGGAGCCTGTTTCCGATTCTGTGTCTCCCTCTCTCTCTGCCCCTCCCCCGTTCATGCTCTGTCTCTCTCTGTCCCAAAAATAAATAAAACGTTGAAAAAAAAATTAAAAAAAAATACTGATGAGATATAAGGATTTCTTGAAAAATATAAATTGCTTAAATTAATGTTGGAAATGAGTGAGAGCTAAGATACGTGGGGAGAAAACACAGCTCACCAATGAGCTACCAGCCTCAAAGACAGGCTTCCGAGCATGTACCCTCTTAGACGTTTAAGGAAAAGACAAATCTACAGCGAATGAAATGGTTCCAGGTTCTGAAAACAGTCTGTGTTGAAGAGATATGATAACATCCAATGAAGGAAGCATGCTCCTTGTACACCTCTGGCTCGTGCAAACTGTGTTAGATGAGAAACTTTTAATGAATAAAATAAATAGGACATTTTTGGTGAATGTTGGCTGTCTCTCATTTATGAAGTCAGGAAGCCCGAGCAAGCACTTAGTCAAAGAAATGTAATATTCCACTGGAATCGGGCTGTGGAAAAATGGGGCATGGGGGGGATTAAAGACAAATGATACTGGGAAGGAACCAGGACAAAGAAGCCTTGATGCTGAAGCCCAGAAGTGGAAATAAGTATACCTGATCACCATCGAAGGGGGCGAACAAAGAGCACAGGGGTTAAATGAGCAATCGTGCTCGAAGGTTAGGAGACAGTCCAAACAAGGGGAAGCGCCTCACCGCTACGAGTTAACGGGTTACACAAGCATGTAATCCGGGAATGACAGCATTGATAAAATTCAAATATGCACATTTATATTCAATTCTTTTTACTACAACACACATTAAGAAATACATTTCAGGGTCGCCTGGGTGGCTCAGTCGTTTAAGTGTCTGACTTCAGCTCAGGTCACGATCTCACAGTTCATGGGTTCGAGCCCCACATCGGGCTCTGTGCTGACAGCTCGGAGCCTGGAGCCTGCTTCGGATTCTGTGTCTCCCTCTCTCTCTGCCCCTCCCTGGCTCATACTCTGTGTGTCTTTCTCTCTTTCAAAAATAAACATTAAAAATATTGTTTTAATGAAAAAAAGAAATACATTTTATATTATGACCGAGGTCACACTGGGAAATACACATGCATACCAGTAACTACAAGGAAAGATTTCAGAAACAGCACGCCATTGTGGAAGGATTCTGAGATTGCTCTTCTCCATCATTCTGTTTTGTTCTACTGTTTCCTGGCATCTCCTACTTCATGAAGGGTTCACAACCTGCTGTGCAGAACACTAGGATGATTAAAAATGGCCAAAGCAGCCACAGCCTGCAGATTTCGCCAGTAAAGGAAGCGCACTCTCTGAGCCGCAATGAGTGGCAATGCTGCCTGAGCTGAGCCACTAAGAATGTTCCCTGAGACTTCCAGCCTGGAGTGTGAAGGGACGCATCCGGAGGGCCGCAGGGCAGTCTGAAGACTTTAGAAACTTGATCCATAGATGCCAGTGGCTGAGTCGCTCTTGCTCTTAGAGAAATTTAACAAAATGAAGGTGACACCAGAAAAAAAAAAAATGTGTGGCTGCTGAAAGAGAATAGAGGATGTCTATGTTTCTGTGTCAGTCCCAGCAGCCTTGATTTCCGTTCTCAGGGTAACCACAGCAGAAGGCCCTTAATACCTCCCTCTCTGTACTTAATCTATTTCAGTGATGGGTTTCTTTCACTTGCAAGCACATTTTTGTCTGGCAAATTCATGTGGTACAGCACAAATCCTATCTCCAGCACCATGGTCAATTAAATGCGTTTGGTCTTTAATCCTGGACCCTCATCACAGTACTCTTTTGGGTGAAATGAAATGGCCTTTTTTACTTTAATGTGCATTTATTTATGTATTTATTTTAATTTTTTTAACGTTTGTTCATTTTTGAGAGAAAGACAGCAGGAGAAGGGCAGAGAGGGACACACAGAATCCCAAGCAGGCTCCAGGCTCTGAGCTGTCAGCACAGAGCCCGACACAGGGCTTGAACTCACGGACTGCGACATCGTGACCTGACCTGAAGCCGGACACTTAACCGACTGAGCCACCCAGGAGCGTATTTATTTTGAAGGGGGTGGGGGCAGAGAGAGAGGGAGAGTGAATCCCAAGCAGGCTCTGTGCTATGAGCACAAACCTTGAGATCATGACCTAGGCCAAAATCAAAAGTCAGAGACACTTAACCAACTGAGCCACCCAAGAGCCCCTGAAATGGCCTTGATTTTAATCAAGGGTATCACTGAGAGATAACTGGCGAATAAGGGAGAAGAGGCAGAGAAACGACGTGAATGTTAGCTAAGGGATGGAATTTTCCTCTTTCTTCCAATAGTATAAGGCAATTAAGAAAACTTAACGCCAACATGGGGTATGGCTGGCCGTCTGAGGCTATTTTTGGATCGACAGAACGTTGTGACTCTATTCTATGGGGTCATCAACCCAATCCTATCCTGTGCTGCTAGAATCCAGATGAGGGCAGTGACATAAGCCAGTCTGTCACTTATAGTTTCTTCCCTTGCCCCACGAGTCCTCTGAAATCCTGATATTTACCAGAACTGGACCACATTTAACTTTCTACTTAGTAGAAATAAAAGTGGCATATAATTTTCTTCCCATCTTAAACTACTGGATGTTCTTACACAGTGTGTTAACCAAGCAATAATATATGGCCATCATGTAACAATGACACCCAAATAACACGATGCTGAAAATAAGAACAAACTTGTTGCATTCCCTGGAAAATAACAATATTGTTGGATCACTGACAGTTTCCCTTTAAAATCTGGCAGCAAAATTTGGGAATCCCCAAATGAATCTCCTCTCCCTTTATCACAGAGAAATTAAATATATAAATTAAATATATATATGCATATAGATTTATATATACATATGAACATATCTATAAATTAAATAAGAGTCAAGTCATTTCATTCCTAACATCTTTCTTCTGATTCTCCTGAATCCCAGCCATTCACGTTCTGCTTGGATTCTAGGTTGGTACGTGTGTTCTTTCTGGGCAATCTAGGATCTCCTATCATCTTAAGGGCCCCAGAAGGGTCTCTAAGTTCAGTAACACGTGTCCTTATAAGAGACCAAAGAGAAGACACAGAGAAGATTATGTGAAAGACGAAGGCAGAGATGAAAACAATATGGGTTCAAACCAAGAAACGCCGAAGATTCCTGGAAGCCACCAGAAACCAGGAGGGAAGCACGGGACAGATTCTTTCTCTGAGCATAAAGGAACCAATTCTGCCAACACTTGATTTTGACTTCTTCCTGCCAGAATTAAAGAAGAATAATTTAGAACTAAAGAAGTGATCATTTGCTATGACAGCCACAAGAAACTAATGCCCTCTCTTAAGGGGATGAAAAGACAAGCTATCGACGCAAAGAAAACAGCTGTAAAACACACGTGGCAAGGCACTAGCATCTAGGATATATAAAGAACTTCCGAAACTCTACCCTAAAAATTACCGAACAATCCAAATAGAACATGGATGAAAACCATGACGGGACTTTTCACCAAAAAGGATACACAGAGGGCAAATAAACACATGAACTATCACTTGTCAGTATCCTATGTCATTAGGGAATTTCAAATTAAAACCATAATGAGATACCACTATATACCTACTGGAATGACCAAAATCCAAAACACCGACACCATCAATTGTGGCCAGGGGTTGGAATGACAGAAATGACCATTAATCGCCGGCTGTAGTGAAAATCTGCACAGCCACTTTGAAAGACACCGTTGCTGACAAAAGTAAATGTTAGCTTTCTATTGGATCCAGCAAGATATACATCTATCTCCCAAATGTTTATAGCAGTTTTATTCACAATTCAATTCAATAGGTGGCTGGAGCAATAAACTATGGTACATCCATATAAGGAAGTATGATTCGGTGATAAAACAAGAAATGAGCTATCAAGCCATGAAAAGGCAGTAGGAATCCTAAAAGCATATTGCTGAGTGAAAGGAACCAGTCTGAACAGGCAACAGACTGCAGGAGTCTAAGAACATCCTGGAAAAGGCAAAACTATAAAAACAGTAAAAAGAGCCGTGGTTGTCAGGCTTTGGCGGTGGGAGGGGGCAGGGACGAACAGACTGAACACGGGCAAGTTTTAGGACAAGGAAACCATTCTGCGTAATACTCTACAGCGGACATGTGACCTCACGCGTTTGTCAAAACCCATAGACACACAAACCTGCACGACAGAGAGTAAACCCCAATGTGAATTACGGACGTTAGTTAATAATAATATATCAATAGCGGTTCATTAATTGTAACAAATGCACCACACTAATGTAGAGGCGGCGGGGGTATACGAGATATTTGCACTTTCTGCCCAATCTTTCTGTCAACCCGAAACTGCGTTTAAAAATAAAGTCTGTTTTTAAAAAATCAATTGCAAAAGATTACCCTCCTGTATAATTCAATTTATAGAAACGTTCTTGCAATGACATAGTTAAGGAAACTGAGACTATATTCGTGGCCCAAGAGTTGAGGGGGAGTGTGGGTGGCAGAGAAGTGTCTGTGCTAAAAAAGGAAACATGAGAGTTCCTTGCTGTGATGGAAGTATTTTATATTTGACTACATCAATGTCAACATTGTGGTTGTGACATTGTACTGTTTTGCAAGACGTACCTTTTGGGAAAACTGAGTAAACTACGTGGTATCTGTAATATTTTTTACAACTGCATGTGAACCTACAGTTATCTCAAAGTTTAATTTAAAAAAATTGTAGGATGCAGTTGCAAGAAAGGGAAATCCAGCACGAAATGTTTATATCAGAAAAGGAGAAAGTTCAGGGTGCCTGGGCCAGACTCTCGATTTCGGCTCAGGTCGTGATCCCAGGGTCGTCGGATGGAGCCCCGTGTTGGCTCTGAGGTGAGTGTGGAGCCTGCTCGAGATTCTTTCTCTCTCTCTGCCCCTCCCCCATTTGCTCACGCATGTGTGTGCATGCTCTCTAAAATTTTTTTTTTAATTTTTAAAAAAAGAAAAGGAGAAAGTTCTCAAACCATTACTACAAACTTCTACATTAAGATACAGAAAAAGCAAAGTTCAGTGCAAAAAGAAAGATAAGAAGATAACTCGATGAGATTAAAAACAGAAAAACAACAGCAAAACTACTGAAACAAAATGTCTTTAAAAAGGGACAATATAGGGACACCTGGGCGGTTCCGACCTCGTGGGTCGTGAGTTTGAGCCCCGAGTCGGGCTCCGTGTTGACAGCTCAGAGCCTGGAGCCTGCTTCAGATTCTGTGTCTCCCTCTCTCTCTCTGCTCCTCCCCACTCATGCTCGGTCTCTGTTTCTCAAAAAAAATAAACGTTACAAAAATATTTCTTTTAAAAATCAATACTGTTGAGAAGCTCTATCAAGATTGATGATAAAAGAGGGAAGGCACAATTTGCAAACACAAATTAGTGAATCTCAGAATTAAAACAGGGGATGTAACAGACCATTAAAATGATAAGGTAATATGACAAGCAATCACAAAACCCGAAGAATTCATCCAAGATAAATTAGAAAAATTGAATATTTTTATATCTTTTAAAGAAACTGAAATAGTAACGAAAAACCTTCACCAAATAAAATCTGTAGACCCAGATGGTTTCACTAAAGAATTCTACCAAATGTTTAAAGAAGAAATAACACTGATTTTACACAATTTCTTCCAGAAAATGAAAGAAAAAATACTTTCCAACTCCATTTATGATTCCAAAATTAGCCCAATACTAAAACAATACAAAAACAGTACAAAATAAAACTACAGACCAATATCCCTCATGAGCACAGAAACAATAATAGCAAATCAAGTCCAACAATGTTTATAGATCAGGAATGCAAGACAGGTTCAATATTCAAAATTCAGGTC
Organism: Herpailurus yagouaroundi; assembly: GCF_014898765.1. NCBI lineage: Eukaryota > Metazoa > Chordata > Mammalia > Carnivora > Felidae > Herpailurus > Herpailurus yagouaroundi. The sequence continues at coordinate 1,487,394 of NW_024412467.1, read as the reverse complement.
ATCTACCATATTAAGAGTATAAAGAAGAAAACTATGATCATAGTAATGAATGCAGAGAAAACATCTGACAAGTCACTATCCTTTCCTGATTAAAAACTCTCAACAGACTAGGAATAGCAGAGAACTTCCTGAGTCTGAAAAAGGACATCTACAAATATTCTACAGGTAATGTCATCCTAATGAAGAGAGACTCAGTGCTTCCCAGTAAGATCAGGAACAAGGCAAAGATGTTCATTATCACCATTAAATTCAACCCCTGGGGCACCCGGGTGGCTCAGTTGGTTAAGCATGCGACTTCTACTCAGTTATGATCTCACAGTTCATGGGTTCAAGCCCCGCGTCGGGCCCTGTGCTGACAGCTCGGAGCCTGGAACCTGCTTCGGATTCTGTGTCTCCCTCTTTCTCTGCCCCTCCCCTGCTCATGCTCTCTCTCTCTCTCTCTCAAAAATAAATAAACATTTTAAAAAAATTATAAATTCAACCCCTGAAGTCCTTCATAGTACAATGAAGCAAGAAAAAGAGATTAAAGGCTTATGGATTTGAAAGGAAGAAATAAAACTCCCTCTGTTTAAAGACAATGTGATTGTCTATGTGGAAAATCACAAAGAATTTACAAAAAAAGAAAAACAAAATTCCTAAAACCAATAGCTGAACCAGAATATCAAACGATTTTGAAAAGAAAGAATACAGTGGGAGGAATCGCTCTCCCCAATTTCAAGACTTATTATATAATACAGTGATCAAGACTGTATAGAAATAGGAAGGGATAGATAAAACAGAACCCACAAATAGTCCTACACGGGTAGGGCCAACTACCCTAACACGGGTAGTTTTTGACCATGATGAAAAAGAAATTTAAGGGAGGAAGTATACTCTTTTCAACAAAGACCAACAGGCAAACATAGGAAACTCAGCCTAAGCCTCACACCTTCTGCAAAAATTCACTTGAAACTGATGATGGTAGATTTAAAGGTAAAATGTAAAACTGTAAACCTTTTAGAAAAAAGAGAAAAATCTTTGGGATCTGGAACTATGCAAAAAGTTCTTACACATGAAACCAAAATCATCCAGAAGAGAAAAAAATTGGTAGATCTCATCAAAAGTAACGACATTTGTTTTGTGGAAAGTCCCGCAAAGAAGTTTAAAAAGAGAAGCTGTGCACATAAAGAAAATATCTGCAAACTATACACATGACAAAAAGTTTGTATTGAGAATATATTAAGACTTTCTGGAGCTCTAGCTGGCTCAGTCCATAGAGCATGTGACTCTCGATCTCAGGGTAGTGAATTCAAGCTCCTCGTTACGTGTGGAGTCTATTTAAAAAAGAAAAAAAAATAGAGGATATGAACTTTTCCAAGCTCAATAGTAAAAAATCCAAATTATCCCATTAAAAAATGGGTAAAAGTCATGGAAATTAATAACCTTTAGCATTAATGACCATTAGGAAACTGCAAATTCAGATTATGATAAGATACCAATATATACCTATTAGGCAACTAAAATAAAAAATAGTGACAACACTGAATGCTGGCATAAATGTGGAGAAATTCCATGTCTCATACGCTGCCAGTGAGAAAATAAAATGGTACAGTCACTGGAAAATATCTTGGCAGTTTCTTAAAAAGCGAAATGTATGTTTACCATATGATCCCACACTACACTACCAAGCATTCACCCAAGAGAAATGAAAACTTACATTTACACAAAGACCTAAAAGGTCCTTTAATAGGTGAATATTAAACGGGCTGTTGTTTATCACCTACCACGGAACGCTACTGAGCAACAAAAAGGAAAAAGCGACCTATACATGCAAAAATCTGGGTACACCTCTGTGGAATTACGCACAGTCAAAATAAAGCCAATCCTAAAAGATTACAGATGATATGATTTCATGTATATATCTCAAAATAAAATTATAGCGTATAAATCGGTGCTTATTTCCAGCTGGTGTCTTCAGTGGTCATCACACAGGAAACATCCATCTGATGAAAGAACTTCCAGGTCTGTAGAAAGCCTTCGCTTCTAGTGAAACTGCCTAACACGACCCTCGGGGAGCAGAGAGGCTCCCCGCCTCCTGCCACTGCCCCATTCCCCGGGAGACTCGGCGCCCACTACCCTCGCTGACCTTTAGGGCAAAGTTGCTTTGGGGTCGGGCCCAAGAAACAAAACTCCTGTTGTGATGTCGACGGTGGCGGCCCTCGCATTCCTCATCGCCTTCCCCAGAGACTCACAAAAACCTCGCAGAGAATCAACCACAAGAATGCAAGTTGCTAAGACAGCCTCATCACTTTTGGGGACTCAGTGGAAGGCGGGTATTTCCAGTCCGCGTATTCAAATGCGGATTGAGACAACCAGGTCTGATTGGACAAACGATAATAAGAGAACACACACGTAAACGCAGGGCTGCCCGTTCGACTCTCTGGTTGGATAGACGCCTACCCGACCTCAGCCGATCAGAGCACCAAGCGCGCTCCATTTCCGCACCCAAAGTTGCCTGAGGATCCTTCCCTCCGTTGAGCCTTAAGTGCCCTTATTTTTCTGTTTTCTCTGTTTTTGAAGGTGGGAAGCAGGTAGGCGAGGCTGACCGGAAGGAGGATGGAGCTGGCCCACGGCGTGACAGCTGCGAGGCCAACACCGTCCTGCCTGACCTGGCAGCCACCGTGCAGCCCTGTCCACCGTCCAAGAACACCAGGGACCACCACTGCAGAGGCAGGTGTAGCCGAGTCTCCAGCCAGTAAAGCCCAGCGAGGAATATGCATTTCTGGGAAAAGGAGACCACAGCAAACCAAACACCAAAGGCTCTTTCTCAGAGCCGTGCAGCCAATTTCAGAGAAAGAGCTTGATTCCCAAGAACAATACACATTTCCATAAATCAGTCCACTTAATATGTTCGCTTGTAAATTAATTATAATTATATATAAATAATTATTAATAATAAATAATATATTTCCTGTAAATTAATCTAGGAGAATGGGTTTTACTCGAAACTTAAGACTGTCTGAATAGATTTTAACCCTGTTCTAACCCTTCTCATTACAAATATGCTCTAGGTACCCACTAAATTGATTTCAAGGCACAGCAGAACACTGCAATTTGAAAAATGCTGAGACAGGGGCACCTGGGTGGCTCAGTTGGTTAAGCTTCCGATTCTGGATTTCCACTCAGGTCACGATCTCATGGTTTAGGAGTTGGAACCCTGCGTCTGGTTCTGTGCTGACTCGGGATTTTCTTTCTTTCTCTCTCTCTCTCTCTCTCTCTCTCTCTCTCTCTCTCTCCCCCTGCCCCTCCCCTGCTCGTGTTCACACACTCTCTCTCTTTCAAAATAAATAAATAAACTTAAAAAAAAAAAGATAAAAGAAAAATGCTGGGACAATCGGTAGCAAAAGAGTAGTGCCATTCTCCTACTCGCCCCAGACTTACCCCCGCATTCAAAGGCTTTAAGGTAAAGACAGTTGAAGCAGAAAGCGTTCACGCAGAGTCTGAAGCCGTGTGTGACATTCCTTGAGAGAGCACTGGTATTAAGAAAAAAATAAAAGAAAATTTGCTTTTGCTTCGACTCCAAGCTAAGATTAGAATGCTGAGGTGGTTGAACCAAGAGGAAGGAAAAGACAGAAAATTTAAGGGAAACTTCTATTTTCTAAAAGATGGAGGGTATGAGGAGAACCCAACGGCTAGGCTCAAGGCTGGAATCCTGACACCAACTCCTTATAAGTAGGCTGCTTAATCTCTCTGTGAAGCAAGGATAATGGCAGGTCTATTGCAAGAATTAACAGCATAAGTGTACGTAAAGTACTTGGAACACTGACTAACATACGGAAGTGCTATATAAACGCTCTCCAGAAGAGCACCAGAAACGGATAAAACAGAAGTCCAGGAATCAGAAAGAATAAGGGCACAGTTTTACTTTCTGTAGACAACAGAGTAACAGAATTTTCTTGGAGAAAACTCAAGAGAGCCAGCGAAAAGCAAGATAATTTAGTGCAGTGGCAGGATACGAAACGAACACAAAAATCAATAGCAATATTTATAACTGTTACCATTTAGAAGATAACAAAAAAGAAAAAGACCAAATTTAAAAAAAAAATGTTTATTTGCTTTTGAGAGAGAGAGAGCAGGGCAGGGGCAGAGAGAGAGGGGGACAGAGGATCCAAAGCAGGCTCTGTGCTGACGGCAGAGAGCCATGAACTGTGAGATCATGATCTGAGCCGAAGTTGGACGCCCAAGCGGCGGAGCCACCCAGGCACCCCAAGACCAAATTTTTAAAAGACACAAAATAGTGCATATAAACTACTTAGGAGCAAATTTCATAAGAAATATATAAGCATACCTCAGAGACGTTTTGTGTGTCTGGTTCCACACCAGTGGGATAAAGCCAGTATCACAATAAAGCGACTCAAATGAATGTTTTGGTTCCCCAGTGCATATAAACGCTATGCTCACACCATACTGTAGTCTATTAAGCATGCAATGGCATTATGTCTAAAAAACAATGGATGTACCTTAATTTAAAAGCTTATTTCTTTTAAAAAAGGCTAACCATCATCTGAGCTTCCAGGGAATTATAATCAATGATCGCAACCACCATAATAAATATAATAACAAAGAAAATGTTTGAAATATTGCAAAATTACCGAAACGTGACACAGAGGCACAAAGTGAGCAAATGCTGCTATAGGAAAATGGCGCTGACAGATTCGCTCCGCGCAGGGTCGCCACAAACCTTCAGTTCGTAAAGATGTGTGCCTGTGAAGTGCAGTAAAGCAAAACACAATAAAATGATCTGTCTGCATGAAAAACCCACACGGGAAAAAAACTGAAACACTCCTAATAGACTCAAAAGTAGCTCTGAATAAATAAGACGGCATCCCAGACTTGTGGACGGAGTGACGTTAACATCCTGACAAATTCAGCTTTTCCTGTTTAACTAGATGAAAGTTCACAGGGGGAAAACAAGGCAAATAGCCCTTAAATAGGAACATAATTTCATTTACAATCAAAATAGAGGGCAAATTAAAACTATAGAGGTAAAAAAAAAATTGTACAGAAAAAGCCATTCCTTGTCTCTCACATGGTCAAAAATCGTACAACACACGTAGGTGACGGTGTTGGGGAGACACAGGCACACGGGCACATGTACACCTTGCTGGTGGCAGGGTAAAGCAACAGAAGACCTATGGTGGGGACACTGAGTAAAATCTCACAAAGTCACATCTGCCTTAACCTTGGGCCCAGGAATTCTCACTTCTAAGAATGTACCCTGAAAATACAATTCCACGTATATGAGATAGCAAAAATGTACAAAGTTGTTCACATAGTTATTATAATTATATATGCTATAATGTGAAATATTATCACATAAAACATTGGAAATTATAATTATTAGGATTTTATATTATTATAATTATATGATATCAAATATTGGAAATAATGTGAATGTCCATCATAGGGGAAACGGTGAATAATCTCCAGGACAGACTCATACTAGAGCACCTGAAAAGCCACAAAAGTGAATGAGAATCATTCTTGAAACTGGGATACAAGCCCCCACCGACTCCACAATTTATACACATATGGCTCTTAGCTGCCTCTGACCAGAGTCTCGTAACCCTTAGTAACTGTTAAAAAATCCTGTAAAAGTGCCTCAGGGAAAACATAAAAGCTGCCTCCCCAAAAAGTCTGGGGGGATGCTGTTCTGCCTGAGATAACAAATCTAACGTGCCACGTTTGTAAGAAAAAAACAATAATAGTTTGCAGCCTGGTAACAGTCACAGGATGTAGAACGTCTGCCCTTGGACTCTAGGTATGACGTCACTACTGCAATCTGCTGGCAATGTTTCTCTCCAGGCCCCTAGATTGCAAGGACCCCCGAAGCAGAACGACTATCTCACTGCAGTCACACCAACACCAGAAAGGGAGACACCAGAATGGATAAGACGATAGAGAAAGGAAATATCTCAGCTGACCCTAATCCCTAATCAATGAGCATGATCCAAACCCCTGACCCCCTTACTCCTTACCCTGAATTTTCACCCTTTAAGCCCAGCTGCTTGTATAAGCCATCGGGCAGTTCAGGACTTTTGAGCATTAGCTCCAGTTTTCCTGGATGGCACCATGTCAACAAATAGCCCATCTTTCTTCACTGCCAAAGCTCAGTGTCTGCTTTTATTGGCTTGCTGTGCACCAGATGGATGAACTCTCATCTGGTTTGGATCCAGCCTTCTCGTAATGATAGAGGAAAAACTCCTTGGTACATTGTGAGGTGAAGAAGAAGAAAGAAAGAAGTTAGAAGAGAAGGAAGAGAAAGAAAGAGAAAGAAAGAAAGAAAGAAAGAAAGAAAGAAAGAAAGAAAGAAAGAAAGAGAAATTGGGTACTGAGTGCTGCCCGTGTGTAAAAAGGGGGGAAATGTGAGCCATGTTAATGGTTCAAGAAATCTGAGGGCAAATAAGCAAATTCTGAAATTAAACTGAAATGAATAAAGCTAATTGTGTATCGTATTAGTAATATGGTCACACAGAGAATAGTAGGCTGCGTTCGGGTGCCTGGGTGGCTCAGTTAAGTGGCCGACTCTTGATTTCGGCTCAGGTCATGATCTCAAGGTTCGTGAGATCGAGCCCCACATCGGGTTCCGTGCGGACAGCGCAGAGCCTGCTTGGGATTCTGTCTCTCCCTCTCTCTGTCCCTCCCCGACTTGCTTTCTCTCTGAAAATAAAAAGTAAATAAATACAGTAGGCTCCGTGTCCAGCACAGAGTCCAATGTGAGGCCCGAACTCACGACCCTGGGATCAAGACCTGAGCTATGATCAAGACTCCGAGGCTCAACCGACTGAGCCCCCCAGGTGCCCCAAGAATACATTATTTCTAATGACTGCTGAATATAATTCTCTGATGGTACATTCTTAGTCAGATGCCTTCTGTTTCTTCCAGAAACTTAAACCAACGAACAAACCCAGATTTTATAAACCATAAAAAAATACAGTAACTTCTATAGCATGTTATGAGCTAACATTACTCTGATCAAAACGAGACAAACGTAGCACAGGAAAACTCGAAAGCACGCTCAAATACTAGAGTACATGCAGAAGTCCCAAAACAGAATCATATAAAAATGAACCAAGTGCATTATTAAGGAAACATACACCAGGAAGTACAGGGTATAGCCTCGGAACATCAGTATAGTTAAGGACTTAAAATGTCATCCACCCACTCATCAAACAAGGGTTACTGAGCATGCCCATGTGACAGACACTGCGCCTGGCCCTGGGAAATCAGTGGCAAACCAGACCACCTTTTTTTTTTTTTTTTTTTTTAATTTTTTTCAACGTTTTATTTATTTTTGGGACAGAGAGAGACAGAGCATGAACGGGGGAGGGGCAGAGAGAGAGGGAGACACAGAATCGGAAACAGGCTCCAGGCTCCGAGCCATCAGCCCAGAGCCTGACGCGGGGCTCGAACTCACGGACCGCGAGATCGTGACCTGGCTGAAGTCGGACGCTTAACCGACTGCGCCACCCAGGCGCCCCCCAGACCACCTTTTAAGGAGCTTATGGATAGGGGAGTGAACAGATAAACGAAGCAGATAATTTCACGTAATCGTTAGGTCTTAAAAAAGCTTTTGCGGCAGCAGACATATGTACAGAAGTCTATGAGAGCTACTGGGTTGACTTCTCCAAGGAGAAAACTATGAGAGCCGAGCCTGGATGAGGGAGTCACTAAATGCCATGCAGAGAAAAGGCCAAGGTCCAGTGAGGGAGACAGAGGAGCCCCACCCAAGGCACGGAGGAGTCACCTTTGCGGCCTAATCCCTACAACTTGTCACCGCAGAGCCAGTGTTGTGCTACCGGTGAGGCCCAATCGTTACATTTTTGGGGATTCTCCAAGCTTGTTGTCCGGCAGCACCATCATTAAAAAATTAAATTACATAAAGTTGCAATTAAGTAAATTAAATTTACAACAGATGGAGATCCTCACCACTTCCCGATTATTTGCCAACATTGACTATCGTCTGTGCTCCTGAGGCTATTTTCACCAACCGCATGTGAATGACAGAGGGCCATTTAACGGCATGATGCTGCGCACAACTTCCCAACTCTGATTTCAGAGATGGGCCGGTAGCTAGAAATCAGCCTGGTGGGATTTTTACACCATGGAAATCAACTAGCGCTGTAAATCAGGACTTTACTTATCGTTTTGTTGACTCTTCAAATTTAAGGTTTTGTTGATCACCTAGAACATCATGTAGAAAATGTGGATTAAATGTAAAAGTGGGATCCATCTGTAGCCACTGCATCAGCCATGTATCCGTAGACATGGGTAAATAACTCAAAGTATTTAACAAATATTCTTCCAGTATCTGATTGCGCAAGGTAGTTGCTCACGTCATTGCCATCTGAGCAATATTCCGACACCCATTTGTCTGATTCGGTGAAATTTTAAAAAAAGAAATAAAAGAAAATAACCAACATTTATGCCAGCTCTAAACTCATTGGTCAGTGGTGTGTGTGACTTCTTGTCATGGAAATGGATAGCAACCAAGCAGTTAAGCAGTTATTTCCAGTTTGATTTTGTGACACTGCTGTTGGCAATAAAATTATAACAATGGCTATAATTTTATAAAAATTATAAAAATTGCTATTTTGCAAGAAATAGCAATTCATTTGAAGTTTTAGGTCTAACCTGAATTTCCAAGAAGCATTTTAACTTAAAATTTATTTCTACAACTCTATAAAGAAACATTTAACAGAAATTTTTACATCAACCTTCAAGCAGTATCATGTTTTATACACCATTTGTACATATATACATATGTACATATATGTGTGCTTATTTTTCTCTCAGAGTCAGTCATTAAACATTTACCAGCACATCTCTGTCTCTAAACTAGGAAACTGAGTAAAGGAAACCTCATTTAAAAATGGAGTCAAGACCAGAAAGGGGCGGAAGAAACCTACTTTACCATTCCGGCGGGAGGAAGGCAGACTTTCTTCTTGCCCAGCAACAAGCTCAGCCAATAAGAAAATGCCACAACTCAGCCAATGAGAAACTGTCACCACCCTGAACCCTCACTTTCCTCCATTGGGCTTTCCTTTAAAGCAGCCCCTCCTGACTTCCTCCTTTTCTCTACACAGTAATACTCCTCTCCTTTGATCTCTGGACTTGCCTATGGTTTGCCACAGCTTGTGTGTCCCAAATTGCAAATCCTCTGCTATTCCCAAATAAACCCATTTTTCTGGTAAAATTACTGGCTGTTTTTACTTTTCATGTTGACAAAACCATACATCTGAGAGAGGCCCCTGAGTATACATGCACAGAGGACAGGGAGAAGCAAAAAAAAAAAAAAAAACCTTTTAACACTCACTTGTTCTTTGTCTTCAAACCCTAACATGTTTCCTGAGCGGAAGAGGGATTATGGGAAGAACTTCTTTTCCCTGTACTAGAGAAAACAGAGAGGAAACAAAACCTACTCGTTATTCCCATTATAGACTTCCCTAAGTTGAAGGCTTTCTCCCAGGCTCCAGGTCCTTGTATCTCATACTGATGGAGTATCAATCATGTAAGTAGCCAAAACAGATGATATGGCCTCTTTTCAGAGAGGACTGACTTGGTGCTCACAATACTCTGATCGTGCAGCTGAAACCTCTTAAAGACCAAAATGCATGGGCCCCAAGGGGGCATTTATTAGTTTTTCTCCTTAGAGATCTTCCTTTACTTGAAAAACTTTCTCCCACATTCCTTCCAGTTAACGAGTCCTCAGAGGCTTTCTAGAAACAGTGCATTGCACAAGATGGCTTCGGAAGTGCTAAAAGACTTGCCTGGAAATAAAAGTCGAGTGTTTGACTTTAAGACAGAGGTGAGGGCTCACAAGCTTATTTTGCAACCCTAATAATAAGTGGAATTAATCGTAATCAACTTGGAGAACTCAGATGTTTATGACATCACTTGTAATGGTTTGCCACAGCTTGTGTGTCCCAAACTGTAAATAATAAATTCAGCAAAAGGATGCATCGTGTCTTACCAAGGAACTGTGTGATTCAGAGCCACTATAAACAAGGAAGACATAATTAATCACAGCCCTTATTTTGGAAACTTAGTCGTTTTGAAAACACTTTGGTTTCTGATGATCTTTAAGCGGTATATCTTCCGCTGGAGACCTTGAGGACTGCCTCCTAGGGTTCCTTCCCAGAACACAAGGATGATTTCGTACTGGTACGTCCATAAAGGTGATTCGCCAAATTAGTCAGTCAACCCTGCTACAGTACCATATTCGTAACAATGGTTACTAAAAAACACATTTGAAGATGCTCGCTGTAGGTACTGTAAAGTTAAAAATCCTTAGTAAACTGAGGACAATGGGATACATACCAAAAATTGTTGAGTGACCAGTAACAACAACAAAAAAAGCCCAGCATCATATGTTCAATAGTGAACTGATAGTTTTACTGTCATTAGTGTCAAAAGCCTGCAAGAAACAGTCCTTGTCACCACCATACGTCTTGTTGTGGACTATTAGACAAAACCACCAGGCACAGCATTTAACCATGGTCAACTCTAAGACAGTATCATCCTTTCCCATGACTTCATTGCTTACCTGGTATGGTGGCCAGCTTCCAAGATGGTGGCACTCCTTTGGCAATCAGGTCGTAATAGACAATGACGCCTGTTTCAGTCACAAAGCGTCAGAACATAGCAGCTGACTGATTCCCAGCAAGAGACTGCCCATAAAAGGAGGCATTTTCATTTATCACCATTTTCATTGATAAATTCACAGTCCTCCAAAAACAATCTTTGATGTGAAGGACAAGGGCCTCCCCAAGCAGTTCACTGAGAACATCACCAAAGAGTTAGTCCTGATGCCCATGGCTACAGAGGATGCGCGTAGGAGGTGAGCCACTTACCATCTCCTATAGGCGGGCAGAGCAGCTGACCCAGCAGGGTCTTGGGCAGCACTGTCATCTTTTCGGTCAGGGCATCCGTGGAGCTATCCTAGGGTAACGGAGCGAAGTCCAAGTGTTCTGCCACCATGACAACAATGTAGTGCTTGAGAAAGAAAAATAAATATGTAGCTAGTCATGGCTGGGCGGGGAGACCTTATTTTAGGGCATTTCTTTCAACGATGTAAGGAGCTGGACTTACATGGTGATGGGATTAGCGGCAATGGAAGGAGGCACGTAAACTTTCAGCCTGAGGTTTTCAGGCATGAGTTTCAGCTCAAGTGCCCGATGGCGGAGGACCCCAAGGACACGGCAATGTCCCCTCACCTCCAAGCTGTGTAATTTCTCCAAGTATCTTCTAGTCAGGAGTGTCCTTCCAAGAAACAGTATATGCTAACCTGGGGAAATGTACAATAGGGGACTTATAACACCAAACCAAAAGATTTCCTTTCAATTCATCACCAATACTATTGAGAACCTAGACCTAGTCCTTATTCCCGTTTTATTCATCATTCTTCTCCATAAAAATGAATTTCGTTCTGGCCCGTGGCTCTTGAGACAGCGGTCAAACGAGTTATATGACTGATTTGCTCTGGGTAAATATTAGAATGTAACAACTTTGTCTTGTAATTTCGATACATTGGTCATCAATTTTCACATCGACAAGCTTGTATTTAAATGGCCTTAGATTTGTGTAGGTAAAATGTACTCTCTTCCCATCGAGAAAATAAACATAAAAGATTAGTGATTTGAAGAGAAGCCAAAGCATAGACAAAGCAAGACCCCACAAGTGGTTAAGAGGTGTAATGAAATCAGAGGTACTGTGTAGTGTGGTCACGCTTGGTCCTACGGCTCACGTGGATGTAAAATCACATTCATATAATATACGCCACATAACTGATACTTTTCCTTAATGAGATTTCATCTTTTGTGCTTTCAAAAAGAATCCATTTTATTAAAAATTTGAAACTGGCCTTACTTAAAATAAACTCACATGACAGTAGTTTCTCTGACATAATCTCACTTGAGAGGGGAGTGACTAGGGAGCAGAGTAGTAGAGGCAGGATTGATATGTAAGATGGGCAGGTGCAAAGACTTCCCAATTCTTCTCTTAGAACGAACATTTGAGGAAACTCCATACCGTTTTTGCACCAGTCTGCATTCCCGCCGAGAGTACAAGAGTTAAAAGTAGAACTACCCTACGATCCAGCAATGGCGCCACTAGGTATTTACCCAAAAAATACAAAATACTAATTCGAAGGGATACATGTACCCTGATGTTTACAGCACCATTACCGACAACAGCCAAATTATGGAAATGGCCCAAGTGTCCATCAACTGATGAATGGATAAAGAAGATGTAACATAGGGGTGCCCGGGCGGCTCAATCAATGAAGTGCCTGACTTCAGCTCAGGTCATGATCTCACGGCGTGTGAGTTTGAGCCCCGAGTCAGGTTCTGCACTGACAGTGGGGAGCCTGCTTGGGATGCTCTCTTTCTCCCTCTCTTTCCCCCCTCCCCAACTCATGCTTTCTCTCTCTCTCAAAATAAACAAACTTAAGGAAGATGTGGCATACATATACAATGGAATACTACTCAACCATAAAAAAGAATGAAATCTTGCCATTTGCGACAATGTGGATGGGGCTAGAGAGAAATAAATCAGAGAAAGACAAATACTGTATGATCTCACTCATAAACACTGTATGATCTCACTCATATGTGGAATTTCAGCAACAAAACAAACGAGCATAGGGACACAAAGAGAAAGGAGAACCAAGAACTACACTACAGAGAACAAACTGATGGGCACCAGAGGGGTGGTGGGAGGGGCCCAGGGGAGACAGGTGATGGGGATTAAGGACAGCACTTGTGGGGACTGGGTGTTGTATGTATGTAAGTGTTGAATCACTAAATTGGACACCCGAAACCAATCTTCCAGGTACATTAACTAGAATTTAAATGAAAACTTAAACAAAAAAGAACTAACATTTGGTGGAAAGATATTCATACATTTGGGGGTGGTTTTACTTTAACAAATTATTTCTGAAAATATGTGTTCATCTTTTTCACAGCAGTGCTACAGTTCCTCAGAATAGCCTTCCTCTCTTCACAAGTCATTTTACATCTTAAGTCACACACAAATACATTATTTATTCCACTGCCTTCCAATCCAATGTCCTAAAGCCCACTGCTCAAGGAAGGGGAGCTGTAGTTTTCAATACAAAGCACTTTAATATTGACTTGATGGTAATTAGTCTGTTTTTTCTAGAAAACAAACTGGATATATATGTATAATGTACATAATTTACATGGAAATTTCAAATAGGAGTAGACCGCAAAAATTGTAGTCCAATAGCGCCATGATCAAATATTCCCTTCCCAACCCTCTCATTCACTTTTCATGTTACTTTATTAACTAGTTACTATTAAATTTTAAAAACATAAATTTAAAAAAGCATACATTTTAACATATATTTTGCTTTCATATTAAATAACATTTGTGCTAAAAAAAAAAAAAAATCCCAAGACCCAAAACAGTGTTAAATTCAAAATTTGCTCAAAGGGCATATGTACCTACTTATTACTTATTTTACCTGAAGAAAACAGTCCTTAGTGAAACAAGACTAACAGTATTCTTAACATAAGCCAAATATATCTCAACCTAAAGTCCAATATCATGTTTGATGATGAAATATCGTACTATTTCCAGGAGTGTGTGTGTGTGTGTGTGTGTGTGTGTACTAGCTATGGGTGTTTTTTTTTTCCCCTCCTCAAAAAGGCAGAAAAGTTCTGGAAAATATGGAGAGAAAGTTGAATCACAGATAAATTACACAAAAAAATATGTTTCATTTTTATTTAAGTAGAAAATATATGAGTATGGTTAAACCTAATAAGGAACAAGCTCAAAAGTGATCAGTATTGATCAATGTATCTCCTACATTAAAGGTTAGATGTCACCTCTGGGAGAACATTGAATAATGAGCATGTCAGGCCAAACTATGATCCAAATGGCTCCATATTCAGTAATAGGCACAAAGCCAAGTCTATGGTTCTATCAGTCATCAATCAGGAGAGACAAACCACACAGTGAACTGAGTGAGGAAAGCTTAGTAGGAAGAATCATGAACTCAAAGGACTGCAGACAGGAGGAGGTGGCTGGACGGAAGTAAGAAAACTCTAAGTGACAGGAAGAGCAGAGGTTAGGGGCAGCTGCTGCTCCCCACCCCCTACCCCCCGCCTCCCGCTGAACAGGCATCAAGGACAGAGACCCAGACCTTAGTAGCAGGGTGGGCTGGGAGTTGCAGACGGCTGTGCCCTGGAGGGAGCCAAGTTCAGGTGTCGAGGGGCTGCAGAGGTGGCCCTGGAGCCTGTGGTGGGCACCCACATCCAGCAAGCAAATGCTTTTCTTCCAACAACGTCCCTCTAGGGCCATCTGAGGACACTTCAGTGCCAGCTAACAAAGGCCTAATATTCAGTAAAGGCCAAGTGCATTTCCCGGGAGCAGGACAAAGGGGATATTTTTGCTAAAACACGGCACAGCTGGCCCCTCTGAAAAAGTGTGGAGAAGCCCCAGGACATTCCTGACATCACCTCCAGGCTCTCTCTCTCCAAGCCTTGCCCGGAAGGACCCGAGGAGGTGCCCCCGGGCCGTTGTTACCTTCCTGCCCTTTCCCTCAAGTTGCTCAGAACCGAACATTAACTCAAGTAGGTTCACTTCCCAGGCCATTCTACAAAGAAGAAATAGAAGCAAGCTCTAACACCCGTCCCGCTGGAAACTAAGCTCCTTTCCTCCGTCCATCCAAATCCCCACCATTGCTCGGTCGGCCAGGTGAGCAGCCAGATGGAAAAGGAAGGACGCCAGCAATAAGAGGCTGCAACGTAGTTTCTTTCTGGTTATATTCATCAGCTCAGTTGAGTATGCCCGTAACTCTCAATTATTGTTTACCGACATAAAACTTCAGGTCCCACTCAAGAGTGTCTTCTCCTAATTGCTGTCACACAGAGCCAGGACCTGCACAGTAGGCCACAGCTGCTCTGGGGGCCAAACTCGAAAAAATAAATCTGTTCATCTGCTCAGACAAAAAGCTTTTCTCTCTTGGCCCATATTCTAGATGGTCACAACAAAACAAACAAAAAACCCCAAAATACTTCCCAATAAAATTAATGACCACAGGCTCTACATCCTTTAGTTTTCGATTCACATATACGCTATTTACGTAGTACAAGAAGACCAAGGTCATAAAATGTACATACAAGTGGCCTTGCTATTTAGCGGAAGCAAACACGAAGTCTGCTCGTGGTCAAAAAGAAATAAACATTAAAAAGCTTTTTTAATGAAAAAGAAAGTACCCAAATTAAGAAAACAGAAATGTGGGCAAAAGGCAGGGGGGAGCAAATAAAACTCCATAAAGGTGAATTTAGTACCAGATTAGACACTGCTCAATTCTTGAACTGTAAGGAACGGCTTAAACAAATAGAATTTTGTTTTTTCCAGCTTCTAGGCGGCCCCAAACTCGTAGACTGGTTCCATGAAGCCAGAAGGAAACGGGCTTTTTCGATTTTTCCGTTCTACTTATGTGCGCACAGATATCTGCTGCCTTTCTTGGAGGAAGGGTTGTACCTGTCTGCCACACGCTGTCCATCCGGTTCACGGGACTTGCCTTGATCAATGCAGTCGAGGCAGAAATAACATTTAATTTCTAGCTGTCAAGTTTTCCCGCACACTCTCTCCTTCCTCTGCCATGAGACTGGCAGTATTTCCCACGGGGGCTGCCCATCAGCCCGGCGTGAAGATAATGGGGCCAGGGGACGCTGGCAGTCTACACGTGCTACACATGCAACGTGAAAAGGAAATAAAACACCCCAGATGGAGGTTTCACTTGGCCCACCGCGGCTTAACCACACCCCCGATCAATGCAGAAATTAGCGCAGAGCAGAGGGTGTTACCACACACTGAAAGCAAAACAAAGCCAAGACGACACAATTTTTGCCATTGGCTCCAGGGATGGGACGGGAACAAAAAGAGACTGTTATTATGGCTTGAAAGGACAGGTGTCCCTAATTTGCACAATGCTTTCCCTACGATAACTTACAGCTAATTCCCCTATCGACCTTACTAGTTTTGGTGAAGTTTTTGGCAAAACAAATGTACATCGTGTGATGTGCTACTGACTACATTTGACAAAGTACTACCAAAAGTATGTGTGGGGGGGGGAGACAGAATCAAAAGTAATTGGCTGGTTTACAAACAGGAATGAAAGAAATTGAGAGAAACTAAAAATTCTAGGCTTCCTGAGTGGAAAGAAGCAACTTCTTCCCAACATCAACAGTTAAAGGGAAAATCGAGAAATGATTTCAACAAGAAAGCTCTTTCAACAAGATTTCGACAAGATTTCAACAAGAAAGCTCAGTCGTGGGCAAATACCAGATCAAGGTGCGACCACCTCACTGTTACAACCGTCTCTCAATGGTCTGAGATAATGTCCTGTGAAACACTTTAGTTAACGAAATGGCTCAAGAAAATGAAATTAAAGTGATGGCTTTCCTACTGAAGCCTGATAGGCTCAATGTATCCAAAATCAAGAGGTGGGAAGGGTAGGGAAGGAGGAGAAAGAGAGAGACTGAGAATGAACTCTCAAGAGGAGAGGTGGGTGTGGCTACTGATACATGTAAGCAAACAGATAAGAAGGTGATGAACATCCTGAGTCGTGTAATACCGGAGAGCTACCAATCTGAATAAAAGAGGCTACAGGAGGCTGTGACTCATCAAAGGTTCAAAGGTCACTTGGGGTCCTCCCACTTTTTGTACTGTCAGAGGTCGGCCAAGAAATCTGCTTGGTTTGCAAGGACTCTTCAAATGTGGCCAAAGCGGATGGCAGAGAGGGAAGATGCCCCCCAGAGGGTGGACCCATGAGCCTTGAAGAAGAAAGTTCTGAGGGCACTGCCGTACTCACCATGGGGTGCAGGACCCCCTTCGGAGACTCCTGTCCATCTCCTGCGTGATTTCTGATTTCAGTAGCACCTACTGTGTGTTCCCCTATTAGCAATTGCCTTGTCTGTGTTCTAGCCTCACACACTGGGTGTGTGTAGGGAAGACATCTTGTTAATTCATGGGTTTCTGGAACAAGAGAGGTCACGTTCTGACTGATAAGATAATGCCATGAAAACACTGACCGTCAGGCCTGGTGCTCTGGTTCACTGGGACTTGAGAGCTGGCTATCAAGCTGGCTGTGTTTTGTGTGCAGAAAGGAGCATTAACGGAAGACAGTTTAACAGAAGCCTAGATTGTGTTAAACTGTATTAGTGTTCAAAAACATTCCCTGGAGGGACGCCTGGGTGGCTCAGGTGGTTGAATGTCTGACTCTTCAATTCAGCTCAGGTCATGATCCTGCAGTCCTGAGATCGAGTCCCATATGGAGCCCATGTTCAGTGTGGAGCCTGCTTGGGATTCTCTCTCTCTCTCTCTCTCTCTCTCTCTCTCTCTTTCTCTCTCTCTAAGAAAGAAAGAAAGAAAGAAAGAAAGAAAGAAAGAAAGAAAGAAAGAAAGAAAGAAAGAAAGAAGGAAAGAAAGAAAGAAAGAAAGAAAGGAAGAAAAATTTCCCTGGCCCTCCTTTGGGACGAGTTATACTTCTCTATCTCCGTTCTGTCGGTTTTGGCCATAGGACTGGTTTTTCCCCAAGAAATTTGAGTGGAATTGACATCTAGGCAAAACTTTTAATCCAGCACCCTGGTCACCATGATTTCTCTTTTGGTTCTGCCATGAGACCATCCATGTTCCAGACAATGCCTCATTCATCAGATGGGTCCTAGAGTTATGGTAACATGATGCAAAGCTACAGCCAACACACAATGGACATGAATTGCAAACATCACATCAGCCTTTGTTGTTAAAAGCAGCTGAGATTGGGGGTCATTTCATACCTCATTCTAATCCAGCTTGTGGTCTTCCCATAGGGCTACACCTCCAGAGCTCACATCTACAGCCAAGACAGGAAAAGAAGGGGAAAAAAAAGATGAGGCACAGGCCTACTTTTTTAATCCATCAATGGCCAGAAATGTGTATTTCCAAGGAAAGCACAAAGAGGAGGATTTTGTTTTTATAGCCATTAACAGTAGAGAGAGGAAAGCTAGGACACAGAAATTAGAAACTCTACTTGTAAGTAGTAATCTTTCTTTCTTTTTCCTTCTTTCTTTTCTCTTTCTTTCTTTCTTTCTTTCAAAATGTATTTATTTTGAGAAAGAGAAGGGGGAGGGGCAGAGAGGGAGAGAGAGAGAGAGAATCCCATACTGACAGTGCGGAGCCAGACATGGGGCTTGAACTCAGGACCTGTGAGATCATGACCTGAGCTGAAATCAAGAGGTGGACGCTTAACCAGCTGAGCCACCCAGGCGCCCCTAAGTAGTAATTTTTGTAATTTATTAGAAGTAAAAGTAATTTAAGTAAAATTCTATGCTCAAATCTAGTCTTCTCCAACCCTCATGCTACTGTTCACTTTCCAGAGTTCTCAACCAACTTTTCCATGCATCCTGCCCATATCACAGAAATACATTCCTGGTTTTTGAACCTACTTCTTTAGATTTGTGTTTGGAGTTGTTTTCTTCAAACTTTTTTTTTTCTTTTAATAATCTTTTGGGATTACTATCCAAACATCACATTAGACGTTTCTTAGAAGAAGTATTTTCAAGTGTTTTATGTTTTCAATAACATCATAAAACATGTGAAATCAACTTGGGGATTTGGGCATTTTGGAAGGAGGAACTATAAGTGCAAAGGCCCTGAGGCAGGAAAGAGCTCCATGGGGAAGGCAAAGGGAGAGTGGATGGAGCAGAGGTCAGCAAGTGACCTGATAAGTGACATGTGCAAGAGACTGAATTTGGTCCATTTTGTCTTAATTTCACGGAGAAAACTCTGGAAAACTTTAAACCAGTAAGTGGTGTTATCATATTTACATTTTCAACATTATGCCTGCTGCGTGGAGATGCACTAAAAGAGAGGAGAAGCTGTGGGCCAGGTAAGAGTCTGTTCTACTTACTCGGAAGACAGGTGATTGCATGAGAAATGGAGGAAACAACTAGTGGATGGTATTTGGAAAGGTCTGAAGGTAGAGCCAACGGAACATGCTGGTGGAGTGAATGCTCACTACTGAGGGGAAGAGCAGACTAATTAAGAAAGACTCTGAGGTTTGGGGCAAGATTAGGTGGGAAAATGGTAATGCCCCCCCCCCAGGGTAGGGGGAGATGGAGAGGGTTCCAGAGTCGTTCTTGTGGTCATGTTAAGACCGAGGCACCTCCTGGATACTCAAGGAGAGATGAAGGCAGCTGAAGAGGTCAAGTTCTGAGCTGAGGGAAGAGGTCAGAGGAAGGGCATGTAAGAAAGGAGACCGGGCTCATCTCGGGAGTGAGCCTGAACACAGAAGAAATTCAAGGACGCCAGCCTGGGCACACCAACAAGGGAGGTTAGAGAAAACATGAGAACCTGCTAAAAAGATTCAGGAGCAGCAACCAATGAGGCACAAGGAAAATCAGGTCCAGCTCACGGGTGACAATCAAGTGAAACAATCCAGGCGAGAAGCAGGTAAGGAAAGCTGTCGGGCTTATCAGACAAAACCTAGGAACTGGCCACTGGATCTGCCATCATGGAAGTCACTGATGGCTTCGCCAAGGGCTTTCTCATCTCGAGTGGGCTCGAGAATGAACTGGACACAAGGGAACAGAACACAGGTCTGGGCGCAGCTTCTGAGATGTTCTGCTACCAAAGGGAGCGGAATCACAGGCGGTTAATTTTCACAGAAAGCCCAGTGGTCTCTGTAGCTATAATCATAAAGCCACAAGGCATTTGAGTCAACCGCGGTGGATGCTACGTGTCCGCTCTGTCAAAAGCCTCGTTCTGACAAACGGTCCTGCTGGAGACAGGGCTCAAAGGGGACGGGGACACACCCCATCCTGCTGAAGAACAGAATGAACACCCCTGGAAACAGGGGGCATGGGGTGTCAGGACCCTACAGAGAAGGAACGCGGATTCTGATGGGAAGATTGGGGAGGACAGGAGGGACCTTGCTGGCTGCGAAGCATGAGGACGATTTAAGGAGTCTGGTCTACTTGTCAATTGACCAATGAAAGTTAAAGATTAAACCACTGACTCAGTAAAATCTTCCCACCGAAGAGCAGAGCGTACGGGCTAATGGTTTTGAGGTAATCATTTACCACATGGGGATTTAAGGCACTGAAGAAAATGCTGAAAAACTTGGAGGCATTTTTTGGAAATAAATGAGGATCCTGCACTCTCTCAGGTTAGTCTTCAGTCTTTCCCCTCAACATTCTGCTTTTGAGGGGACGGGGTGGGTCTTTTTCTCATTTGCTATTTTGGGGTAGAGGCTGTGGGGTAGTGAAGAGAACTCCTCTTTCCTAAGATAATTCTGCAAAGTGACAGAGAACATCACCTTTTCCTAGTAGAAGCAAGAGCTTCAGAACCCCAGGGAATAAAGCTTTAGGGAACAAAATCATCCAAAACAAGAACTGCAGAAAGAGGGGCGCCTGGGGGGGCTCAGTCGGTTAAGCGTCTGACTCGAGCTCAGGTCATGATCTCGCGGTTCGTGGGTTCAAGCCCGGCGTCGGGCTCTGTGCTGACAGCTGGGAGCCTGGAGCCTGCTTGGGGTTCTGTGTCTCCCTTTCTCTCTGCCCCTCTCCCGCTCAGTCTCTTTCTCTCCTTCAAAAATAAATAAACATTAAAAAAAATTAAGTAGCTGCAGAAAGAGAGAGAGAGAGAGAGAGTCTGAACTATCTGAAGCACATGGAGGTGAACCAGCAACTTTAAACTATGCTTTAAGGGTGACTATTACCCAAATACTGGGACTAGACTGGATACCTGCAGCTTAAGAGTCATCTACTGGGCTAATTTTTGTGCAATGCATTAATACTACTACTACTACTACTAATAATAATAATAAAGCACTGATCACATCTATGGTGAGATAAAAATGCGAAAGCTGAATTCTGAAAAGGAAGATTTTATCAGGGCTAAAAGATCAAATTAATCAAAACAGACAAGATGCCTCCAATGAATTTATGCATGGGGAGAAGTAAAACAAAATGGAATCCATGACGTTGGGAAGTAGTTATTGGGTGAAGATTTGGGGGCAGGGGACTCTGATTTGGGAGCTGTGAATATGAGTCCCAAGCTGCTTCGTGTACGGAGAAAATGTTCAGTGCTGAGGCCAGGTATAAAAACATGTGAGTTTCTAGCAGCTGAGCTGGGGACCTGAAGGAGGAGTCTCACTCCCCAGGGAGCTCACGAAGAAGACAGGGGTTCGTGCAAAGGGAAGAGACACAGAATCAGCACTGGCCGGGGAAACGGCCAACGGAGAGAAGAATGATGCGTTCAGCATCCTTGCGGGTTGTTCCTAATGTACTTAGTCTGATTAAATAGGGAAGAGGGATGACCTTCAAGTTTATATCTTACCCGGGCCCCCGGGCCCAAGCTACAGATTCACAGACGCAGTGCCTGCCAGGCCATCTTCTCTTCTCGGTCTAAAGGTATCTCGAACCCAACAGTCCAAAATGAAACTCTTATTTTCCTTCTGGAAACCCGCTTCCTTCCCACTTGCTGCTCCCTTTCCCATCTCTACCGAGCACAACGCCACTCCCTCATTTCTTCAAGCCATACATCTAGAAATTTCCAACGATCTGCCCCATTCTCTCCTCCCCTCCCCACCTCGTCAGCAATTCTTGTTGGCTTTAACTCCAAAACAGCCCCACAGGCAGCCTCACCCAGACATCAATGCTTGCGCAGGCTACCACCGCCTCTGCCCAAGCTCCCGGTCTTGTCCCTTAGAGACCATGCACCACTCCGCAGCCAAGTGAATCCCGTCCCCTTCCTCAAGTTGCAGGACCCCACGTGGCATGGCCCCCGCCCACCAGTTAGGTCTCCCTTGCCACATGAACCTGCTCGCTCCCTCTGCACCGGACCTGGACGAACCTGCCGCTTCCTTGCCTGGAACGCTCTTGCTCAGGGCTACTTTCTTCTCACCCCTCCCACTGCAGCGCACATGGAACTTTCCATACAACCTGGTAAAGCACTTGCCCTCTTCTTGCTAGTTACCCAGTGGCTGTCACCGTGACCCTCAGCTTCTTCATAGCAAATGCCATTCTCGGGTTTTTCTTTTTCTTTTTTTCGAAAGTTTATTTCTTTTGAGAGAGAAAGAGGGCATAAGCAGGGGAGGGACACAGAGGGAGAGGGAGGGAATCCCAAGCAGGCTCTGCACTGTCATCCCGGAGCCCGACTCGGGGCTCGAACCCACAAACTGCGAGATCATGACCTGCGCCGAAACCAAGCGTTGGACGCTCGACCGACTGGGCCCCCCAGGTGCCCCAAGGTTTTTCTTCTCCGGGGCGCCTCTCCTGGCGGCCCAGCTGGAGTTGACAAGGCAGTCCGAGCTGGCAGTGGAGGACGAGGGCAGGACACATCTGATGGAGGGCAAGGGACGCCGCCAGGGACGACACGGGAGGCACCGCTGTCGGTTATCAGAATACCTGGCAAGTGCCTCCGTCCTAGCAAGTACAGAGAGGGGGCATCTCATGAGAACGAAGCCCTTTGGCCACAAATGCAAGAGAAAGGTCTAAGGACGCATAACATTCCATTCGCCGGTTCAACAAACATTTGCCAAATCAATGAAGGAACTAGCAGTCAGTGACCTCTCAGGAGAGTCCTCACAGGGGCTGACCGTTGGGAAAAAGCGTTCGTCTGAAAGCCTTGGATCCCTGGACAGATACTATCCTTGCAGCTCAACCAACTGCCCTACAGGTGGGCCGACACGATACACAAATTCCGTCTACAGCAACGCATCCCTTCGTTTGACGGGACTGCTCCCAGGGCCACCAGAGCCACGCACAGTACAAAGTCCGCTGGCTGTCTTCAGCTTTCATATAATCGCATGTTGTAACTAAGAGGTCCGGTCTGATGGGAAGCACAGGCCTCCAAACTTTATCTCACAGTACAGCGTCTCCCTACGCAGATAAAGGGGGCTAAGCGTCCACTTGTCGTGCTGAGCACCGAGTCAGGTAGAGAACTTTCGGGTCGTTCTATTGGACGCCCCAAACGAACATGACGCCGTGTGTTAACTACACTTTTAAACACCAGATCTTCTCCCTGTCTCCAGCTTGGACCTTGGCAGGGTGGGGGGGGGGGGGTCAAGGGGCTTGGCTTCTCGTTCCCTTTCTCGGGCAGCTCCTTGCCTCACCCTGCTAAGGCTTCTGATCTTTCCAGGGCTGGTGGTTAGGGAGCCAGGGAGGCGGCTGGTAAGAGGCGGGAAGCGATTTGGGATGGAGACTCTCGTGGCCTGGCACTGGTGTTCTCGGGGCTTGGGAGGGTGGTCGATGCGGAGTCCTTCAGAGAGCTCCCCACTGGGGACACCCTTACCACGCCTCTGTCAGCTGCTGGGCCTCCTGCGGCCCATCCGCCTCTTCTGGGGTCACGTGGCCCCTCTAGACAGTTCTCTGGCGCAGGATTTACTGTCGGCCGGAGCCCTCCCGAATCGTCCACATCTGGCTCAGAAGGAGCCTGCCGCTCTCTGCCCGGGGCTCTTTGCACCTGCTGCCGGGACTGCTTCGGGTGCCCGACGGCTCGGCTGGCAGGGGCTCTTGCTCTGCTCTGCGCAGCCTCCTGCCCTTGGATTGAGGCAGATGCCGCTCACCAGCCCCTTCTCTCTCTCACTCGCAGGCACACAGCCAAACCTCCAGCGGACACAGGTCAAGGTCTCTGGACAGCCCCCTGGCAGGCAGCTTCTATCATCTGACACAAAGGGCAGGGCAGCGCCCGCCTCCTGCAACCCCCTCTCTCACGGAGGCAGGGTGAATGAGTGACAGACCAAACCAGCAGCTTTCTCTCGAGAAACTCTCTCCCAGCTTCTACATCTCAGCAGTTTGGGCCCTTGAAGTGCCCTCGAAGTGGGCTCAACAGCCTCCTTCTCGGTCCCAGATGCTGGTCTCCTACCACTTGGGAATGGAGGCCACACTCATTGTGGTGTTCTCAAAATAGTCTGGGTTCAGTCGCATCGAGTACAAGTCCCATTTTTTAATTAATTAATTAATTAATTAATTAAAGTTTATTCTGAGAGAGAGAGAGAGACAGAGAGAACGAGTGAGGGAGGGGCAGAGAGGGGGACAGAGGACCCGAAGTGGGCTCTGTGCTGACAAGCCTGATGCGGGGCTCGAACCCACGAGCCATGAGATCGTGAGCTGACCCGAAGTCGGACACTTAACTGACTGAGCCACCCGGGTGCCCCGAGTAAGAGTCCCACCTTAACATCCAGGCGTGCACACACACAACACACACACATACAGGCGCGTGCGCGCAAATCCGTGCACAATCTGTGAAGGGATCCGTCAGGATGAAAGATTCCCAAGCTCCAGACACTGTGACCAGCTCTTATGACAGTTGTGCTGTTGCTGCCGTTTTAGATATATTTTTGAATCACAGTAATCATTCATAAATATAGCATTGTTGTAGTTCATCCAACACCACAGATCCAGTTGAGTTCCCTGGTGCCCATTCTTCCCGAGGGAAGGACCACGCTTACCGTATTACTGTAGCTTAATTTTAAAACCAGAGCTCAGGACAACGTAGATGACAGCTGTCACTGTCTCCGTGTTAGGATTTTTCTGTTCATAGTTTTCTGCTCCCTTACAAACACACAAACTACACAATGTAATGTTATATTTATGTACGCTTCCCTTGTTTTATTTCCATGGTACTTCTTGTTCTGTAACTTGCTTTCTCCTTGTTTTTTTCAAGTTTTTATTTTAATTCCAGTTAGTTAACATGCAGTGCCACACTAGCTGCAAATGTACAATATAGTGATTCGACAATTCTGCACCCAGCGCTCATCTCGACGGGTGCCCTCTTTAATCCCCATCACCTGTTTCCCCCTCCCCCCACCCCACCTCCCCTCTGGTGACCATCAGTGTTTTCTCTACAGTTAAGTCTGTTCCTTGATTGGTCTCTCTCTCATTATCTATCATTTTTGCCCCTCTGCCTCTTTATTTTGTTTCTTCGGTTCCACCTATGAGTGAGATCGTATGGGATTTGTCGTTCTCTGACTTATTTCGCTTAGCATTATACTCTCTAGCTCCATCCACATCATTGCAAATGGCAAGATTGCATTCGTTTTATGGCTCAGTGATAGTCCATCGTATGCGTATATCACTTCTTTATCCATTCATCCATCGATGGACACCTGGGCTGCTTCCATATCTTGGCTACTGTAAATAAGGCTGCAATAAACATCAGGGTGCATGTATCCCTTGGAATTTACAACTTGCTTTTTTCACTTAATATGTCTTTTCTTTTTCTTTTTTTTAAAAGTTTATTTATTCTGAGAGAGAGAGAGAGAGAGAGAGAGCGAGAGAGAGAGAGAGAGAGAGAGAATCCTAAGCAGACTCCACACTGTCAGAGCACAGCTCGATGCAGGGCTCGAACTCACGAACTCATGAGATCGTGACCTGAGCTGAAATCAAGAGTCAGATGCTTAACCAACTGAGCCACCCAGGCGCTCCTTAATATGCCTTTTCAATCTTTATATACTTACGTGGAGAGATTTTATGAATTCTTTTCGATGACTGTATAGTATTCCAAAAAATATGTGCTTTACTTAATTACTTAAATGTTAATGACCTTTAATTAGCTGCTAATTTTTCACTTCTCCAAATATTGCTACAAAGACGGTCTTGGGACATACTTTCGTGTGGCTGTGCGTAGTACTCTCTGGTAGACGCCATGAAGCACCAAGTGGAAAGATGCACCGATTCCCACAAATAACTTATCTCCCCACACTGTTGCCTAAACTCAGCGATAAGACTTTTAAATATTTATGGAAGCAAATGGGTAAGAAATAACAAGATCTGGTTCTTCTAATGTCCATGTCTTTGACAGTAAGGCAGGGTGTATTTTCCCGTATCTGTTCGTCATCTGTTTATGTACTGTCCTGGTAGTTAACACACTCTTCACCCACTTTCTGATACTTTGTCTTTTTTTTTTTTTTATGATCTTGAAGTTTAAAAAACCCCACTCTCTTATCTGATATCATACTGTAATTCATTTCTACCCTCTCATCCCCGCTAATGACCTCTTATGGCATCTATCGCTACGGATAGTTTCATGCTTTTTTGTATCCCACGGGATCCTTATGATTAGATGCAGGTGTAGCTGGGTGTAGCTTTAACTTCATTTCTCGGGCTTCAGACTCATTGTGATTCCTGAATCTGAGGAATATTGTTTCATCCGTTCTGGAAAAGCCTTGATCATTATTTCTTAAAGTACTGCCTCTCCTCAAGTCTCTTCCTTTTCTTCTCCTAGAAGTCTCATTTGACATATTCTGGACCTTTTCATTCTCTTCTCCAGGCCCCCTAATGTTGCTATCATACCTCATGATCTCCCGGAGCTTTATTCTGTATCATTCACATAGCTCTACCTTTTATTTCACTCATTCAGTCTTTTAGATACGTCTAGTCACCTAGTTTCCTATTTTAATGCCTAAGTTTGCCGTTCAGATTTCAAGTAGTGTCTTTCTTAAACCTGCCTGTTCTGTTGGGTGCCTTCTATGTTTTAAAGACTATCCTGTATTTCTTCACTTGTTTTAAGCACGCTTATATAATGCATTTATCAGTGTATTTTACCCTTGGAAGATCTCATTAATTTGATCTGGCCATGTGTTGAGTCCGAGGGTTTGCTTTGGATGGTTGCTTCTGTGACTGTTTATAATTTTGGATCTCCATATTAAGTGGAGCTTCACCTTCAGTAATTCCATGTGATCTGTGTTGAGGACATCAGCCTGGGCCCAGTTCTTAGAGGAGTTGTTCAGTTGAGAAAGGTTCTCAGACAATGAAAACTGTGTAAATTCCAACCCCCAACTCTCCATGATACAGTTGTGAATTTTCAGAATTTCCAGGAGAGGCTCTTTATTTTCAAACCAGAGCTCAGGACAGCATAAAGTTGTCATTGGCTCGCTGTTGCAAGGGACGGAGCCTCTTTAACTCAGTTCTGAACTCTTTCAAGGGCTCTGGTTCTGTAATACGATCTCCACTACAATCGCCTTCCTGGCAAGAAGATAGAGGTCTAAGGCTCTATCCCTCATCCCCAGGGACCTCAAGATGCCGCGTCACAGAAGCTGATGCTGGCTCCTCACCCCAGTCCCAGGGTCACTGAAGAGTTAGCTCATACTGCAAACTTTTCATTACATCCATGGGGATATCTCTTGCTATCTTTGGAGCTATGTCTTTAAAAAGATGTTTGCCATATTTCGTCTGGTATCTCTAGATGTTTGTAATAGACAGTTTTTTGGGTAATTTAATCCACTGGAATCTTCTAGATGAAATTTCAAAGACTGTCAAGTTTTAACATCCAGTTGATTCCTATATCCATTGAGAGACACGGGAACACAGAACTGGAAAGAATGTTATGACCCATTAAGGCAACCCATACCGGACCCTTCATTTTTGAGACGCAGAGACTAACACCAGGGTAACTGTGACCTTTCCAAGGCCACACATTTGCCTACTGATAGAGTCTGGACAACACATCAGGTCTCCTGAACCCTGGTCTAGCACCTTTCCCACCAAATATTTCCTCCTCCTTCTTAGAATTGGGGCACTGTCATGTGTGATGTTGGACACGTGTCACCCTGTATTTGCTTTTGTGTTCTTTTATTTCAGGAGGTGAACACCAGTCCTGGGAGAAGACAACCAAAATGTCTACCAGAGCAGAAGCTGAGGCAATGGGACATATTTCCAGTGATGACAATTTCAATATGGCTCAAGCACAAACCTCCAGGAAAGGTAAGTTCACGTACGTGGATCTGTGTCACCTTGACTTCCCTGTTGGTGATACACAGCGTCTTCTTGCTACCACCAATTGCCAAGGACTCCAGACAGCTATAAAGCATTTTTTACTGAGAATTATTTCACTTCTTGCAAGAAACCTTGAAGGTACATAGGACAGGTAGGTATCAAGACATGATTTACAGATAAATAAAAATTCAGAACAGATGCTAAGTAGAAAACATGGAGACTTGGTTTTTCCGATTCTAAACTGAGGAGCATCCCACTAGATCTCTCTGCCCATATAGATCCACACCTGCCTCAAAGAGAGAAGGCTTTTCCTTTCCACCATATCCGAGAAGTCACTTTCCATCTTCCATGTTGTCTAAAGCACGACCAAGAGCTTCTCACTCAGAAGAACTGTTGAACACCTTATTTTACTCTAAATTTCTAATGACTCAAGAGCTGTGTGATTCATTAATTTTCTTACGGATATAAGCTTTTCATAAGATAATGTCTTTGAGGGAGTGCCTGGGTGGCTCAGTGGGTTAAGCTCTATGCTTGATCTCGGCTCAGGTCACGATCTCACGGTTTGTGAGTTCGAGCCCCACCTCGGGCTCTGCACTGATGGCAAAGAGCCTGCTTGGGATTCTGTCTCTCCCTCTCTCTGCCCCTCCCCACGTGTGTGCACACACTCTCTCTCTCTTGCTCTCAAAATACATAAATAAACTTAAAAAGAAGACAATGCTTTTGAAAAGTAAAGCACTAACCAAGATGGGATGCTTCACAATACTCAACATTTCGACCAGGGTGTCTGCTGGGAAGTGGGCATATCTGAAGGACAAGAGGATTCTCTGCATCTTACCCATCGAAGAAGAAATCAGGACAGATGCCTTCTCATACCCCATCTACAGTTAACTATGAGCCACTTGGCCTGGAACGAATACTATTCCATTGCCTGGCTTCCTCATCTGCAAAATGGGAGAGCTCGACTCTTGCATCCCTAAGACCTCATCCACTTCTAAACACTTAAGAGTCTAGAGGACAATACCCTCGGCCAAATTCTCCTATCCTAACTCTCTCTCGCCAACATCAGAAATATAAAGAACTTGTGTATAAACATTTCCCACGTTTGCAATCCTGATTTTGCCATTTATGAGCTGTGTGACCTTAGGGAAGTTACTTGAACTTTGTGTGTTTCCGTTTCCTTATCTGTAAAGACAAAATAATAGTGTGTACCTCACATCACAATTCAACGAGGATTAAATTACTTATAATGTGTAACCCATTTAGAACAATGCCTGGCACACAGTCAACACTACATAAACTTTATACAGAGTTGATGATCATCAGCTCTCACACAGTGTTCCTGGCTCAGCCCACTTTTTGGCAGTGGTGACACTCATAGCCGACCTTCCTGGTTTCTTCTACAGTCTCCTAGGACATCCGCCCTACCATTTTGCTTAGTCCTCTGCTGAGGACTAATAATAATGCATCACTCTGATGACCACGTGCAGCCCTGAGTGGGTGATTTTCAAGGGGACAACCAAACGTCACAGGCAGAAATCCCACGTCTACCATCAACGACCCTCACACATGGGCCTGTAGCTGCCTCATGGCATCATGGCTTCTCACCGTCCACCCTTCCAAACCTTGCCAGAACACCCTCCTTGTTGGAATCCTGTTCGCATGGTAGATTGAGGGCTGCCATTTTCAGGTATCTGTCTCTCTGCTACTGCGGAGAACTTGGCAAGGCAAGGATGGAGCAAGAATCTTCGCAAACAGCATCAGGCATAGCTTCCTTCCTCCCCATCGAGAGCCCACGTGGAAGGAGCCCCAGCCCATGGAAAGAATGTCACTCAAAGGCCAGTCTACAATCACATCCCTTTCTGAAAGTCACAGAAATAAACAAGCACACCACTTGAGAAAGTATCTCCATCTAGGTTAAAACTAGGGAACTGTTCTGGGGTGCCTGGGTGGCTCAGCCTGGGTGCCTGGGTGGCTCAGACATCCAACGTCAGCTCACGTCATGATCTCACAGTGCTGACAGCTCAGAGCCTGGAGCCTGCTTCAGATTCTGTGTCTCCCTCTCTCTCTGCCCTTCCCCCACTCACGTGCGCTCTCTCTCTCTCTCTCTCTCTCTCTCTCTCTCTCAAAAATAAATAAGCATTAAAAACAAATCTAAAAAAAACCCCACAAAACTAGGGAACTGTCCCTACCACACACTACAAAAGCTAAGACTTGTGGACTGGTTTAATACATTCTAGATGATATTGAGAGAGGATGTCAAGAGCTGACCAAACTCTCGTCCTTGGAGCATGGTACAGTGACACAGAAAGACAGGGGGACACTGAAGCCTTGGCTCATGCTTCCTAGCTCTGAACGGCAGTGTCTAGAGGCCAGTAGACCACCAGCAGCAGGGCGAGTCTGCAGCGCTGGGATATGGGGTGAAGCTCCCATGGGCCCCCATCCTGATGTCTACCCCTCCACAGCTCACCCACCTTTCTAAACACTGGCATCCTAGCATCTCGAGCCAGTAGAACAGACCAGGGAAAACATGCGTGATGGCAGAAATTAACTGGGACATTTGGGAGACTTGTCCTCAAAATCTACCAGGTCATCGCAAAATTAAAATGGAAGAGTCGTGGGGCACCTGGGGGGCTCGGTCGGTTAGGTGTTTGACTTCGGCTCAGGTCATGATCTCGCAGTTCATGGGTTCGAGCCCCGTGTCGGGCTCTGTGCTGACAGCTGGGCGCCTGGAGCCTGCTTCGGATTCTGCCTCCCTCTTGCTCTGCTCCTCCCCGTCTCTGCTCTCTCCCTCTCTCTCAAATATAAATAAACATTTTTTAAAAAATGTTTTTAATGGAAGAGGAATTACTTCCTTTGAACTGGTGAAAGAAATGCAAGATGCCATCCTCCCACTCACACACGCACTGTTACCATCACATGACAACGGGGCCTCAGACCACAAAGGTGGCCCATTGCAAAGGTTTCAACACACGGGCACGAAATCACAAATGATTGACCCTTATGGCCCAAGACTGCAGAGACGAAGCACAAGGGACCCATGTGAATACTTTAGCACAGAAAGGAATAAAAAGAAATGTATCAGATAAAAGAGCGATCGTCGCATAATGAGTGCATGCTGTGAGCCAGACACTGTTCTGAGCACTTTATACGGATTAATTCACCGAATCCTTGCAACAACCCTTCAAGGAAGGTGTTACTATCATCGTCACCATTGTACAGGAGCCAGAATTCAAGCACAGAGGAAGTAAGATTTAAGTCATCAAGGCACAAAGAGGCGTCATCTGGATTTCAACCCCAGCGGTCTGATTGCTAACCATTATATCACACTGCTGTGCTGATTTTATCTGGGGACACTGGGGACTGTTTTCATTCCTAATTTCAGTTCTCAAGAATAAGAAGAAGCTTAGACAGTAGGAAGCAAATCAACAGAAGAATGTGAAGGAAGAACCCCACGTAGATGTGAAAGGAAACTGAAGAGGAAAATACATTACTTCAGAGTTAAAAAGGAATTAGCTGCAGCAAGGAAAGAAATCATCACTACAGAAAATCGAATCAGTGACACAGAGCCAAGGCTTAAAAAAGTCACGGAGGACGCAGAGGGGTAGCAAGTCAAGAGGATCAAAAAACGATCGGCAGGAAGAAGGGAAGACGATGAAGATTGTCTAAGAATAGATGAAAGCAACTTCATTACGCATCCAGTTCACTGAGTCTACAACTTCAAGGAAAGTACTTGGAAAAACAGAACAGACAACTCAAATGTAGAAAAAGTGAACGCAGGGGTGCCTGGGTGGCTCAGTCGGTTAAGCGTCCGACTACGGCTCAGGTCATGAACTCGCCCTCCGTGAGCTCAAGTCCCGCGTCGGGCTCTGTGCTGACAGCTCAGAGCCTGGAGCTTGCTTCGGATTCTGTGTCTCCCTCTCTCTCTGACCCTCCCCTGTTCATGCTCTGTCTCTCTGTCTCAAAAATAAACATTAAAAAAAATTTAAAAAAAAAAGTGAACGCAAATCATGAAGGAAATTGCGATGAAATCTACGTACAAGAGCTGATCCTTTGAGAGCAGATGCCATTCGCCACAGTGAAACAATTCATAACTCAGATCGATCAGGCAGAGAGATTCAACATAACTGATGGTGGGGACAAAGGAGACGAGGCATTTAAGATACATAAGGTGTTAGTTACAGGGAAAGCAGATAATATCCATACTTTCTATGAAAATAGAATTTATCAATTTGCATTAAGAAAACTCGTTCTTGTCAAAAAACCATGTAAGAAGTGAAGCAAGTTGTTGAAAAGTTAACCCTTTTAAAACAAAGTAGATCTTGGTGGTTTCGCTAGAAAAATTCGGTGAGATTTTATGGAACAGGAAATGTCTATGTATCCAGGGCTGAAGAAATAACAAATATTTACGTAGATGCTACACCTTAAGTGTAGTTCCTCACTGCTTCAGTGTGGACTGTGCGTGTGACTTCTTCCAGAGGACAGTCTGGAAAGGGAGAACACAGGGGTAACTTCCCAGTGGAGAAACCTGACACTACCTCAAACCAGGTGATTCAAGGCTAATATCAGCAGTGATATGTTGATAGTATGGACCCTCGATACGTGAAGAGAATGGCAGCCTTCCTCTCAAACACACGTTGCCTTAGTCCAGTCATGAAAACATATCAGACAAATCCCAGTCGAGGGACGTTCTATACACTATCTGACCACTGCTCTTCAAGATCCTGAAGGCCACCAGAAAAGAAAGTCTGAGAAACTGTCATAGCCATACGTATGCCGAGGACATGTGATGATTAAATGTACTATGCTATCCCGAATGCAATTCTGGAACAGAACACAGACATCAGGTAAAAACCAAGAAGTCTGAATAAAGTGTAGACTTTAGCTAATAACAACACATCACAGGAGGTCCATCAAGTGTGACAAATGCACCAGAGCAATAGAAGATGTTTGTAACAGGAGCCCCGGGGTGACTCAGTTGAGCACTGACTCTTGATTTCGGCTCAGGTCATGATCTCAGGGTCATGGGATTGAGCCCCACGTCAGGCTTTGCGCTCAGCATGGAGCCTGCTTAAGATTTTTTTCTCTCTCTCTCTAAAAAAAAAAAAAAAAAAAAAAAAAAAGTTCGCAAAAGAGGAAAATGGGTGTGAGGTGTACAGAAATTCAGTAATTTTGTTAAGTCTAAAACTGTTCTAAAATAAAAAGAATATTAAGACAAAACAAAATGGCTATTCACCTAAAATACTTCAGGTCACAGGTTGAGATGGAAAGCCTAAAACTAACTTTCTTTATAAAACTAGCATGTCAAAAATTACACCCCCACAATTATTCACAGTAACTTTCACCCAAATTCAATTATATACGCTAACGTAAAATTCTAGCCAAAATATTTGCAAAATAAGTCATGTGTTTTCATTAAAACATCCTATTAGGAAGAGATCAATTCAAGAAAGTAAGGAGAGCCAAATGGTATTAATAAATAATTATAATGAACTTACATAAACTCAATTCTCACTCAGGACCTTGAGGTAGGTTCTATCATTAGCCCCATTTTACAGGTGGAATACTGAGGCTACAGATAGTTCAGGAACTTGCCCGGGAGCACACAGCTGTTACTAGAGCAGATCTGGGTATCCTGACTGTATGATTCAAATACATTTCATAAACCTCATGCAGTCACATAAAAGTAATAAGAAACAGGACCAGGATAGCTTCATGCAATGAAAGGACAAGTGCCACCAGCCTACTTAACAGTGTGATGTGTGAAACATTCCCCAGAAATCCAGATAGGACAGGACTGGCCGCTCTCTCTGCTTCTATTTAACAGTTTAGAAACTGCCAGTGAATAGATTACCCAAGAGAATGAAATAAATGGTAAACATGACAACCATAATCACCTATTTTTTTCTATTATTAAGTACTTAACACGTACATAGGATTGGTTTTCTGCTCTCAACTCCAAGGAAGAAAATGTGAGAATGATAGGGAAAAGAAAGGACTGCTCTGGAAACAATAAAAAGTATGTTAAGAAACCTGGGTGGGACGTAAACTGAAGAGAGCTGTAAAATCTCACCCTGGACCAGAGAAAAAGACTTGAATCCCCAGGGAGCCATCGCTACGTTGACTAGGAGCAGACATGCTACACGAGTGGCCATCCCTCTCAATCTGATCTGCCCTATCTATACGATGTTCTCAAAACGCCAACGTCAATTCCTGTGGATGGGGGAGGGGAGAGTCTCAACTAAATGCCCCCTGAGTTACACCTGGTGATCTGTCATGTCTGTCCACCCCTGGAACCCGCCAGGAGGATCCCCACACAGCAGGAGATGGGGCTGGCCATCTGGAGCATGTTTGCCAGGAGCCAGGAAAGGGGGCACACACGTGCCTTGAGGACAGGTTTACATATTGTATCTCTGAGATTTCTCTACAGGGCCAGCCGATGGATCCTTCTAGCTGCTGCCAAACTAATGCATCTGGACTCAACCCCAGGGACAGCCCCAGAGCCCCCATGGATCACTGGCACATTTTACGCGAGCCTCAATTATAGTTTCGAGATGAAGTTACATGCTTCTGACATCCGACCTAGCCTACCTTTCAAATTTCGTCTCCTCCCTTCCCCTAACCCGTTAATCAGCCGAGTTCCCTGGTAACAGGGTGGGGCACTTGGGAGTCATTTCCAAAAACTCCTGCTCTTACTATCTGTATCCCATCAACCACGGCTTCTAGCCAGTTCTTTGTCCAATCTCACTTCTTAAATGTTTATTTTTGAGAGAGAGAGAGAGAGAGAGAGAGAGAGAGAGAGAGAGAGAGGCAGGAGTGGGGGACAGAGGATCTGAAGTAGGCTCCGTGCTGATAGCACAGAGCCCCATGAGGGGCTCGAACTCACGAACCGTGAGATCATCATCTGAGCCAAAGTCGGATGCTCAACTGACTGAGCCCCCCAGGCACCCCCCAATCCCACTTCTTTCCAGCCTCTCTCATGAGCTCATCCCAGAGCCATCAGGAAAACTTTCCTAACACTTGCTCTGGCCAGTTCCACACCTTCTTCAAGTCTCCGCTCAAGTAATGGTTCTGAGGAGGTTCCTGACCCCCTCACCCCCTGGGGGGTGGGGAGGGACAGGTGTCCACCAGACACCTACAGAGGAACCCCTGCTCTCTCTCTGTTTCTGCCTCACAGACAGACTGCAATCTTCTCCCCTTTCCAGACTTACGAAAGGCAGGAGAAAAGCACCCCAATGATAAGACTTTCTGTGCCCCCCACCTCAGGCTTTTGTTCAGTCCGACACGGGCTGGCCCTCATCGTGCATCTCTGCAATTTTTCGATTTTCACCCAACAAATGAACCTGAGCATAGCCATCCCAGCTATGGTGAACAACACAGCCCTGGCTGGCCCATCCAACACCTCCACAGAGAGGCCTCCCACCGCCCCCCAGGACAGCTGGAGTGAAACTCTAAAAGAATTTAAGCCAATGGTAAGTTTAATGAGACTCTGCACCGTTCGACCTAAAGGGTTATTTACTTATTAAGCACCTACTATGTTCGACGAAGTGTATTACACACATACTGTATCGCTAAGCAGATTATATCTCTACTTGTGTAGAGACTAAGCACGCAGGATATCATTCTACTCGTTAGCAGACACACGTTTTTCCCCTACAAGGACGAAAACCACCACACACACAATTAAGTTCCACAGATTTATGTTACTTTTGCTTTCTTCCTTCGCAGATTTTAAAAATCACCTTGCCTAGCATAGCATGTGTTTTCTTTGTAGCCTTTCTCTCTTTAAGGGATCTCTTAGGTCTTGGTTGGTCATTAACTGTGTAACCAGGGAAACTGTGTAAAGGCAAAGAGTACCTTGGGCATATGCTTGGGTTTTCCTAATGAACTTGGCAGACTGGAGGCACTGGAGAGAGGTGGCCAAAGATAAACAGTGAGATTCTCTTTGTCACCCAGGCCCCTACGTATGACTGGAGTCCTGACACGCAGGGGATCATTCTCAGCTCTCTCAACTATGGCTCCTTCTTGGCTCCAATCCCTATTGGCTACATGTCTGGAATATATGGAGCGAAGTACTTGGTTGGTATTGGTCTGTTTCTTTCCTCGGTCTTGACCTTCTTCATCCCACTGGCAGCTGATGCTGGAGTGGCCTTCCTTGTTGTCATTCGGATAGTTCAAGGCATAACCCAGGTACCAAGATGCTTTCTAAGTAAGTATAAGTGGAATACGGATAGGTTCCCAAATGACCTCAGATAGCCAAGAATGGGACTTTTTTTTTTTTTTCCAGGGTATGGTATTAACAAGTCAGTATACAATTTGGGTCAAGTGGGCTCCCCCACTGGAAAAGAGTCAGCTCATCAACATTGCCATATCAGGTAATGGATGCCTTAAATTCTCAGCTCATATGCATTAAGAGTACTCTGCAATGGCCTATGGACAGAAGCCAAGACTTTATAGTCCAACTACTCTGTCTCCTTGCTCTCAAGCACTACTACCCTGCAGTATCTTTTTTCAAATCATAACTGGTTGCCAACTGCGTACCAACCACGGTTGTAAGTGCTTTGCACGTGTAAATGTCATTTTAGCCTTGGAACAATCTTATAATTCAGCTGTACATCATTATTTCCACTTCACACAGAAGGGAATCTGAGATACAAATAGACTAGTCCAACATCCAACTTGTCCAACTTGTCCAACATCACACAGCTCCTGAGTGAAGGAGCGGGATTTGAACCAAGGTAGTCTGGATCGCCGCTCATAACTTTAATCGCTGTGCAACTCAGCTCTGGGAAGGGGTCAGTCTGGAGGAAGCACACAGAGTCCCAAGCCTGACTCACACTCAGAACATCCTCACATCTTCTGTTCAGGGCAACTGCTGGGATCCTTCATCATTTTCCTCATTGGTGGTTTCCTGTGCCAGACCATAGGGTGGCCTTATATCTTCTATATCTTTGGTGAGTGGGGGCTTTTCATATCTTGGGATTTTTGTATCACAACAGAGAATGCTGGGCATGATTTTCGTGATGTGAGTCATCTATGGTTAACCAAATCCTGATAGATAGGAATATTTGTATAACTAAAGTGGATAATGCTCACAGATAATCACGTTATGAATCTCGCAAAATGACATTTAAATCTCAGTAGCCTGAATGTGGAGCTAGAAAAACCAATGACTTTACAGGCATCATAACAGTCCATCCTGCTTCTAGACCGAACCCACAAAGAACCCCAGAGAGGTTTCTATTATAAGATGTTGGAAATGTTATCTTGGTGGGATTATGTTTTTAGTTACATTTATTTAATTCATCTTTTAAAATTCTCCTACTATCACAACCAGAAAATTATGAGACTGTGACCTAACCACAAAATGCCAATTGGCGTAGAGAATCAACCAGTAGAACCTGCAGGACAGGGCAGACCATGTGAGGCTCAAGAGTGGCTGTACTGCCCTCAGAGAAGCTGCAGAAGCTTCCAAAGACACACGGACGATTCCAGAAGCAATATTCTACTACTTCAAAATACTGCCTTCCCCCTCGCCCTAGTTGGGATCTGCTGGGCTGCTCTCAGCTAATGCTTGTGTTTGGCTTTTTAAAACGTTCTCTGAAACCCCACCTGTAAACCGTGTGATTCTTGTAAGATCACTGAGCCCCAAGGGTGCTTCTGTTCGAGGAGAAGACTCTTAGATCAAGGGTGCCTGTACCATCAGGTCCGTATATTCCCTAGAAAAAATATATATTCACTAGTGTGTGAAGATTGGTTACGATAGCTTGTCAACCTCCAAAGGCTTTGTCAAAGACACTTCAAAGGGCAGGTTACAAAAATGACTCAAGCAATGAGAGGCTAACTCTGCTCAAGATTTTCAGAAATAGTAAGCAGTACCTACAAAGCAGGAACTCAGTACAGTATTTGTGGACTTCCTCCGTTCTCGATGTATGACAGCGGGCATTTTTGTATCTGCTCCTCCCTACTTGGTTTCAAGTTCCTTGATGGCAAAATTGTACCTTTGTACTTACTCTTCTATTCTCAAAACCAAGCAGAATGCCTGTATGGTATTTCTACACTCTATGGTAACTCCTCACAGTGCCTTTATGGAAAAATGTGTAAAAGACAAGCTAGCAAGTAAAAAGAGCCATCGAGACTTTAAGACCCTAAAAGAGAAAGTGTTAAGATCAATTTTATTTCCACTCAACACTCATCAGGCCGGGTTGTCCAACAGTGTCATCATGTATGTGTAAGTGGTGGGGAAGCACCCTCCACCAATGACAGGGCCACGCAGGAGGGTGTGGATGCAGGGAGGAGTGGAATCTTGGGGACGGTCATTCTGTCAACCGCAGCAATCCTCTCAGTGTGGTGTCAAACTGAAACAACTCGCAACCAGGGCTAACTGGACCCTCTTCCTAGGTGGAATTGGCTGTGCCTGTTCTTTTCTCTGGTTTCCTCTTTTTTATGACAACCCCATAAGTCATCCGTTTATCAGCACTGGTGAGAAGGAATACATCATGCGTTCACTGGCTCAGCAGGTGCACTGATGAACTTCTCTGCCATTTCCCTGGGTCCGTCTGGGTGGCTCACGGGTGGGGAGGGCATCAGCACAAAGCTCTTGTCTTCTGATGGCAGGGTATTGAGAGATGCTTTCTTCCAGGACTCTTCACCAGCCTGGTCTCTGCCCATTAAGGCTATGGTCAGATCCCTACCACTTTGGGCCATTTTAATCTTTCATTTCACTGAATTCTGGAGTTTTTATATTTTTATGGACTACACACCAACATACTTCAGCACCATACTTCAAGCTAACCTCAGAGACGTAAGTACAGAGAAAGCCCATTCTGTTCTCCTGTTTAAATGCTTCGTTACGTAAATCTCTGTCCCGCTCATGGCTAAAACATCCAAGGAAGTGAGCCTGGGACTTTTGTGTAGGAAATGCAACCCTGTTCACTTGAATTCGGATTCATCTCACTGTGACCTACGGCTTTTTGGGGAAGGCTGGTATGGTTCTAAGTAAGCTTGACGTTCAGAGGATGTCGTAATTCTTAAGGGACCTATGTCCCTTATGTTATGTTCAAAACGATCAACATTTGCAAACAAGGCACCCTGCTGGCAGCACAAACAATAAAGGGGTAACAAAACAAGTTCTGCCTCGGAGAAGAAGCCTCCACGGGGAGGCTTAACAACAAATGCTGAAGACGAGGGATTATTAACAGGACATAAAGTTCCAAATAAGCCTTCTGCCAGAAACTTAAAGGTAACGTTCTTTAACAAATGTTTTTTATTCAAGTGTGACACATAAAGAGAAAAGTGCCCATGTGTCCAGCTCTCTGTTCACAAAATGAACAGATGCTGAGATAGTCTGGCAGGAGCCTTTCAATTCCTATAACATGGAGGCCTTTTTTTAAAAAAATGTTTTTATTTTTGAGAGACAGAGAGAGACAGAGCGCAAGCAGGGGAGGGGCAGAGAGAGAGGGAGACACAGAATCTGAATCAGGCTCCAGGCTCTGAGCTGTCAGCACAGAGCCCTATGCAGGGCTCGAACTCACGAACTGCAACGTGGTGACCTGAGCCGACGTTGGATGCTTAACCGACTGAGCCACCCAGGCGCCCCTGAAATACATTTTTTTTTAAGTTTACTTATTTTTTAGAGGAAGAGTGTGCATCTGCCCAAGCGGGGGAGGCCCACAACGCGGGGGGACAGAGAGAGAGAGAGAGAGAGAGAGAGAGAGAGAGAGAGACTCCCAAGCAGGTTCCACACTGTCAGCACAGAGCCCGATGCGGGGCTCGAACTCATGAACTGGGAGATCATGACCTGATCCGAAGTCGGACCCTTAACCGACTGAGCCACCCAGGTGCCCTGCATAAACGTTTATAGCTATTGTCAAATTGCCCCCACAGGACACTGGTAATATTTGCAAGTACCTGATTACCTACAGCATCACCATTGATCACGTCAAAAAAACTGTTGGATTTTTGCTAGTTTGACCCATGAAAAATGGCATTCGGACAGCTTTTTGTTTTTGTTTTACTTTGAGGTCAGACATCTTTTAATAGGTTCAGGAGTCACTTATTTTTCCATCCCTGTAAACTGTTCCTATCCTGTGTCTATTTTTCTATTGGGTTTTGTTCTTTTTAAAACCTATTTCCAGGTGACCTTTACACGTAAAGAGAACATTAATTTTTTTTTTTTCCAAATTGAACTACATGCATGTTTTTCCTCAGGCACTGGAATTGGGTTGGCTCAGTCCAGTAACATGAAATTTGTATTAAAGATGATAATGTATATAAAGAAAAGCTAAGACATTAAAAAAATTAAAAAAAAAAAAGGCGGGGGGGAAGCGCCTGGGTGGCTCAGTTGGTTAAGCATCCAACTTCGGCTTGCGTCATGATTTCGCAGTTCGTGGGTTCAAGCCCCATGTCAGGCTCTGTGCCGACAGCTTGGAGCCCAGAGCCTGCTTCAGATTCTGTGTCTCGCTCTCTCTCTGCCCCTCTCCTGTTCCCACTCTGTCTCCTCCTCTCTCTCAAAACTAAACAAACATTTTAAAAAAAGAAAGAAAAAGAAAAGCTACAGATGTGGACAAGCCGCCTTGTCAATCTGTGTCGTGGTGTGGGAAGTGAGGCACGCTGCTCACTTCTCTCTGGTCCTCAGAGTGGGATCCTCACATCCCTGCTGTTGGTGGCTGCCTTTATCTGCACTATCTTCGGAGGTCTATTGGCAGATTTCCTTCTCTCCAGAAAACTCCTCCGACTCATGAGCATCAGGAAACTGTTCACCGCCATAGGTAAGGACGAAGGGGACGGGGATGGACGCGGGAGGCTCAGGACAGTTGCTTTACTTCTCTCTGTGCCTGTCCCGCTGCAGGGGTTCTCGTCCCATCTGCAGCCCTCGTGTCCCTGCACTGGACCAGATCCAGCCTGAGCGCCACCATGGCCTTGTTGGCACTGTCTTTCACCACCACCACTTGCTGCCAAGTAGGCGCTTTTGTTAACTTCTTGGACATCGCTCCTCGGTAGGAACCCCTCGGCCTCATCCTCCCAGAAGCTCAGTTCAGGCCCAACGGCCCTTAACTCGCTCTGACGCACCAGTTAGATGCCAGCAGTACATGTGACAGCTCACAGGAGATGTTAGTGACAGCCCTACGTGCAAATAATTCCTGGAAGGGACCCAAGGCTAGTCAGCCCCTGGGAACTTAGTTTTCCAAGGGGAGAACAGGGGGAGGCAGTGGCCACACTCACTGCTCAACCAGGGGTGGAGGTGGGGAGGGGGGGGACTCACACCAAGCTCTCTGTCAGGAAACGCTGCAGTCACACAGGGGTGGATCCCTGGAGGGCCCGTAAGGCTCACATAAAGCTTTAATAGAGATCAAGCTTGAATAAAGGGATAGCAAGTGAAACACGGGCCTCTCCTAGAGGTGGTGTGGAAGATGGCTGGGACTTCCACCTGTAGCTCCCGGGACCCTTTCCCGGTCACAACACATGCCAGTTTTAGACACCTAACCACCATGACACAAGGGAGAGGCTTTGGTCTCGCCCAGTGAGGCATCTTTTTTACCCCAAGACAGGGCCGCAGGATCAGGTTCCTGAGACTGAGAGAACACACAAATGTGGTGCAAACCATCCATCTGGACGTTTTGTATCCACCATGTTGACCGGTTCGTACAGCTTGCCCTGGGGAGTCTCAGACCCTCACATGGGCTTCTACTGATCACCAGTCAGCACGTTTCACTCAGCTTGGACCAAGGGTCAGCCCCAGGCATCCCCAGAGATGAGCACAGGGTTGCAGCAAGTAAGCAGAGATTAACGGTTTGCTTATGCTGGAACATTCTTTTCTGTCTCAGGTACACTGGCTTTCTCAAGGGACTATCACAAGTCTTTGCTCACGCATCGGGAGCCATTTCTTCCACCCTTGCTGGATTTATAATGAATCAGGTGAGGTCAACGCTCTGGTGAAAATATGCGTAAGAGAAACCCGTAGAGGTCACTCAGCAGAAGTCAGGCTGAAGACATTTTTGTCCCCTCCTCAACGTGGCTCAACTTAAAGCTCTAGAGTCCTGAGCCCCCTCGTGATCTAACCCCCTCGTGATCTAACCCTAGGCTCAGCTCATGCTGGGCAATTACCATGTTGTGGGTGTGGAGTGATGAAGAATGCGCAGTTTTGGGAGTTTAGGCTTTAAGAATCCTTAGAAGATGAGCCTTTCATGCTCATCATCAAAATTTCTAGCAATATTCACGGCACCGCTTGCCACGTATACAGCGGCCAACCGTTCTGGTGTGCCTGTGATTGAGGGGCTTCCCTTCCAGTCGCTGACCAACAGCGGTTTTTAATATGGATATTCTCAAACTGAATTTGTTTCCCTTGTTATGCCTTCATTCATTCATCCATTCATTAATTCAACATTAGCACATGCCACGCACTGTTTCGGGGAATAAAGCAAACAGAAGTCCCTGCTCTGGTGAAGCTTGTTGTGGCCGACAAAAAACTAATGATATAAGTAAAACATACAGCGTATGGAACAGTGGCCAAGTGCTCAGAGAAGAATAACACAGGAGAGGAGAACAGGGTACATCAGAAGGGGCGGGACTGCAGTTTTAAAAAGGGTGGTTGTGGAAGGACTCACTGGAAAGTAACATTTAAGTAAAGACTAGAAGCAGACAAGGGAGCCAAATGGCTATCTGGGGGGAGGAATGTTCCAGCAGAGGGAGAGGCCAGGGCACAGGAAATGACTTGTATCTTCTAGGACAGACCAGGAAGCCCACAGAGGCGGGGGTGGGGGTGGGGAGGAGGACGCGTGCCAGAGCCTTCCTGACTCGGAGGGCCAAGGGCTAGGAGACCGCTGACAATCTGTTGCCTCCTGCTTCCAGGATTCCGAGTTTGGCTGGAGAAATGTCTTCTTGATTTCAGCTTCTGTGAACGTATCAGGCCTGGTCTTCTACCTGATCTTCGGGCAAGCAGAGGTCCAGGACTGGGCCACAGAGCAGACACTGACTCATTTCTGAGCAAACCGGACGCCCGAGATCCTAATGCTCAGCCATTCATTGTTTGCCCTCGTGGGCATTCCCTCTTAAGCACCTGCTTGACTGGTTAGCCATTCAATTTGAATTGACTTTGTTTCCAGTAATTTCTCAGAGACCTCGGCTGTGTAGGACTGAAGGTTCCACTCGTGGATCGTTCAGGGGCGGGTAGGGAAAGGCTCGTTATTTAACTGTGAGCTCCTGAAAGCATTGGTGTATCTGCATTTCTAGCGTTCTGCACTCTTTCCTCTATTATTGTGACATAAGAAAAAATATGTAATTGCGGAGGTGCCTGCGTGGCTCAGTCGGTTGAACGTCCGACTTCGGCCCAGGTCATGATCTCACACTTCGTGAGTTCGAGCCCCATGTCGGGCTCTGTGCTGACAGCTCGGAGCCTGGAGCCTGCTTGGGATTCGGTGTCTCCCTCTCTCTCTGCCCCTCCCCAGCGCATGCTCACACTCTGTCTCTGTCAAAAATAAATAAATTAAAAAAAAAATTTTTTTTTAAATACATATTTTGTCTCTGCCCCCACTCTCTGGCACAGAGCTCCAGAATTTCAGATTAGTAATTCCTCCAGTGATAGACATGATAGGAGCACCTGTTGTCATAGTATCTGGACCCAGTCCCTGGTTCCCAAAAGAGCTTCTAAGACCCTTGGACTCTGTGGAGTGATGAGGGTGTCTCTGGTCTTGTAACGGGATGGCTGGGAGCTGGGGGTGCCGGGGAGCTTCAGGATGGGGCTGGTCTCCAGAGACACTAAGGCACTGTGGAAGGTTAGAACTTTCAGCTCCACCATCCTGCCTCCCGGGAGGGGAGAGGGCCTGGAGATCGAGTTATTCGTCAGCTGCCAATCATTTCATCAATCATGCCTGCGCAATAAACCCTCT
The DNA here is from genome assembly GCF_014898765.1 of Herpailurus yagouaroundi. Classification (NCBI taxonomy): domain Eukaryota; kingdom Metazoa; phylum Chordata; class Mammalia; order Carnivora; family Felidae; genus Herpailurus; species Herpailurus yagouaroundi. The sequence goes on along the minus strand of NW_024412467.1, from coordinate 1,443,740 downwards.
ATGGACAACTTAAACGACGGGGTTCCGAGAGCACCCGCTCTGGTGAGCGTCCGGAGGCCCCGGAGAAGCGGGGCGCCTGGCGCGGGCACGGGAGCTCTGCGCCCCTGCCCGCACTGCTCGCCCTCAGCAGCTTCTCCATCTGGCCGTTCCTGGGTAGTGTCCTGTCTAAGAAACCAGTAAGAGTAAGTGAACTGTTTTCCCGAGTTCTGTGAATCATTCTAGCCAATTTTCAAACCCGAGGAGGGGGTCGCGGGAACCCACGACCTCGTAGCTGGGTCAAACAGAAGCGTGGGTACCGCGGGCACCCACTACCTTAACTGGCGTCCGAGGTGGGCGCAGCTTTGTGGCACCAAGCCTTTCTTAACCAGTGGGGTCTCTGCTAATTCCAGGTAGTTAGCGTCAGAGTTGAATCCTGTTGTGGGACGCCCCGCTGGGGCCCACAGGGGTTTAGAGAACCGCTTGGTGTGGAAAACTCACGCCTTTGGGGTCACAAGTGTTCTGAGCATGGAAACGATTCTCCTTTCGTCATCTGGGTAAAAGCATCAGGGGCCCGAGGACAGTGTGTCCCCTAACGAAGCAGGAAGCTGGAACCATGGGAGCAAGAACAAGAGAAACTGCGTCCAAACCTCCAGAAGATGAACCCGACAGCGACCTGCAGCAGCAGGGCCAGACAACAGAAGCCGCGGGGTACGCGATGCAGAGTCGTAGGCCAGGAGGTCAGAGCCAGTCAAGCCGGCGTCACATCAAGGGAGGAGGGACGCAGGGCCATTCTGACGCTTCGCATAAGCAAGACGCCCCGGTGAAAAATACCGAGAGGACGATGAAGGCCGAATGTGCTGTGACCGGAGAAATGCACACGCCTGCGACGAACGGCAGTGGGGAGACTTCAACCGCTCCGCATGACTTGCTTCCTACGGACGCTGGCGTTGGAACCAGAGCCGTTTCCGTGACGCGTATAGTCTCGGGCTTCCCCCAGACTCCGCGTCCAGCAGCTACCTCCTTTCCGGCCATCTGGGCCTCTGCCCCACATCTGGTTTGTGGATCCAGGTAGATCCCTTACATCTGAGTGAACAGGCATTGCCTGGTTTCCTTCCTGTGCCCTCAAACACGTGTTCGTGCCACCACACCCGTCTCGGGTGCCCTGACTGCCGGAACCCTACCTGCCTTCGGCGAGCCTCCATCAAGAATCATGTCACTACCTTAACGCTTCTTCCAAAAACCTGTGTTTAAGCCCTACGCCGGCTTGACCCCATCCCAAACATCCGGGGAGTGTGTGGTGGGCAGTACTGGGGCCATCGACAAGAGCCACAGCATTAAGCACCAAATGAATATTAGTGAACGCACAACATGGGGGCAGGGCCGAGACCGAAGTCAGAGCTAGCCTCGGGAGGACAGTGTCTCAGGAGAGTAGATGGCACAATGCCTGTGGAAAACGGAATAACCGGGGCTACACCGGCCGCAAGCACGGGTGATCAGAGCACACGTGTGGGTCTGAGGGTGACGGAGGGCCCCCGGCCGCACAGTTTCAGCTGAGCTGGGGCTCGAAGGACAACAGTGAACAGATACAGGAGGTGGATGGGGAGGGCCCTCGACGAAGAGGGCACAGCACCAGCAAAGGTTTGGTGGCAGGAGGGAGCAATCCAGTATCCAGAGTACAGGGAACGAGCGACGTGTGGTTTGTGAGGAGGCCGGAGAGGTGAGTAGAGCGAGAATATACCGTGCGGCCGGGAAGCGCGTTGGTCTTTCATCCGGAAATCAACAGGAGAGGTGTCAGGGGAAGGGCTGTAATCAGGGTCGGAGGGTTCCGAGGTTTTCGCGCGAGGGACCGGGCGGAAGAAGGAGTTCGCGGTGTAATCCAGGGGCAAGCGCTGGGCCCCGGAGGTGGGAGCTCACGTGGTGCGGGGTAAACAGACTGTTTGCCACAGGAGATACGCCTGACAAGACTCGGGAACTAAACGGGAGCAGAAGGTGTATGGGGTGACTCTGAGGTCTTGGTTTGCTACCCGATGGAGGGAGATGCCTCTGAGACAGACAGAGTTCATTCCCAAGTGAGGATGACAAGAAGGAAGGTCTGGGCTTCACGCAGGAGATCTTGGCTTCAGGCAGAAATCCAGCAAACGTCTTGATGTAGGCGCTGCTTGAAATGCTTAGCATGGCTGAGGGGGCCCTGGGGGACAGGATGGCACAAGGGAGGGAAAGCCTGAGAAGGAGCCTCGAAGAACTCCCAACACTGAATGGCCGGCCTGGGGGATAATTCGTCTTTTTAAGAAAAGGGAAAAAAAGAAACGACTAGAATGAGAGGAGAACCAAGAGACTATGGTGCTAAGAGAGGGAAGACAAGAGCCTGTGCTCCAGAAAAGAGTGCAGTCGCCCATGGCATCTGCGGGGACGGGTAGGTTAGGGGGTCAGGCAGTGGGACGGGCAGGTTAGGGGGTCAGACAGTGGGAAGAGGGGGTCAGGCAGTCGGGTGCTGATACGTCTGGCAGTGGAGGGGAGGGGAGAGGCGAGGGGGCAGGAGCAGGACGACTCGGGATGGAGAAAGGAGCTTACAGGGGCACCCGGGGGGCTCAGTCATTGAGCATCTGACTCTTGATTTCGGCTCAGGTCATGATCTCAGGGTTCATGGGATGGAGCCCCGCATCGGGCTCTGTGCTGACAGCGTGGAGCCTGCTTGGGATTCTCTCTCCCCCTCTCTCTGTTACACTCTCTCTGTCAAGATAAATACATGAACTTTAAAAAAAAAAGAAAAAGAAAGAAAGGAAGGAGTTTACAGCGAGTACGTTTAGAACCTGGGGCAGAATGTAGCTGAAAGAAAAAAATGGGTTCTGCTAAAGCACATGTGAATGGCAGGTTTCTGGAAAGGCTGGGGGAAGGGAGGAGCACTGGGGCCGGAAGCCCAGCTGGGTGGATGATGAGCGATGCGTGAGGGTGGCTCCTGCCCTTTCACCACATGGCCCAAGACCGTGCCCTGCCCACTAGCAGGACTCCAGGGGGCTGTCGTCGGGGTACGTGGCTTCTCTTGTCTTCCAGCACGTGGGTAAGTGAAAGGTCGGCGGTGCTCTTTGAGAAAGGGGGAAGCGACCTGTGAGACACCAAGATGCCCTGTGGGTGGCCGCCTCCCTTGGGGCACCTTGGAGCTCCTCCCCCACCACCCCCTTCCTTTAGGACAGTCCCCCCCCGGTCCCCCTGACTGCAGACCACGACATACATTATTTTATAATATCCTTAACACAGGTGCAGTGTCTCGTACACAGTGTCAATGAGTGTGTGTGCGCGAGTGTGTGTTCAATCCCTGCATGACTCCATGAACAGAAGGAATGGCCCGTGGGGGTGCGGGAGACCAGTTAGCCAAGAAATGACTGACAGGGTAAAGGACCCAAGTTTTCTTTAATTTCCTTTGTTTTCCAGAACATAGAATTATCTAAGCCTACGAATTCCTTTCCTCGTCCCATCTGGTGTTGAGTTGTGGGGGACTGGGTGTCTGCACTCAGCAACTCCAGCAATCGAAAGCCAGTCCCAGGCTCTCAGCAGCGGGGATCACGGCGTGTGCCCACCACAGCAGAGTCTCTTATCGGTTTCCGATCCACCCCATCGATACGTACTCCTCCCCTTTCCCTCCGTGGCCTCTTCTGGTTTCTCCTCATCTGTCACTTTGAGTTGTTCCTGAAAAGAAGTTTGATTTCTCCCTGGGCCTGATGAGTAAGTGCAATTTCCCCCCAAACAGGCTTCCATAAAGTAAAGAAACCTTCTCACATTTTCCGCTAACCCACACATCTACAACACACGGGAGTGAAAGCTGAAAATTCTAGAAGAGTCCTTTCACCAAATCTTGGAGTAAAATGTATTTTCTCGCACTTGCTTATTGGCTTGCTTGACAGTCGTTCACAAAGCAACTGGTGCACAGGGGAAGACAAACAAACCCGCGTTGAAAATGCAGGCCCGACACGTGGAACCAGAACTATATGGTGCAAAAGAGATGCACACGGGCTGTGGGTGGGCCCAGCCCCCCAGGAAGGCACGGCCATCTTCTTCCTGGGCTGGGGACCGCCCCTCAGACCCAGCTCCTGTGCTGGTCCCTCTTCCCTTGAATGAAGACATCAGTCCCAGGCCCTGCCAGCACTCTATTGGACACTAAGTCTTGTAGAGAAAGAAAAGAATGCACATAAACGTCACTGTTGAGTGTCTGAACCCGGAGGATAGAAGAAGGCTTTAACACAGTTCAAAGGTATAGTCTGGCTGAGTATGTGTGTGAGTGTGTGTGTGTGTGTGTGTGTGTGTGTGTGTGTGTATACATGTATATATATATGTATATACACACACATTAAGGTCTTTACTTATTTTTGAAACAGAGACAGAGCATGAGTGAGTAGGGGAGGGGCAGAGAGAGAGGGAGACACAGAATCCGAAGCAGGCCCCAGGCTCCGAGCTGTCAGCACAGAGCCCGACACGGGGCTCGAACTCAATAACGGTGAGATCATGACCTGAGCTGAAGTTGGATGCTCAACTGACTGAGTACATTTCTCTCAAGCTGTCTTCCTTGTCCCAGTGACAGGTTATCCTGGGCATCCAATACACATCTCTCCTCCCGATGTAAAAAGAAACAGGACGGTGTGGTGAACGACTGTGACACGGCATAAGGGCCAGGCACATAGTATGAAGCCATCCATCCTTTTTGCTCAACGTGGGTGCTGAATTCTGAAACACTGGTCAGCTCGGGGGTTGGAGCCCCAGCGGTCAGACTGCTGCCTTCCCTAATAAAAGTACATTTTATCTACAGCAATCACAAGGCGCACTTTTTGTACTGGAACGAATTCCCGCTTTTTTGTAACTCCTCTGTTACTAAGAAAATGAAGAGAAAGACTTCGCTCTGAGACGTGCGTTCTCTGGTCCTGCTCAGAAGCATCCCTGGTCCTTTCGAAGAACGAACTGCCGTTTCCTGGGCCAACTGGCCGAGTGCTGCCTGGTATGCTGGACGGAAAGCCTGCTTTACCTGGTTACAAAAGCCAGAAAGGACAAGTGGCCGAGGTGCTAAAGTGGGGTACCCGCTAAGGGACCCACCTGGGGGAACAACGGGGGAGGCACCACGTGTCATCCACACGCAGGGACATTTTCTGGGCTTCTCGGTAAAACAGCTAATGCCACTGACTAATGCCGGTCGTCAGGCCCCCAGGTGTGTTTCTACATGTGAGCTGTGTATAAACACGCCTCTAACCCAGGCGCCCCCCCACCCACCCCGCCCCGTCCGCATTTTATCCAAGTGAGGGGAAATGCCAGGCGAGGACAGGTGTTTCACCAGAGGCTGAGAGCGAATATGACGTCTCTCACCAAAATGTCACTGCTTTCAGTAAACACAGTCCATTGGAAGGAAGAAGGGTATCCCTTAGTTCTCTTTTCTGGGATCTATATTTGGCCCAATTTATGGTAACTAACTCTGTAACAGGGTGTGCGACGTCACATCGAAGACTGGGGTAGGCGGCAATGTGTAACAGATGTAAAATTCCGAAGTGAAGAAGTAAGAGGACCTCACAGAGGTCGTTCAGGGTGTGATTAAAACCCAGTCGTGTGGGGAGGCGCCAAGATGGCAGAACAGCACGGAAGTTTTTTGTATGTCTCGCGTCCATGAAATACAGCCAGACCAACCCTAAACCATCCTGCACACCTAGAAAACCGATCTGAGGATTAACACAACAATCTGTACAACGTGAACCACAGAACTCAGCAGGTACACGGTGCGGAGAGGTGAACTTGGGGGGAGAGAAGCCACGGAGGGCAGGGAGCCGCTTTTGCATGCAGAGAGAGGACAGAGACGGGGGGGGTGGGGGGGGGTGGGTAGAATACGGGAAAAGCACCCCTCCCCAAAAGCAGCCAGAGAGAAGTGGAAAATTGGAAACGGCTGCAGGGACTACACCGAAAAGGGAGAAAGGAGAGGGTTTAAATTCCATTAAGACTGTAAACAAGGGGAGTGTGAAGGCTGCAACTCCGCAGCTCCATACCTGGCAGTGCTGTGGTGGGAAAGGTGAATCCCCAGGAACAGAGTGGGGTCCGTGAGGTTCTCGCGCCACGTGGGGAAAAGCGGTTCCACTGCTGGAAGGACATTTGGTAGAGACTGTTGAAGCCACCTGGTCCCAGCAGACCCGGAAGGCGGCCACATTCGCTGGTGCTGGGGCAAGGTCGTTGAGGGTGAAGCCTGGTGCCAGATGTGTGTCGTGGTTTTCCATAATCCCTGAAACGCTGATGCTACGCTATCTTGCGGACTTTTTCTGGGATGGGCTGGCACCTGGCCGCAGTCTCGGGGCACCGGCAACAGCAGGGTCCAGTGGGCATTCCTGGGTGCAGCCAACATTGGACCACTGCTCATTCGGCCATTGCTCGGTGAGACCCTCCCGCAGAGGGGTGGAGCGGGTCAAAGCCGCAGTCCTTCGGAAGTAAGGGGCCGGGGAAAACAGCCACATCTGAGGCAAAACTCAGGAGAGAGGTGCTGCCCGGGGTCTGGTCACGGAGAGTGAAAAAGCGGGGAGTGGATGAGAGCTGAGGACAGAGGACGGGTGCGCGATTGCTGATCTGGGAGGAGAGACTGGGTGGCTGGGTGGCGCCATTTTGACCGCCCCCGCGCATGCGCATACACACCTACGAGTACGACAACATTCCACCCTAGTAGGCTAGCAGCGCCATCTAGTGGAGAGTGGAGCCATTACACTGAGCCCCGCCCAACTGGGTCAACCTCGCTCTTCAAGAACACAAGTCTCACCGCCTACTTAGTTTATGGACTGTAAAGCGCCTTATAGTTTGACTTCTAGAGAAAAACAAAGTAATTTCAGTCATATTTCAGTCTGTTAGCTGATCCATCTATTCAATTTTCTTTTTCTTTCTTTCTTTCTTTCCCCCTTTTTTCTCTCATCTATCAAGCCACTTTCAATACCCAGACCAAAACACACCTAGGATCTAGCGTCATTTATTAGATTTTGTGTGTGTGTGTGTTTAATTTTTATTTGAATATTTTTTAATTTTAATTTTTTTAATTTTAATTTTAAATTTTTCTACCTCATTAATTCCTTTTCTCCCCTTCAAAATGACGAAACAAAGGAATTCACCCCAAAATAAAGAGCAGGAAGCAACGACAGCCAGGGACTTAACCAATACAGATAAAAGCAAAATGTTTGAACCAGAATTTAGAATCACTATAATAAGAATACTAGCTGGAGTCAAAAATAGATTAGAATCCCTTTCTGTGGAGATAAAAGAAGTCAAAGCTAGTCAGGATGAAATAAAAAATGCTATAACTGAGCTGTGGTCACAGATGGATGCAGCGGAGGCAAGGACAGACAAGGCAGGACAGAGAATCAGCGATATAGAGGACAAACTTCTAGAGAATAATGAAGCAGAAAAAAAGAGGGAGATTAGGGCAAAAGAGCACGATTTAAGAATGAGAGAAATCAGTGACTCATTAAAACGGAACAACATCAGCATCACAGGGGTCCCAGAAGAGGAAGAGAGAGAAATAGAAATAGAAGGATTATGTGAGCAAATCATAGTGGAAAACTTTCCTAACGTGGGGAAAGACACAGACATCAAAATCCAGGAAGCACAGAGGACCCCATTAGATTCAACAAAAACCGACCATCAACAAGGCATATCATAGTCAAATTCACAAAATACTCAGGCAAGGAGAGAATCGTGAAAGCAGCAAGGGAAAAAAAGTCCTTAACCTACAAGGGATGCCAGACAAGGTTTGTAGCCGACCTATCCCCAGAAACGTGGCAGGCCAGAAAGGAGTGGCAGGATATATTCAGTGTGCTGAATCAGAAAAATATGCAGCCAAGAATTCTTTATCCAGCAAGTCTGTCATTCAAAATAGAAGGAGAGAGAAAGTTTCCCAGACAGACAAAACAAAAATTAAAGGAGTTTGTGGCCACTAAACCAGCCCAGCAAGATTTTTAAGGGGGACTTTCTGAGGGGAGAAATGATGAAAAAAAAAATATATATATATATATTCATACACACACACACACACACACACACACACACACACACACACCAAAAGCAACAAAAGATTACCAAGGACCAGAGAGCACCACCAGAAACTCCAACTCTACAAGCATCATAATGGCAATAAATTCGTATCTTTCAGTACTCATTCTAAACGTCAATGGACTCAATACTCCAATCAAAAGACATAGGGTAACAGAATGGATAAGAAAACAAGTTCCATCTATATGCTGTTTACAAGAGACCCATTTCGACCTAAAGACACCTTCAGATTGAAAATAAGGGGATGGAGAACCATCTATCACGCTAACGGTCAACAAAAGCAAGTCAGAGTAGCCATACTTGTATCAGACAAGCTAGACTTTAAAATAAAGATTGTATCAAGGGACGCAGAAGGGCATTATGTCATAATCAAGGGGTCTACAGACCAAGAAGGCCTAACAATTGTAAACATTTATTTGCCAAATGTGGCGGCACCCAAATATATAAATCAATTAATCACAAACATAAAGAAAGTCATCAATAGTAATATCATAACAGTAGGAGACTTCAACACCCCACTCACAGCAATGGACCGATCATCTAATCAAAAATCAATAAGGAAACAATGGCTTTGAATGACACACTGGACCGGACAGACTTAACAGATATATTCAGAACATTTCATCCCAAAGCAGCAGAATATACATTCTTCTCCAGGGCACATGGAACACTCTCCAGAATAGATCATATACTGGGAGGGACACAAATCAGCCCTCAGCAAGTACAAAAAGACTGAGATCATACCGTGCATATTTTCAGACCACAATGCTATGAAACTCAAAATCAACCACAAGAAAAAATTTCGAAAGGTAACAAATACTTGGTGACTAAAGAACATCCTACTAAAGAATGAATGGGCCAATGAAGAAGTTAAAGAGGAAATTAAAAAGTATATGGAAGCCAATGAAAATGATAACACCACAACCCCAAACCTCTGGGATGCAGCAAGGTGGTCATAAGAGGAAAGTATATAGCAATCCAGGCCTTCCTAAAGAAGGAAGAAAGATCTCAGATACACAACCTACCCTTATGCCTTAAGGAGCTGAAAAAAGAACAGCAAATAAAACCCAAAACCAGCAGAAGACCGGAAACAATAAAGATGAGAGCAGAAATTAATGCTATCTAAAAACAACAACAACAACAACAACAACAACAAAAAACAGTAGAACAAATCAATGAAACCAGAAGCTGGTTCTTTGAAAGAATTAACAAAATTGATAAACCATTAGCCAGTTTGATCAGAAAGAAAAAGGAAAGGACCCAAATAATTAAAATCAAGAATGCAAGAGGAGAGATTACAACCAACACAGCAGAAATACAAACACTAATAAGAGAATATTATGAGCAATTATATGCCAATAAAATGTGAAATCTGGAAGAAATGGACAAATTCCTAGCAACATATACACTACCAAAACTGAAACAGGAAGAAAGAGAAAATTTAAACAGACCCATAACCAGTAAAGAAATTGAATTAATAATAAAAAATCTCCCAAAAAACAAGAGTCCAGGGCCAGCTGGCTTTCCAGGGGAATTCTATCAAACATTTAAGCAAGAGTTAACACCTATTCTCTTGAAGCTGTTCCAAAAAATGGAAATGGAAGGAATACTTCCAAACTCTTTCTATGAAGCCAGCATTACCCTGATTCCAAATCCAGAGACCCCACTAAAAAGGAGAACTATAGGCCAATTTCCCTGATGAACATGGATGCAAAAATCCTCAACAAGATATTAGCCAACCGGATCCAACGATACATTCAAAAAGTTATTCACTACCACCAAGTGGGATTTATTCCTGGGATGCAGGGCTGGTTCAATATCCAGAAAACACTTAACGTGATTCATCACATCAATAAAAGAAAGGACAAGAAGCACATGATCCTATCAATAGATGCAGAGAAAGCATTTGACAAAATACAACATCCTTTCTTGATAAAAACCCTCAAGAAAGTAGGGACAGAAGGATCATACCTCGAGATCATAAAAGCCACATATGAACAACCCAACGCTAGTATCATCCTCAATCGGGGAAAACGGAGAGCTTTCCCCCTAAGGTCAGGAACAAGACAGGGATGTCCACTCTCGCCACTGTTATTCAACATAGTATTGGCAGTCTTAGCCTCAGCAATCAGACAACATAAAGAAATAAAAGGCATCCAAATTGGCCATGAGGAGGTCAAACTTTCACTCTTCACAGATGACATGATACTCTATATGGAAAACCCAAAAGATGCCACCAAAAAACTGCTAGAATTGATTCATGAATTCAGCAAGGTTGCAGGATATAAAATCAATGCACAGAAATCGGCTGCATTCCTATACACCAACAATGAAGCCACAGAAAAAGAAATCAAGTAATCGACCCTATTTACAATTGCACCAAAAACCCTAAAATACCTAGGAATAAATCTAATCAAAGAGGTTAAAAACCTATACACTGAAAACTATAGAAAGCTTATGAAAGAAACGGAAGACACAAAACAAAATGGAAATAGATTCCATGCTCCTGGATAGGAAGCACAAATACTGTTAAAATGTCAATACTACCCAAAGCAATCTACATATTCAATGCAATCCCTATCAAAGTAACACCATCATTCTTCACAGAGCTAGAACAAACAATCCTAAAATCTGTATGGAACCAGAAAAGACCCCGAATAGCCAAAGCGATCTTGAAAAAGAAAACCAAAGCAGGAGGCATCACAATCCCAGACTTCAAGCTATACTACAAAGCTGTAATCATCATGTCAGTATGGTACTGGCACAAAAACACACACTCAGATCAATGGAACAGAATAGAGAACCCAGAAATGGATCCAAAAGTGTATGGCCAACTAATCTTTGACAAAGCAGGAAAGAATATCCAATGGAATAAAGACAGTCTCTTCAGGGGCGCCTGGGTGGCGCAGTTGGTTAAGCGTCCGACTTCAGCCAGGTCACGATCTCGCGTGATCTCGCGTGAGTTCGAGCCCCGCGTCGGGCTCTGGGCTGATGGCTCAGAGCCTGGAGCCTGTTTCCGATTCTGTGTCTCCCTCTCTCTCTGCCCCTCCCCCGTTCATGCTCTGTCTCTCTCTGTCCCAAAAATAAATAAATGTTGAAAAAAAAATTAAAAAAAAAAAAAGAGTCTCTTCAGCAAGTGGTGCTGGGAAAACTGGACGGCGACATGCAGAAAAATGAACCTGGACCACTTTCTTACACCAGACACAAAAATAAACTCAAAATGGAGGAAAGATCTCAATGTAAGACAGGAAGCCATCAAAATCTTTGAGGAAAAAGCAGGCAAAAACCTTTGATCTTGGCCACAGCAACTTCTTAATCAACGTCTCCAGAGGCAAGGGAAACAAAAGCAAAAATGAACAAATTGGATGACATCAAACCAAAAAGCTTTTGCACAGTGAGGGAAACCACCAACTTCTGTTGGAAAAGGCAACCTCCTGAATAGAAAATATTCATAAATGATGTACTGATAAGAAATTAACACTGAAAATACATAAAGAATGCCTACAATTCATTTTTTTTAAAAAAAACCTAACGATTCCAATTAAAAAATAGGCGGGGGGGGGGTGTTCCTGGGTGGCTAAGTCAGTGGAGCGGCCGACTTTGACTCAGGTCATGATCTCCCAGGTGCATGAGTTCGAGCCCCGCACCGGGCTCTGTGCTGACAGCTCAGAGCCTGGAGCTTGCTTCGGATTCTGTGTCTCCTTCTCTCTCTGTGCCCCCCCCACCCCGCCCCCGCTCACACTCTGCCTCTCTCTCAAAAATAAACATTAAAAATTTTTTTTAAAACAAGGCAGAGGACCTGAATAGACATTTCTCCAAAGCAGACATCCAGATCGCCATCTGACACGAAAAAACGCTCATCATCACTATCATCAGGGAAATGCAAGTCAAAAGTGCAATGAGGTATATCACTCACACCTGTCAGAATGGCTCTTATCAAAAAGCTAAGAAATAACAGGTGCTGGCAAGGATGTGGATGGAAAAAAAGAAAACCTCTCATGCACTGTGCGTGGGAAAATAAATTGGTGCAGTCACTACAGAGACTAGTACAGAGATCCCTCAAAAAATTAAAAATAGAACTATCACAGAATTCCACAATTCTACATCGAGGTATTTATCTGAAGAAAATGAAGACACTAATTCAAAAGGACACATGCACACCTATGTTCGTCACAGCATTATTTCCAATAAACAACGTACGGAAGCTACCTAAATGTCCGTCGATAGATGAATGAATAAAGACGCGCACCGTATTTATCCAACAGAATATTCCTCAGCTGTAAAAAAAGAATGAAATCTTGTCATTTGCAGCCACACGGATGGAGCCTGACGCTAAATGGGATAAGTCAGAGCAAGACAAATACCGTATGGTTGCACTTATTTGCGAATAAAACACAAAACAAAACAACCAACAAAACAGAAGCAGGTTCACAGATACAGAGGACGAACGGGATGGTTGCCAGAGGGAAGGGGGGTGAAGAGATGGACCAAACAAGTAAACGAAACTAAGAGATACGCTCTTCCAGTTAAATAAGACACAGGAGGGGCGCCTGGGTGGCTCAGTCGGTTGAGCGTCTGACTTCAGCTCAGGTCACTCCATGGGTTCGAGCCCCACGTAGGGCTCTGTGCTGACGGCTCGGAGCCTGGAGCCTGCTTCGGATTCCGTGTCTCCCCCTCTCTCTCTCTGCCCCTCCCCTGCTCACGCTCTGTCTCTCTCTGTCTCAAAAATAAATAACATTAAAAAAAAATGGTTTTTTTAATGAAATAAATAGGGACACTTTTGGGTGGCTCAGCCGGTTAAGCGACTGACTTCAGCTCAGGTCACGACCTCAACATCGTGGGCTCGAGCCCTGCGTCAGGCTCTGTAATAACTGGGAGCCTGGAAACTGTTTCGGATTCTGTGTATCCCTCTCTCTCTGCCTCTCCCCTCCTCATACTCTCTCTCTGTCTCTCAAAAATTAACAGAAATAAAATAAAACATTTAAAAAATTTTTAACAGTTAAATAAAAATAAGCAAACAACTTATTAGAGTAAAACTAGAGTTTATGCATTTAAAGTCATAAAGAATAATGGAATACTAACGAGGGGAGAAAAAAAGAGATAAAATATCAAAAGGGAGGAAGGAAAAATATTATTTGCAAATGATACGATTATCTACCTAGAAACCAGAGAATCAACTTACAAACCATCCTAGCAAGGTATCTCGGCCCCAGTTACGTTTCTCAGTTTAAAAAAATTAATCTATTCAAACAATATCTTCCCTATATCCCAGCCCAAACTTGTAAGAAAATATAAGAAGTAAAAATCCCATTCAGGAAATATAAGTTAAATTTGATAAGAAATGCATAGGAAATACGTAAAGCAAACTGTAGCACTGGGCTGAAGAAAAAGTGAACCTCCCTTTGGCATTGGGGGGGGGGGTAGTCTTACTACGTTCTCTTAAGGGAGGTCATGCTATTACAGCAATCTTAATTTCTCCCAAATAGATTTAGTGCAATCTCATGCAATTAGATTGCAATTCGGTGCAACTTAAGTACTGCGGTTAAGTCTTTATTAAAATGGCCCAATGATTATAAACTTTCCTGGAATTAAAAGCAGCCGAGGCTACATATTATCATCCTCAAAAATAAAAATAATAACAGTTGTTTGATCAGCCTGATAGTTACATCTATTAAAAATTTAGACCAACCACTATATTAATAACAGGTCCTTGTAACAATAGATATTAAACTATGTATTAAGCCCAGAAACACATATAAACATATCAAAGTTTATTTTACCAAAAGTTGCTATTTTAAATCAGAAGAAAGAAATGTGAAGTATTCCCCCCAAAAAATGTTGGTAGAACTCAATCACTTGGAAAACAAGTCTGAATCCCGACTTAAGCTGCGCGATAAACATCTGTACATGAAGTAAAGACAGTAAAGAAACAATGAACTTTTAGGAAGGAACCGTCTATGCTGTGTGCGGTCGGTTTCTCTCTTTCTCTCCTTTTCCCTCGGTGTGAGCTCAATGATGGCAAGGTCAAAGACTGCCCTAACTGGTTGAGGCAGCCCATTTGTAAAGCCTGCAAGGACCTCAGATTAACGCACAGTCGTGACAAATCACAGTATTGCATTCCTGAAACTAATATAACCTGTATGTTAACTGCACTGGAATTAAAATTAAAAAAATAATAAAAATGAATAAAAACTAAAACTAACACAAAAAGCTCTCAGGAGATTGAAGTCTGCTGATGGTCGGTCTTGGTATCCTGGTGAGAGTGTCAGTGGGGGACAGGCCGGGGCAGTGACCGCCCACAGGTGCACCGGCTAGGGGAACCTTTTCTGTCACCCATGCGGCTTCACTCTGACATTCTTCATTCTGCAGGGCCATACGGGTCCACTTGTCTTTACACACCCAAACACATTCACCTAAAGCCACCCGGTCAATAAAACCCCTTTATATCAACAAAACAGAACATACAACAAGTTTACAGATTTTCGGACCACATAATTATGGCATCTAATTTACAAAGCCTCTAAGCCAAGTTTTCTATTGTTGCACAAACCACTGGCAGTCCTGATGACATTATATACAGTTCTGTGTGGTCTTTACTGATTTCCCGCCCCACCTCACCCTCAAACAAAGGCAACTACAACCAACGTACAAAAAGACAAAAAACTAGGGAACTACCTCATGCCAGAACCATCAGGGGCTGTTTGCTAAATTAGTGACCGGGAGGACCCAAAGAATAGGTGACATTGGAGTCAACTCACAGCTCCCTGCCAGACGCCTGGGCTCTGCTCCTTCTTCAGAAAGGGCAGGAGAGGAAACCGCCTCCGGGTCAGGGCGGCCGGGTCCTTCCTGCAGCAGGAAGTGGGCGGAGCAAGTGCACCGGGGAACCAGAGGCGATCTTGCAATTCCGGGGGGGCCAGGCCCTCGGTGCGCAAAGGCTCTGCGCCCGAGGGGAGACGCGTGACCGTGACTGCCCTCTGACATTTTCCCCCAGCTGCTTCGCTCGAGATGGAAAATTGACAGGGACCAACTTTGCAACAATGTGTCAGTGTGACTGAGCCGAGCAAATACTGCGGATCCTGCAGACCAGCTGAGCGCTGCTGCCTCGTGGCCCAGTGCCCCGAGGATGCAGGGTGTTGAAGAAGCCTTGCTTCCTCCTCCCAGAGCCGCAAAACTGAGAGCGGGGGCCAAAGAGGACGCTTCTGGGACCCCGCCACCGGTGCTGGGGTCCCCGCGCTGGCTGTCACCTGGCCTTGGGTCTGCAAGGTGGATTTAAAGCTCCCAGCCCTCCGGCACCCGCCCAATGGAAGCTGCAGAGGCCGCCGAGGTAAACAGGGGGTTCCACCTCTGCTGTGTTTGGGGAGTGACACCCTCAGGCAGGCGCCGTCCGTCCGGGCAGGAGCAAAGTTACTAGAAAAGTCCAAGGGGTGAGATGTTTTGGAGGGGAAAAGAAGGCAGCAAAAGAGAGTATTACCTGCTAGTGAGAAATGGACACCTTTTCCAAGAAGGTTTAATCAGAGCGTGTAAGCGGAGTCAGCATTTGAAATATTCCCTGTACCTTCGGAATTATTAGCGGGGGCAAGGAAGCAAGAGGAGGAGGAGGACAGATAAGAGGGACATGGTTTTAGTGGAGTATAAAATACAGTATAAAATACAAACATGAAGTGTATGTGTCATGATAACAAAGGCTGCTGGGTTAAACTCACCCCTGCAAAGGAGACAGTGCTCAGCGTGGGGGAAGTATTTGTAAGAAACACAGATTAAGTGAAATGGCTCAGAAAGGTAGAAACCAAAGGCGACGGCACTGCATTCCAGAGAATCTGAAGCAAGCACACACACAAGAAATGTGAGAGGGCAGTAATTTTAGACAATTTTAGAAAATCAAAGTTAACCTTTCCAGGGGGACACACTTACCGAATCTTTTTTGATATTGTAATATAACATCAGGATGTTCAATAAAAACTGCTTGGAGGGGAGCCTGGGTGGCTTAGTCGGTTAAGCGTCTGACTCTTGACCTCAGCTCAGGTCATGATGTGAGGATTTGTGAGTTCGAGCCCCGTGTTGGGCTCTGCACTGACAGCCCGGAGCCTGGTTGGGATCCTCTCTCTCTCTCTCTCTCTCTTCCTGTCCCTTTCTCTATCTCTCTCAAAATAAGTAAACATTAAAAAAAATTTTTTAAGCTGCTTGGACATAAATGGAAACTAAAAGAGATAATAATGAAAACTTCAATATACCTTGTAGATTTTAATAGGTCAACTATGTAGAAACAAATAAGATTTTTGGGTCTGAATATGATTACTGCCATAGCTATGCCCAGCTCCATATCTTGGAAATAGAGGATAAACCTTTGCTATGGAGTATTTCCCAGATTTCTTATGTGCTTATTCATAAGGACAACCTCAGTAGTTTCTCTATTAAAATAATTTGTATGAGCTCCCATGTTTTTAGCTTCTGGTTGTGTTTCCTTCACTTGCACAAAATTAACTAACAAAGACATGTTTAATTCCAGATCCAGAGTTTTGCCATTTCTAATCAGCAACCTTGCATATAAATGCATCTTGATGAATTTTTGTGATGCACCATTATGGGAACTCTTACTACTGGCAATACTGAGTCAATTGAAATTTTTCTAATGTTTGTTTATTTTTGAGAGAGAGACAGAGCATGAGCAGGGGAGGGGCAGAGAGGGAGGGAGTCACAGAATCCGAAGCAGGCTCCAGTCTCCGAGCTGTCAGCACTGAGCCCGACTTGGAGCTCAAACCCATAGACCGCAAGACCATGACCGGAGGTGAAGTCGGATGCTTTACCCACTGAGCCACCCAGGCGCCCCTATTGAATTTTTGATTGATACCTACCAAATTTCCCTCCAACCATCATTTGGACCATTTCTTTCAATAAATTCGCTAACCAGTTATTATTATCGCTTAACGGGAAAAAATTTATTTCTGTATTAATTGATCAGCAAAGTTACCGGGTGTGTTTACTGTTTCTGTAGCTTTCCAGTCAACCCACTTTGATTTTCAAGGTAAGCAATCATGTCATTTACACATAACGTGAATTTCACCCTTTCCCAGGGTTGATTCCTTTATTTCGCTCTCAACTCCTTCCTCTTAAGTGAAAACCTCACTGCTTATTGCACAGACGAAATGCCAACCCGTGTACTGACCCGCCACGTGGCTGCTCATAAATCCCACCTTCTCTGGAGCTACTTCGGATTCACTCTAGGTTATGTCCAAGGCCCACGCCTGCAGTGTGCTTGGGTTTCATCCTCTCTGGATGACTCAAATACTTTCATTCTGCGTGTGCGCCTCTCTCCCACGGTGAAACCGCATGACTGAATAATGTCATCAGCTTAGGTGTTACTACTACACCTAAGTCTAAGACAGACAAACAATCCACGTTCCCCCACAGGGACTGTGTCATTTATCTGCTCCCTTTTACAGTGCTGTTTGTTCTTGCTGTCTCCATTTCCTCCGCTCACATTCCCTCCTTCCTCACCCCCACTCCCCCTTCTCTCCCTCCGTCCCCCTCCCTCTCCCCTTCCTTCCTTCCTTCCTTCCTTCCTTCCTTCCTTCCTTCCTTCCTTCCAAAACACAGGTAGAGAAAACTGCCTGAAACAAACATGTAATTCCGTGAACACTCTTTTAATCACCACTGTGGACATAAAAGAATATTGCCAGAACCTCATAAGTTTTCCATGTGGTCTGTCCTAATCACATCTTCCTCCCCTTAAAAGTAATAACTATCCTGACATTTAGAACAATGTCTTCTCTGCGTGTCTTTACGGATTGGCCACCCTCCACCCTGATAGTGTTGCCAGTTTTTAAAAATGTAATGCTTTTAAAGTCACTTTTGATCTAGACGCTCCCCCTCCTGTCCCTTTTCTTTTTCTTTGTAATTTGTCTGTTAAAAAATCTACTAAGGCCTTTGACTGTAAAATTCCCACAGTTTAGATTTGCTGACGATGTCCTTAGGATTTTGGTCCACGCATTCTGCACTCTCCAGTCTCTGTCTTTCTTGCAAAACAGCAGCTGCTATCTACAGGCTTGACTGTACTCAGCTGATGTTCTTAGCAAGACCCTGGTGACGTGTGTTCTTGGGTCAGGATGTACACGGTGTGTCTGTATCTCTCTTTGCCGCTGTCGGGGCAAAAACAAAACAAAACAAAACAAAAAAACAGATCCCTTTATTCACTAGAGTTTGTTCAGTAAAGATATCCTACATATACCAATTCTTATTTATGCATTAGGGGAAATAATTCTATAAAGACACACGTCTACTCTTTATTTACCTCTGACAGAGTTGAAAGAAGAAAGGCACAGTATCAGATTCTCTTTTGAACTTGAATGTGCCCTTAGTCTCCATCATTCGTTCTAGTCAGGGTCACCTTTAAGGTACCTCTTGCCAAACCCATTAGTAAATTCCAGACCTTATGTAATTTGACTTCTGGGTAACATTTCCCTCCCGGGGTGATACCACATTCTCCAGCTGTGCTCCCTGCTCAACCCAGGGCCCTGCCCAGTCCCCCCTTGGAAGCCTTCCCTTCTCTTCCTCATCCTTAAGGTTAGACAGTCCCAGCCCTACTGGTTCCCCAGAATCTCAGAGCGACACCTCTTCTGGGCTGCGTGCTGTCCCCACCTGGACATGGCCCCCTTCCCCCAAACCCAAACTTGTACCCCGCCCAGCACCACAGTCTGCTCAGGGGGTACCCTCAACCCTGCCCTCTCCTGCACCCCCACTTTCAAAATCGGACCTCAAGCCGATCGCTTCTTACCTTCAGAGGCGTGTTTGTTCTGGTCTGTCTTTATCCCAGTCCTGAATTTCTGCTTTCCCAAATATGAGACAGAAAAGTAGGCTTGTCACATTAACGCCTGCCGTCAGGAAGAAGATTTTAAACCAGCCAGATTCTGGATTCTGAGGATTTTAGTGCAAAGTAATTATAAATTAGTGGGCTTGAGGTGCTTTTTAACACTTCCAATATCATATTAAAATCAGTACAGGTTTAGCACAAATCACTTTACAGACATGGAAAAACACACTCATAAGGAGCAAAAAAAATTTGTCAGTTCACTCTACAAAGATAATTACCATTTATCTTCCTCCTTTTTTGATTTGTGTCTATGTGCATATAATTTTTCATATATCAAAATGGCATTATGATGTACATAGTGCCCAAGCCAAGAATGCATATATTTTTATTTAGAATTATAAACGTGTTTAAAAAAAAAAGAAATATGAACGTTTGCATATCAAGAAATATTCAACCTTTACTGACTTATTAGTAATCCAGAGTTTAGATTTATAAAATGTGTAAAACATCCCTTATTTCCTTATATTTAAGTGGTTTTTCACTTTTTGCTGCTATAAATTGGAGCACTTTTGAACAAAAGTTATCAAATACCTTTTCCTTATTCCTAACTCATTTTCTCTTTGAGATCTTGTAATATTCAGCCACTTTAACTTTCATAGAAAATGGCTTACTTAATCATGGTGTCATAGGCATATATTTTAATATGCTGGTGGACTCTATGCACAGGTAATTTATGTCATTTTTGCATCTATATTCAAAGATGGCATTGAATTTTAATTATGTTTGAGATCTGTTTTACCATTTTGCCTTTTAACTTTTGCCTTTTAACTCAAACAATTGAGGGTCAGCCGCTTAGCTGTTTAGAGTGTGTATTTCTCTGGCAAAACTATCTTATTCAGCTACTTCTAAGCTACGTGACCCAGAAACATTTTTCCCTCTAATTCTTAGTGTCTCCAGCTATAAATGGCCAAAATGACATAGAAACATCATGGGATTTATGGGTTTACTGAATCCGATCATGCATGCAAGTGTCAGACGCTCATATACTCAACCCATAACAGCTATTAGTCTCATTACTCCGCACCCTTTGAAATCAGGAAAAACAAACTCCTGTTTGCTATCTTATCCTGCAGCAAAATGCTAGCAAACCCAGTTGCTCAAGAAAAGTAAGTTACAGGTATATACAATGTAAATGCAGAAGAACAAAATAACATGATGTACAGAGAACAGAGTGTCCCCCTGGGGAGAAAGAATCAAAGTCAGTTCGCACATTGTGGAAAAATCTAAAGAGCAGTTTATCAACCCATACACAAAATACCTATGGGGGAAAAATGAAATTTGTGCAAAGTCCCCTATGAAGAAAACTGCACACCTAGAAGCAGTATCAGTGAAAATACACAAAGAAAGAGGCACAGTCAAGCTTCCATGCTGGACTTCAATTCCAAATCACAATGAATTGTATTAACTTCAAATCATCGCAAACTGTATTATTTGTCGTTGAATTTCTGGGCAGGTCTCGCTCCTTTTCTTGACTTTGCCAATGAGCTGCCAAGCGTGGCATGTTTAAATTAGAGAGATCAGTATAATTAAATATATTTAATGTCTAGTCTGGAAACATGTTTTTATTTCTCAAGGTCTACTCCTAAATTATATATATATATATATTTTTTTTTCCTAAATTATATTTTAAATAAAACCGATGATGATTTGGTCAAGTTGCGAAAAAAATACATTCTGGATGATGAAGTTTCATTTCAAACCGTGGGCATGGATTTATTTAAAAAAAAAAAAACAAAAAAAAAACCAAACAGGGGCGCCTGGGTGGCGCAGTCGGCTAAGCGTCCGACTTCAGCCAGGTCACGATCTCGCGGTCCGTGAGTTCGAGCCCCGCGTCGGGCTCTGGGCTGATGGCTCAGAGCCTGGAGCCTGTTTCCGATTCTGTGTCTCCCTCTCTCTCTGCCCCTCCCCCGTTCATGCTCTGTCTCTCTCTGTCCCAAAAATAAATAAACATTGGAAAAAAAAAATTAAAAAAAAAGAAAACTTTTTTCCTGATAATATAGCAATGCCATCTTTCTTTGGTTAATGTTTGCTTCATTCTTTTTTTATGCCGTCCTTACAACTTTCAATATTTCTATCTCTTTATTCTAGGCAGGTATCTTATATATAAATGGCCTAAGAATGGATTGAGTTTTTAATCCAGTCTTAAAAACTTTGTCCTTTAACCACAGAAGTTAGTACGCCTATATTTATTGTGACCACTGGCGTATTTGCTACAATTTCTGTGTTTTCAATCTTTCCTATATATTAACCATATTCTTACTCACCCCCCCCCACACATATCATTTCTTCTTTCAAATCGAGGGGGTTTTGCCTTTTTTTTTTTTCCGCATCGCATGTTTCTCCTCTACCCTGGTTTGAAAGTTTCACATTCTGCCTATTTTTAATGTTACCCATATACCAAAAAAAGAAAATTGTAATATTAATCCCTATATTTTAAAAAATCAGAAGGACCAGGAGGAGGGTAAACAGGGAGTTGTTCAGTGAGGAAAAAGTTTCAGTCATGCAAGATAACAAAGTTCTAAAGATCTGTTGTACGACAATGTACACATAGTTAACAATACTCTTAATACTGTAATGTACACTTAAAAATTAAGAGGACAAATTTATGTGTCTTTTACTACAATAAATTTAGAAAAAAAAAAGTCAGAGAAGAATCCTATAGCCTCTGAATAAAAACTGATTCATGAAAAAAAATTAGCTCTTTAGTTTCTCATCAGTGTCTCCCAGATTATTTTTTCTTATACTCTAGCTCTGTCTTGTTTTTCCTTATAACTATACATGTTGTGTTATTAACAGTATGTTATAAAGTCAGTATTTTTAAAAATTATGTTTATGTTACTTTCCTTTTGAAAGAGAGAGAGGGAGAAAATGAGTGGGGGAGGGGCAGAGAGAGAGAGGGAGACACAGAATCCGAAGCAGACTCCGGGCTCTGAGCTGTCAGCACGGAGCCTGATGCAGGGCTCGAACCCACAACGGTGAGATCATGACCTGAGCTGAAGTCGGACAGTAAACCAATTGAGCCACCTAGGTGCCCTTATAAAGTCAGTATTCTAAAAAAATTTCTCCAGTACCGTCTTGCATATTTTGGGGTGTGTTCTAATTCCAAAACAATTCCTTTTGTTAGTAGTGTGAATGATGCCATATATATATAAAATGCCCACTAGGTAACATTTCTGGTATTTATAAACGCTGCTATTTAAGTATGTTGATTTCATTTTGAGCAAACTTACTGAACTCCATTCTTCCTTTCTTCCATTTTCTATTTTTTATTGCTCGTGTTGGTTTTCTGAAGCCTTATTTTATTCTCTCTGATTCTTTAATCTATATTTTTCTTTCCTTTTAAAACAGCGTCTAGAAATTCCAGTCCAGTGTTAAAAAGTTGATAAGTAATGTAGGTATGAGCATCCTTTTCTCATTTCTCACCTTCAGGAGTATGCATCTTATTTTTTATTCAACTTTTTCATTTCCTTATTGTTTCTTTTATAAACTGTCAGCTGCCATCATATACAAAGCTTTGTGAGGTTACATTACTGACGAAACATCGTCACTTAACATCATCTAATGCAAATAATTGCTTTTACCACCTTTTCCAAATGCAAACACCTGTTTTGAAACACTTTAAGTTCTTCTTCTTTTCTTTTGGAATGAAATATCTAGCTTTATATTTTTTTTTGGAATTTTTTTTTTTGGTTTTATTTAAATTCCAGCAGTTAACATACAGTGCTATATTCCTTTCAGGAGTACGATATAGTGATTCAACACATCCATACGTTACCTGGTGAGAAGTCACCCCCACCCCGTGACCATCCGTGAGTTCTCGATAGTTAAGAATCTGTTTCTTGGTTTGCCTCTTTCCCTCTCTTTTTTTCCCCTTTGCTCATTTGTTTTATTTCTTAAATTCCACATGTGAATGAAGTCTTATGGGATTTGTCTTTCTTTGACTGATTTCACATCGTGTAATACTCTCTACCTCTATCCACATCAGAAATGCATCTTAAGGGGCGCCTGGGTGGCGCAGTCGGTTAAGCGTCCGACTTCAACCAGGTCACGATCTCACGGTCCGTGAGTTCGAGCCCCGCGTCGGGCTCTGGGCTGATGGCTCAGAGCCTGGAGCCTGTTTCCGATTCTGTGTCTCCCTCTCTCTCTGCCCCTCGCCCGTTCATGCTCTGTCTCTCTCTGTCCCAAAAATAAATAAACGTTGAAAAAAAAATGCATCTTAAATTTCTTCATCCGGTAAAAATAATCTATAGTATTTTGGCGTAAAAAATTTCCACATTGGGGTGCCTGGGTGGCTCAGTCGGCTGAGTGTCCGACTTCGGCTTAGGTCAGGATCTCGCAGTTTGCGAGTTCGAGCCCCACGTCGGGCTCTGTGCTGACAGCTCAAAACCTGCAGCCTGCTTCAGATTCTGTGTCTCCCTCTCTCTCTGTCCCTTTCCTGCTCATGCTCTGTCTCTCTCTGTCTCTCAAAAATGAATAAACATTAAAAAAAAAAAGTTGAAAAAAATTTCCACATTAAAGAAGTTCCTTTCTTTCCTTATTTTGCTAATCGGATGCAAAAAAAAAAAAAAAACGTATACGTAGCTATTGGAATTTTATGTGCCAATTGAGATAATCATAGAAGTTTTTTTTCTACGTTGATCTAATGCGACGAATTATACCAGTAAATACACTTACATTAAACTATCTTTGCTTTACCGAAATAAAATCCACTTGGTCATGAGGTATTGTTTTTTAATATACTCTTAGCTTTGGTTGACTAATAATTTCTTTAGGACTTTTGCATCTCTGTTCATGAGTTAAATAGGCCTAAATATTTCTTCCGTTGCTATCATCTGGTTCTGGAATCAAAATTATACAAACCTTATAAGTGCTTTCAGAATTCTTTTTCTTAATTTCCGGTATCAGTAGTTGAGAACAGGAATAAACTATCCAATATTAGGTAGCACACAGCTGGTAAGCCACCTCGGCCTGAGTTCAGGTTCAAGATGTTTGAATGCTACTTCAGGTTTTCCATTTTGATTGGTCCATCCGTGGTCTCTATCTTTCGTGAGCCAATTTGGGTAAATTATATATTTTTAGAAATGATTTTGTTCATCCAGGTTTCCCCACTTTTCAGCCTGGGGTTGTTCTGAATATTCTTGGCTTTTTTTTTTTTTTTTAATTTTTTTTCAACGTTTTTATTTATTTTTGGGACAGAGAGAGACAGAGCATGAACGGGGGAGGGGCGGAGGGAGGAGACACTTTAGTCCTTGTCTTTCGCTCCAGGCTCTGAGCCATCAGCCCAGCGTTTGACGCGGGGCTCGAACTCACGGACCGTGAGATCGTGACCTGGCTGAAGTCGGACGCTTAACCGACTGTGCCAGCCAGGCGCCCCTTAATCTACATTGTCCCTGAAAACATTTCCCTTTTCTCATTTGGCATTTTATTTGAATCTTTTCTCTTCTATCCTGCTCCAGAAAGTTTATCTGATTAATCTTTTCACGTTACCAACTTTAAGTTTTATATATCTTCTCTATGGTTTTATTAACTGTAGAATTTACTTATTTGCCCCCTTATTACTTTAGTCCTTGTCTTTCGGGTTCACTCTGTTGTTTTTCTCCCCCCCCCCAAGTTCTGGAGTCGAATGCTCCGTTTATTTATTTTTGGTTGTTTTTCTGGTGTTTTCTTTTATAAATTAGGTGAAGTTGTAAATTAATGTCCCATATACTTCCAAATGTACCAATTTCACCATCATTGAGTTCAAGTATTACTTGATTCTTTTTTTGATGTTCTCTTAAACCTAATAATTATTTACTGTTATGTTGTTCAGTTTTATAAACGTACGTGACCTTCTTAGAAATCCTGTCGGTATTGATTTTGGGTGTTATTGCACTTTGGTTTTCTATAGGATACTGGTCCTCTGGAATCTGATTTACCATCTTTTCTCAGTGGGAGAACCGAGTCAAATCACTGAGCTTGCCAATATAGGCAATTAACGATCTAAGACATTTCTTATTTTCGAAATATACGTGGCTTTTTCTACGTGTCTTTTCTCTTTCATTTCTGTCATAAATGAACTGTGATTGGAGGACACATTTTGTGTAATCACAGTCCTGTTTACAATTGCTAGGATTTACATAATGGCACAGTATGTGGTCAGATTTTGTTAATGTTCCGGGACACCTTGAAAGGAATGAGGATTCTGCGGTTGTTGAGTGGGGCATTACTCTGTACGTGTCAGTTAGGCCAAGTGTGTTAATTGTGTTGCTCACGTCTTTTATACTCGTATAGATTTGTCCTCCTTTTTGCAACAACTACGATAAGTGATGTATTGATATCTTTCACCATAGATGTCTGTGTACCTTTTAATGGCAGAGATTTGTGGGTGTTTTGGTTACACCGGGGTGCATAGCAGGTTGGCTGGGAGCTGTGCTCCAGTCCCCTCGTTCCCAGACCCTGGACGGTAGGGATGCGGTCACCATTGGGATTGTTACCAGTCGCTGTGTCAGAGCACGAGAACGGCCTCCTGATTCGTAACGCTTCTCTTCGGAATTAACCCGTATAACTTCATCTCCTATGTCGTTGGCCAAAATAACTCGCATGAGTACATTTAACTCCATGGAAGTGGGAAAAGGCCAAGAAGAGAACCAGAAAAATTATTGCAGCTGCGGTAATTAACCTCCTGCTCTGCCCTTCTGGTCACCACAGATCTGGTTGACTCACCTTACCCCACACAGAACACATTAATCAAGGCCGAGCACTCATTCGATCACCTCAGGACCCGATCAGAGGGCGTTCAAGTGCACAGCGAGAGGTAGCCCTCGGGATGCCTGCCTCACCTCCGTAAACCAGCTGCTGCTGTCTGTCTCCCAATCTGGCTTCCAGAAAGGAAGGATTTATGATGGCTGTTGGATGGCCGTGCTACCACAGGATACGGCACGATGGAGCTTCCGGCCTTTTAAGTTGCCTTTACTAACAGAATTGGCCCAAATTACTCTCTCATTACTGGAATCAGAAGCCTCACCAATTCTCTTGTTAGCTGCATTTAATCCGAAATTTTTTGTTTCATTTTTTATATTCTTGGTTACCACAGGTTAGATTTGGTTCTTTGTCAGATGCTATGCTTCTTTATATTTTTGATCCTCTCTTTTGCTTCTTTAAATACATACATAGGGGCACCTGGGTCAAGCGTCCGACTTCAGCTCAGGTCATGATCTCGTGGTTCGTGAGTTCGAGCCTCGAGTCGGGCTCTGTGCTGACAGCTCGGAGCCTGGAGCCTGCTTCGGGTTCTGTGCCTGCCTCTCTCTCTGCCCCTCCGCTGCTCGTGCTCTGTCTCTCTTTCTCTCTCTCTTTCGAAAATAAACATTTAAAAACATTTTTTAAATATTTACATAGATTTCAAATACCTTTAAAGATATATTCCAAATTTTTTTTATTCTCTCACATGACCCCTTGTTTCTTCACGTGTCTGGTGATTTTTGGTTGATTGTGAAATCACATTCCCTAATCTTCCCTGCACGAGAAAATCCTGGAGTATGAATTTAGGGTGAGTTTCTCCAGAGAAATTTCACTAGTTTCTACCAGGCATCTGTGGCCTCCTCGAAATTTCAATTCTTGGCTTACGGCACTTGAAACCAGTCGGGTTTGAATCTGGGCCCCCAAACCTTGTGAAAATTGGTGTATTGATTCAGGTATTCAGAAGGTCTTTATTCTGTTTTTCCTTTCCCTCCGAAGCAGGGGCTGAGACAGACCAGCTCCCCCACTGGACGGAGACAGCTTTGGCTGTCTCTGGAGCCACGTTTCCTCCGAGCCTTCGGAAACCAGCGGAGAAGTCAGCTCACCTGACAAGCTTTTGGAGGTGCACTCAGCACGTCTGAGCGAGGTAAACCCAAAAACAGACCGAGTGGGCTCTGTGCTGGGGGCGGGGGGCAGCCTGGGCTCCTGGAGCTCTGCCTTTCCACGGAGGCCACCTCTCTCATCCGGGAGTTTCCACGCGTATAGTGATTTCTCCTGCCTTCCCGATACCTTACGTATGTGGAGCATGATGGTGGAGGGCTCCCCTCTTTGGGAAATCTGGCCATGGCAGACACAGACCATCTCTCCTTGGCCCGGGTCATCAGGGCCACGTAGAGGAATTGCCTGGATCCTGCTACACCACAGCTCATGGGCTTTCCCCCAAAGACACCAAGTTTGTATATGACCTTCACGGGGCTGGCGGTGTGAAGGGGCAGTCCTTTGTGATCACAGATTTATGCCGGCATGTCTGTCCCGACTTTTTTTTTTTGAGTGATTTTGGGATGTTATCTCTTGTTCCTGGTTTGTCCATCACAGCTGAAGAGGAAGGTCACCCAGGGCGGCCCGTGGCTTCAGCGGGCGTTTATGTCCCGGGGATCAAGCTCTTCCTTCGTGTTCGATCTCTGAAATTTTCTCTTGCGTCTTTTTCAAGATCAGCTCGGCACGTAGAATGATTGTGTAAGCTTGATAGGGCATTTTAGTGTTCTTAAAAGAAGGGTTTCAGGTAACCCTGCCCACAACACTTGTAGAAACACAAGTCAGCCTTTCTAGAAGTGTTTCTTCTGGTCTTTCATTCTAATTTGCTCCTGATTTTCAATTCCTTTTCTAGCAAAACTGTCTCTTGTTACTTATATCACCATTCACCCAGCCAAATTCCTGTTTTGATCAGGCCACACGCCCATTATTAAAAATCACAGAGGTCCTGGGCACGTGGCTGGCTCAGTCGTTTAAGAGTCAGACTTTGGCTCAGCTCATGATCTCAAGGTCTTGTGGGTTTGAGCCCCGCATCCAGCTCTGCACTGAGAGCTCAGAGCCTGGAGCTGGCTTTGGATTCTGGTTCTCCCTCTCTCTCTGCCCCTCCCCACTTGTGTGTGCTCTCTCTCTCTCAAATATTTTTTTTTTTTTTTAAATCACAGAGGTCCAATTCTGTCCCCCTGACCAACGACGAAAATGTTCCCAGCACAACTAATTGACATCCAGTGAGAAAGAAATTGTATTATCTGTAGGTTTGGAGGGATGCCTGATCTGACCAGGTTTGATGTGACAGAATATCTCATTGCTCACCTCTGGCAGATGTCACCTCTACAATTGTTTGTATATCCATTACCTTCTTTCTGCACAATTAATATGAGAACGGTAGTCGCCCATGTCTGAATGCTCCTTACCTCATTCAGGATCATTCCACACAGAATGGAAGAAATTAGTCCTCCTATCATTCCAATTACATTTGTAACTCCCTTAAGAAATCCATAATAACTGTGCGAAAAAGAACGACAAAACACAGATGTAAAGTCGTACAAACACTACAGGAAAAGCCAGCCTAATGAAATGAGGTTTAAGAGAGCTAACTGTTTATTTCCTGAATTTTTCATTCCTCTCCTCCTCAAATTCCATTAAAATGTCAAAAAAGTATGCCGATATAATTAACTTTCCGGTTACAGCACAAAGTCAGAAAAGTTGGCTTTTTAAGAGATTGAGAAAATGAGACCATATAGAGTGACAGCCAGCAGGATTAGGAAATCTGTAAATACAGTTGAGAAATTCGGAAAGTGGTGTTTATTGGCAATAGAAACCGGTTTAGGGTTAATACAGAACCGAAGGACTCTATTCACCTGGCCTGTTGCCCTAGTCCCAGATCCTGGCCCCAGCGACTGCTCCAGTCCTCAGACAAGGAGGGCGGAAGCTAGTTTCCAAACAACAGTGCTTGGCCAGTCCTGGGTACCCAGACCCAGCTCTGCCACAAGTCAACTACAAAAGCAGGGAAGCCCCAGAGAACGATCAGTAGACTAGGGGTCAAATCTATCTGTCAATCCACAGAGCACAAGGAAGTGCCTTTCAGAGAGCGGAATCAGTGTCTTACCGAGAAATGAGTTCTCTCCAGGATAGGGAGAAGGTCACCAGACCTTTCCTGCCTAACAGATTTCCCCATTAGAGGTTCTGTGTGTTCTTCCTTTTTCTGAAAGTGAGGGTTTTCTGTTTGCTTTGTTGTGTCCATTGGATTTTGTGTCCCTGGGTCTATTTTATTCCTCCTCTGCCTTCACATGTGGGAGGCTGTGTGTAGTTGGTCTGTTAGTTTCTGTGTCTTAAGAGAGGCATCACCTAGGGACCCAGAGTCTCTGCAAGCAGCCGTAGGCAGTCACTGGGTGCAAATTTGATTTGCTTTTTCGGGGGAGCTAGAGGGTGTGTCCTAATGTGTAAAGAAGAACATTTATGATCGTGAGCAGCCACAGGTGCAGATCGGGGCAGAGACCTCCAACTGTCCCCGGAAGGTAGAGTTCCCTTTTTCATTTTAGCGGTAGGACCCCTAAGGTCTTTGTGGGAATTGGGCCACTGAGGACTTTTGTGGGCCTTTGTCACATTTGCCTTCATGAGCCCCTCTCCCCATAACGATATTAAAAATTATATTTTATGACTGTGTGTGTGTGTGTTGAAGAACTTTTCAGTGTCATCTAGTTGTCAGATTTACTGACATGAAGTTGTCCATAATATGATTTCCTTTTTATATGCTGTGACTTACCATAATGCACACTTTGATGTTACTCATTTGACCATTTTTCTCTTTATTTTTCTTAATCAGCCTTCATTATTTTATCAATTTTATTAATTCCCAAAGAACCAACCTGTGACATTATCGATTTTATGTTATGACTTTTTTCCCCCTAATCTTCATAATTTGGGGGGAGGGTTAAATTTGCTCCTTTTTTCCTGGCTACTTGAGATCAAAACATGCTTACTGATTTGAAGACTTAACTGTCTTTCGACGTATATGTTTAAAGCTATACATGTCTCTCTGGGCATGATTTTAAAACCATCCCACATACTTTGAAATGTCCTATTTCATTATAATTTAGTGAAAGTATTTTCTAATTCCAACTGTGATTTCTTCTTTAACTCAGACATTAATTTGAAAGCAATAGGTTGTGTGTCATTTACTTTTGATGGCAACCTTAATTCACTGTGATCTAAGAATATACAGTAAAACCTTGGTATGTGAGCATAATTCGTTCCAGAAACATCCTTGTAATTGAAAGCACGTGTATATCAGAGTTAATTTCAAGAACCGTTGGCTCAGTTGTGATCAGGTGACATTTGGCCTCATGTACAACTCGTATTGCAAGATGTCGCTCGTTTATCAAGTTAAAATTTATTAGAAATGTTTGCTTGTCCTGCAGAACACTCACAGGACAAGTTACTCGCAGTCCAAGGTGTTACTCTTCTGAATGATTTCAATCGTTTTAAATTAATTGCAGCTCGCTTTATGACCCAGCATATTGTCAGTTTCAGTAACTGTCCTGTAGGCAACTGAAAATAATTGGGATCTCTCCTCGTTGAGCACAGTGTCGTGTTCCATATTCGTCAATTAGGTCAAGCCCGTCACATTTTGTTCTTGTCATTCTAGTCGTCCACGTCCTTACTAACTTCGTGTCTCCCCCATATTTTGTACAAGCTGTTCAAAGAGGTTATGAAAATTTCTCCCTCCATGGTACGTTTGTCTAGCTCTTTGAGTCCTCTCTGTTCGTACTGAACATAAATTAAGGCTGTATTCTTGGATTCAGAGGTATAATTCTGATATTTTTCTCTTCACCATTGTGAACTAACACTTTATTTCTAGTAGTGTTCCACTTTTTCCGATACTAGCATAGTTGTTTCAAGTTTCTTTTGGTTAATATTTGCGTGGGATACCTCTCTATATCCTTTAATTGCATCCGTGCTATGTCCTCATGTTTATTGCATGTTTTATTTGTAGCAGGCTACAGTGTCCTTTATCATTGAGCTGGACAGTCTTGATACTCACTTGGAATATTTCATCCATATTGGTCTAATACAATAACTGATATACTTAAGACTGTCTTTATCTCTTCACTATTTTCTTTTTGACGTCCGCTTTCACATTCCACTTTTTCTTTCTTCTAGATTCATTGGTTTTATTTTTTCCGTCTATGACAGTATTTCACTGTTGTTTTCAAGCACTGAAGATATTATAGCATGTCCTTTTCACTTTAGTATGAATTATACTTTTACTCTTTTCTCTACAACACCGGAAGCTTAGAACATTTTTAAGATTTTAATATTTTAACATTTCTGTGCATCTCCCTCTTTGCATTGTTGCATCCTGTATTTTAATTCCTTAATGCAGTTTGGTTTGATGTGCATTTCAACTCACAAGGTATTCTCTACTGTTTTGCAAATCAGTGGTCTCTATAATTACACACATATTTACCCCCTTGTCGCATCTGAATCGTCCTAGCACAATCAGGTTTCAATAGGGATAATTTCTTTTTACCTGAAAATTTTCTTTTGGTATCTCTTTTAGTGAACATCCACTGGTGACAATTTCTCTGTCTGAAAACATTTTTATTTTGCTTTGACTTTCGAAGAGTGTTTTCACTAGGTATAAAATTCTAGGCTGACATTTATTTCTTTTAGCACTTTATAGAGTTCATCTCATTACCTCTGGATTTCATGGTTTCTGTTGAAACCAGAGGTCAGGCTTAATATTGTGCTACTTGAAAGTAACATGCCTTTTCTCTCTAGTTCCTTTTAAGATTTTTTTCTTTGTCTTTGGTTTTTGGCATTCTTAATGTGTATATTATAATTTACATGTCACATGGTTGAAATTCACAGAGCTTTGTGCACGTGTGGTTTACCATCTTTCATTACTTTAATATTATTTGGGGCTGTTTTCTCATAAAATATGGCTTATGTCCCATTTTATTTCTCCTTTCCTTCTGAGTCTCAAGTACAGATTTGTTACCCTTTTTACTTCATTCCACATTTCCGTTTATTCTCTTTTTTTTTTCCTGTATATTTCAGTTTGGATATTTCCTATGATACACCTTCCTATATACCAATCCTGTCTTCTCTTTGTGGCTAATTTGTCATTAAACCTATCTATTGGGGCGCCTGGGTGGCTCAGTCAGTTGGGCGGCCAACTACAGTTCAGGTCATGATCTTGCAGTCTGTGAGTTCAAGCCCCGCATCAGGCTCTGTCCTGAGAGCTCAGAGCCTGGAGCCTGCTTCCGATTCTGGTTCTCCCTCTCTCTGCCCCTTCCCTGCTTGCTCTCTGTCTCTCTCTCCCTCTCAAAAGAAATAAAAAAAAAAACAATAAAAATTTTTTTAAAAACCCTATCTATTAAGATTTTAATTGCAGACATTTTATTCTTCAGCTCTCAAACTTCCATTTGATTGTTTTTATAGATTCCATTGCTGGTCAAATTCTTTATCTTTTCATCTCTTTTCTTCAGCTTTCCCCCCTGGTTTCTTGGTATATTCATCACAGCTATTGCAAAGTTCTTCTCACCTGATAACTTTAATATCTGTATCAGTGGTAGGACTATTTCTGATGCATTTATGGTTACTGATCACATGGCCCTATCCCTTGTCATGCCTAGTAATTTTTTATTAAATGCAGGGCATTGTGAATAAGAGCTGTAGGGACTCCAAGAATATGTCATACTTTTCAAGAAAATATTCACTGTTCTCTGTACTAGATTTGGAGAGGAGAGAATACATCACTAATCTAATTAGGGAATGAAGTAAGATGAGGCTAGGTTCCACTGTTGGCAAGAGTCAGTTTACCTCTAGAACCCCCCTAGGTATTGCACTCCATGTTGTTACATGGAGAGTTCAGTATATTTGGCCGGGGCCCTCCAGGCTTTGGTAGATCTTGTCTCCTTTGTACAGATAATATAGGAAATTCTGCCACTTGCCCTGTCGAACTTCAGAATTCAACAAATATCTCAAGGAGAGAAAGTGACTTTATGTTCAAATTCTCTTAATTTCCAATGTTGTCACTCCAGCCCGTGCACCTGGAAGCTTGGCTAATCTCTCTATCCAGAGAAGCAGCCTTCTCCCAGGGCCAAACCTGGATTATTAGTCATTTGCCAATTGGGACATGACCCCAAGAAAAAAGTGGCAGGAACTGTCCGCTCACCTCAGAGGTGCCGTCCCCTTGTGTTTTTGGTCTTATTGGCCTCTGCTGCAGCCTGATGTCTTTTAATGACTGTTTTTGGTATGTCTTTTAAAGATTTTTTTTTTCAAGTAATCTCTACACCCTACATGGGGCTCGAACCTACAACCCCAAGATCAAGAGTCGCACACCCTACTGACTGAGCCAGACAGGCGTCCCTACTTTTGGTACTTTATTTGGCCTTTTCAAAGGTTTCCCACCTGGAATGTCAGTCATCCACAGCTGCTCAATCCTGTGTGGAAGTTGAACAGTTTTCTCAAATTTTGCTTTGCAGTTGTACAATGTTGGGTGCATAGAAACTTACTTAGAAACTTATATCTTCTAGTGAATTGAAATAATCATTAAAAATTCTTATTTCTAGTAATGCATCTTGACTTAAAGTCTACTTTGGCTGATCTGTTTTCCTTGATTTTGCTTTTAATCTATTATATTTTGGTTTTGTTTTTATTTTAATCCAGATTAAGTTAATTTGGAACATATAGTCCTTTTATATTTTATGTTTTTTTTTTCTGATACATTTGACTTAAAATGATCATCATTCTTTTTCCCACCAATTTTATGTTCCTTTTTAAACTTTACTCTTTACTTCTTTTTCATTGTTTTTTAAAAATATTTCCTTTACATCATTATTTTCCTTCAGTAGTTACCCTAGAGATTAAAATATATATTCTTGACTTATTTTAGTCTAATATAAATGAATAGTCTTGCAAATTCCCATTAATGAAAACATCTTAGAACACGTATTCACATATTCATTTGTGCCTTTTTATCTTTTGTGCTGTTCATTGTTGTGCATTTTAATTTACATATTTTTATACCCTAATGGTATTGTCTTTTGTGAATTCAATAATTATTGGATTTATTTTATTTTTTCCTCTCTATCTCTCTTTCTTCATTCCATATTTCTATGCTTCATCTGTGATTATTTTTCTTCTGTCCAAAGAATTCCCATTTAATAAGTTTTCATTGGGTGTCTGTCGCTGGTGAATTCTCATAATTTGCCTGAAAATATTTTTATCGTACCTTAATTCTTGAAGGAATTGTTGCTGAAGATAGATTTCTAGTTAACAGTGATTTTAGTTTATTTAATTATTTTTTTTTTACCTATTTGAGATTCGTTTCTAGCTTTCATCGTTCCCGTTCAGAAGCTGCCAGTCTTATTATTTCTTCTTTGAAAGCAACGTGCCTTTTGCACTTGGCTGTTTTTAAGAGATCTCTGTTTCTCCCTCCCCACCTTTCTGGTTTTGGTAATTTTACTATGACAAGTGTAGGAGCGATTTTCTTTATATTTGTCCTGTTATCTCTTCGGTAACTAGGACATCTTTGACGACTGTGTTCTCCCAGATTCAGAAGTCTTTAGCATGTTGTTACCGGGGAAAGGATGTGACCTATTTGTACTAAGAGAGGTTATTTAATTCCATAGTTGAAGAAATAAACAGAATCTTCAGTGTCAAGATCCTGAATGCCTTGACAATTCCTCTGAAAACCATGAACCCATCCATACGATGGAACGGATGGTTCTTTTGATCTGAGAGTGGCAAGGGGAGAACGTGTGATGCTCTAATCCTCATGCCATTCAATCCTCAAACAGTAGCTATTTGATATGAGGAATGAAAACAACCTGGAGGTTGCTGTAACGCAGGATAATCTTCTGGACAACAGTCTGCTCTACATTTGCTCATTCCTCAGCTGCAACAGTCTGGGGTAAAAAGCATTTTGGAAATTTAAATAGCCACTGAAGGAGACTTTCAATTTTATCCGTTTTATATTTTGGCGTACTATGATTTAGTAGAGCCCAAATAATATTTCAATACCTGAACTACAGTTGAGACCCACACGGAGGGGGTGCACAATCCATCCAGTCAAAAATAATTAAAAGTGGGGCTCCTGGGTGGCTCGGTCAGTTAAGCGTTGGACTTCGGCCCAGGTCATGATCTCACAGTTTGTGAGTTCGAGCCCCGGGTCGGGCTCTGTGCTGACAGCTCGAAGCTTGGAGCCTGCTTTGCATTCTGTGGCTCCCTCTCTCTCTGTCCTTCCCCTGCTTACACTCTGTCTCTCTGTCTCTCTCTCTGTCTTTCAAAACTAAACAAACATTTTAAAAAATTATTTAAAAAATAATAATTTAAAGTAATTCAAATCTTTTTTGGAGCCTTCTTTTAAGAATGTCAAGGCAATGACAGTTTCTTCTTAACACATCACAGAACATCTTTCTAATTCTCTGGGCTTTTCTACTCTTGGTACCCACCATAAGCAATAGTGGCCACTACATTCTTAGGTCTTCTCTGTCTCACTCAATCCTAGTTTCCAAACAGTACTCTCACAAAACCACATGTGTGTGTTTCTGCTTCCTTCCAGAACTTTCTTCCCCACCACCTTTGTTCTGCTCCAACCTATATAATCCCTGTACTACTCTTCCGTTCTAACAAAGACCAAATTTCCCCGAGAGGACAATTCAGAACTGTATCTGCTAAGAGAACTCTCTCTAATAGGCAAGAGAAGTATATGATTAGGAACATTCTGCTTTAAGTAAGTTTGGTCTCCATCCCATTAGTAAAAGGCGATTAAGCCCTACACATTGATATGGTTGAGCTATAATGCACATATGCCCTAAAGACCGAGGATGACCTAGCTTAAGAGACTGAGAATTGTTTCTAGTTTGTGTATTAGGATATTTATTCTCCCCGACTCTACAAAATTAGCTGGCCGACCTGGAGTTTGGGTCCATTGGAACAGTGAAACTCAGGCCAAGTGCTGTGTTACCCCAGCCCCTGCTGGTTGAGATATTTCAGGTCCTACTGAGCAGATGCTAGCAACTGGCACTGTTGAGGGAGTGACTACAGCTGGTCCACTTTGGAAGCAGATGTATGTAGGTATGCACCCTCCGTCCCTATTGCTGTATGACTTAACATAAATTCCTTACCCTGCTCTTTTGTTTCCTCGCCCACACTCATGTGGATAACATGATCTCATTCACATTGCGGCATGATGGGCACATGGAAAATACTCAAGAAATGCTACTATTTATAATTTCCTTTCTCATTCTTTTTGGTTTTTCTTTTAATGTTTATTTGTTTTTGAGAGAGAGCACAAGTGGGAGAGGGGCAGAGAGAGGGAGACACAGAATCCGAAGCAGGCTCCAGGCTCTGAGCTGTCAGCACAGACCCCGATGTGGGGCTCGATCCCATGAACCGTGAGATCATGACCCGAGCCGAAATCGGACGTTTAACCGACTGAGCCACCCAGGCGCCCGTCCTTTCTCATTCTTGACCTCAAAGTGCATATGGCTCAGTTGACATGGTGCTTTCTATATCAAATAATCCTTACACGTTTTTATACAACTCCAGGTGATCAGAACACCTGTGGGCATTTTTAAGGAGGGTCTTGGAACTGAATAAAACAAATGGATACATGTCCTCATTACTCTGACGCTCACCTTGTGTAGATATGATGGACGAGGTTCTTTGTAGGAGTTGACAAGTGGATTATTTTTGTTGATTTTGCATCTCTACCCCCACGGCCCCTGCTTTACTAAACTTCAGAGAATCGTGTTCATAGTGGATCTAAGTTCCCCAGGGACTACTAGCCCCGCAAAGTACGATGTAGACAGCGCCCCCTGGAGCTGTGCAAATGGCAGAACTGCTGCCATCAGTCACACTTAGTGTGTCTTCAACCAGGGCAGAACTGGGGACCCTGGGTGGCTCGGTCAGTGAAGTGTCTGACTTCGGCTCGGGTCATGATCTCACAGTTTGTGAGGTCAGGCCCCGTGTCAGACTCTGTGCTGACAGCTTGGAGCCTGGGGCCTGCTTCACACTCTGTCTCTCTCTCTCTCTCTCTCTCTCTCAAAAAAAAAAAATAAATAAACATTAAAAAATTTTTAAATAAAAAATTTAAGTTAAACTAAATGCGATTAAAAGGCGGAACAGTAAAGAGAGCAAAAAGATCTTGCTAGACGGATCTGGATTCAAATCCTAAGTAAGATCCCAAACCAGTGATGAGGTCTTAGACGGACAAGTATCTGACCCTCCGTTTCCTTGGTTGTTAAATAAGTATGCTTACTAACTGGGGGGTTGTCACGAAGATTCATAATATATAAACATGCATACACTAGCGACGACAGCGGAGCAACTAACCTTTATGCGGTGCTTGCTGTGTGCCCGGCGCTCTTCTGTGTATTTGACCTGTTAACTTGTTTAATCCTCTAATAACCCTATGAGGTCCACATTCTCTTATTACCCCCGTTTTGTAGATGCGAAGCAGCCACAGAGAAGGTAAGCAGGTTGCTTGAGCGGCGTGCTCACGCGATTATCGAAACCGAACCTTCCGACTTTAGAACCTGTGCTGTGAATCACTGGGCTACACTTCATACACATAAGAGTTGCACACATTAATACATCATTAGGCACATAATTATTACATAGAGGAGATTTCTGAACTCTACTGATGCTTCTTTGGGAAGCATTTTGGCCTGCCGGCCATGAACTCACAACACGGTGGAAATCTTAAAGCGCCCTGGAGAGCTTGGATACAAGAAAGAGATGTTTACCACCGTACCTGGGAGCAATATCCAAGACATTTATAAGTAGTCCGGCCATACAAAAGCTTCCTGTGGAACCAGTAAGTATCAGGAAAACAATGGTGCTGTAGAAGCTGAAACTCAGGTGAACCAGGCACAGACCGAAGAAGGGAGGCAGGAAGAGTCCTGGGGAGCCATCCAGACAACACAGTTAGGGGCGTCCCGAAGATGGGGTGAAGTGACTCAAAGTGCTTGAATGTCCTGGCTCTTCCTTACCTAGTGTGCTGAAGAGCTTCCGGATGGTATTGAGGCGG
This sequence comes from Herpailurus yagouaroundi, assembly GCF_014898765.1. Lineage (NCBI taxonomy): Eukaryota > Metazoa > Chordata > Mammalia > Carnivora > Felidae > Herpailurus > Herpailurus yagouaroundi. The sequence goes on along the minus strand of NW_024412467.1, from coordinate 1,406,055 downwards.
AGAATATTCCTGGACAGGAAGAAGTCTGCAGCGTGACCTGCCAGGATACCAAAGCTCCACGCAAACAAATAGGGGAGGGCTGACAGCAGCCCATTCTGAGAAAGAAATGTCATCGGAAGGATGAGTCCGGTAGCCAGAGCCATCCCTACACTGAAGTTCAGTACTGAACATCTGTATTGCCATAGGAGACACCATCAACATACAACCACAGAATTCTGACTCGGGGCCACACCACCCAAAAGAAAGCGGAAAATAGCCTTGAGGTCAGACATAGTTGTCACGGGGTGTCTTGGTCAGATGAGTGTCCGACCCTTAATTTTGGCTCAGGTCACGATCCCAGGGTTGTGCAGTCGAGCCCCACATCAGTTCTGCACTGAGTGAGGATTGCTTGGGATTCTCACTCTCCCTCTGCCCTTCTCCCCTCTCCCCTCTCCCTGCTCGTGCACTCACACTCTCTCTCACTCCAGTAAATAAGTAAATAAAAAACGGTTGTCACAGTATGTCTAGTTTTCTCTTGGTAGTGTCACGGGAACTGAAAGTTCTGGATAATAGAGAAGAAGACTACACTTGGGAATGGGGACAGCTGGCTCGGGGGAGAAAGAGTGATGATAACAATTACAAACATTTATCTGGTGCTTACTCTAGATCGTTGCTATTAATTCTTTCAACCCCTCCATGGTCTCGTGGAGGGCAAAATTGAATCAGAAAGAGCTTAAATGACCTCACTGTCATGTTGGCCCCTAGGCTGGGTTCCTGGAGATTCACTGCAGAATGCCACTTTGGGCATTCCATTTCTATGGGAGTCTTTTCTGGTTACCATGGCATCAGACATAAGGTTCCAGGCATCAGTGATTCTCCAAGTCAGACAAGCAGTGAGAGAGCCCGTCATTTTTTTTTTTTAAATTTTTTTTTTTTCCCAACGTTTATTTATTTTTGGGACAGAGAGAGACAGAGCATGAACGGGGGAGGGGCAGAGAGAGAGGGAGACACAGAATCGGAAACAGGCTCCAGGCTCCGAGCCATCAGCCCAGAGCCTGACGCGGGGCTCGAACTCACGGACCGCGAGATCGTGACCTGGCTGAAGTCGGACGCTTAACCGACTGCGCCACCCAGGCGCCCCAAGAGAGCCCGTCATTTCAAAGCAAGAGCTGAGTCATGGGTTCTCAGCCCAGGACTCATTGCCTTGTTCCAAGAAATAGGATGGGTGTGACTGGGCACGGTGGAGGGGAGGATGAGTCCCTGTAGGGAACGATGGTGTTGAGCCTTGACTACTACAGCAGGGCAATAATACATACAGTGAATGGTGGGGAAAGGCACTACGGGAACAGGACTGTGTTTTGCGGAGGCCAGACACGGTGCCTACACCTTTTGTTCCGGGAAATGGTGACAGAAAAAGTGGAAACAGTGAGTCTCCAGGTGCAGAGCATCAGCTAGACAGTGTAGAGAGGCCAAGAGCTAGGACTAGAGTCATGAGAAGTTTCATAAAGTTAAAAGGAGAGGAAAGGTGTCCTTACCTCTTTTATATTCACATGAAGGTTGGAGTCGACAAATGTTGGGGTGTAGAAAAGCACGATGTTGTTTGTCCAGTGGAAAGCAAAAGAACCGAAAACAATGGCCCAGAGTGGGAGAGACTTAATCATAGCCTTGATCGGCAGAGACCGTGTTCTTGAGCTGCTCTGGGAAAAAACAGCAACAACAATGAAACGTTGACTGTCAGCCCATTAGGAGAAGCTGGAACGCGGTTTCTTTGGGCACAGAATCTGGGAGCTGCCACCATGGAGCGTCCGTGTCCTACCTGCTGCTGGTTGAGGGATGACAAGATGTAGTTCTTCTCACTGACGCTTATACACGGGTGGGTCTTGGGGTCATCATAGAACAGAAGGAACCAGAGAAGACTCATGCCACAGCCACAGGCGCCTCTCAAAGCAGAACAGGTTAGAATTGAAATTGCTTCTGTCCGTAGTAAGTGCCCTTCCCACCTTGACGTGTCTCGTCATCGGTCTGAGAACCTGAACCTCCTCTTTCTTCTTTGCAACTTTACAGCAAGGCTTGCATTTTGGGCAGTCCTCTCTGTATCCGAGGCTGCCTCTGCCTCCAGAATGAATTTTGCGGAAAGGGCGGCAAGCCCTCTGGCCCTTGAGCCTCAGTATCCCTCCACTCATGAGAGTGGACCTCCCTGCTCCCAGAGAGACCCTCATCTCTAGATCCCCGATGTGCCCCACCGTGAGAAGACGGCACAGCCGAGACCTCAAAGGGCTTGACCATCACCTAGCTTTGGGAGCTTCGGTCTTGGCCATGCTCCTAAGATACAGCCCTGGCCTGAGGGATTATACAAGTCCTCCATGAGTTTGCCAAAGGATTTGTCGTTTTTGAGTGTTTTGTACTAATGACCCTTTAGCAATCCTGTTAGGATAGATGTCAGTGCATCTTCCAGAAATGCATTCATTCGTTCGAAAAGTAGTGATGAAATGCTCATTCTGTACCATTCACTATTCTAGGCGCTAGGGGTACGGCAGTGGATAGACCAGACAGATATTTCTGTCTTCGTGGAGTTTATTTTCTAGTGGATGAGAAGGAGACCATGAAAAGTAAGTAGGTAAAAGGTGTTAATGTCAGTGGTAAGAGCTGTAGAGAGAAGTTGCGGGGGAGGAGGTGAGGAGTGTCAGGCTCCGTGGAGGCTGGGATGTGGATGTGGGGCCAAGCAGAGGGAGCAGAGAGTGCCAGAGCCCTAGGTTATGAGGCCAGTGTGACTGGAGAGGAAGCAAGGGCTGGGGCGAGGCGGGGGGGGGGGGGGGTGGTGGGAGGGTCCTGGTGTCTCTGTTGGTTAAGCGTCCAACTTCGGCTCAGGTCATGATCTCGTGGTTCGGGAGTTCGAGCCCCACGTCAGGCTCTGTGCCGATGGCTCGGAGCCTGAAGCCTGCTTCCGATTCTGTGTCTCCCCCTCTCTCTGCCCCTGCCTTGCTCGCGCTCTGCCTTTCTCTCTCTCAAAAAATAAGCATTAACAAAAAAAAATTTTTTTAAAGCATAGTGACAACATACAACTCCCACCTCACTCCGTGGCCTGAGGACCTGATCCCAAGGTGACGCGTAAGTGGAGAGAAGCCCCCTAAGACATGGGCAATACGTACATTTCTGTGTGACAGTTTAGCCCTCAGAAAAGTCCTGTGGTGCTGTCAGGGAATATTGATGTGCAGAAAGGTCAGCTTGGTCGCTCCGAGATGCGTGGTTAGTAAGCGGTCACTGACACTTAGCATGAATCACGTTTTTAGGGAGGGAATACGGTCCTAGGGGAGGAGCCTGAGGCAGAGCTTTGAAGAAAGCCAGGAGTTCGTGGCAAGGAGAAGAGGAAAAGTCTGCAGAAGACTGAGCAGGAATGGCCAGAAGAATGAAGTCTGGTCAGGGGGTCAGGCAGACCCCCCCCCCCCCCGCTGCCCCTGTATTGTTGGATGTGATTGAGAGTTCAGGTTCAGGACCAAAGAACCTCCACTTGATTTGTGGGCATGGAGGCTTGGCCAGCTCTAACATTTGTGAGGCCCGGGGCAAGACACAGGAACATTTAAAAGTCGCAAATAAAGCTACTGATTTGTACTACACTGGAATATAATATGTCTTCTCGTCCTGTGTTGACCCCGCTAACTTCAGAATGGCCTGGAGAGAGACTTCTGCTTTCTGATCCGGCACGTAAGGAACTTGGAAGAGTCATCCTTCCCATCCTCATGACCAGAAAAGTGTTTAGCAGTCTAAAAATCAACAAGTCGCCTTCGATCCCTCAGAGAGTTGAGGTCATAGGGCAAGCTGTTGCTCCCCCAAATTGGAAAGACGGACAGGTGGACGCAGAGAATGGCGGCTCCCCGGAAGAGAGGACTGGAAGCGTAAAACTGCACGGAACCAGTACCAGGGCAGGAGGAAATTAATGAAGGCTGACCTCTTACCCTCCATGAGATTCATGATTTTTAAAGCCATTAACTTTATATAAATTATTACGTTATAGTCAGGTTTTTTTTTTTTTAATTTTTTCAGTTCTGAATAATGACTGGGATTTTACAGAAAGAGACTCACCAAAAATATAGAAGACCACGGGCCAGCCCAGGGATTGGCAGATGAATCCAGTCACAAGCAGAACAATGAAGGGCCCCAGCAGAACCCCTAATCAGAAAGCACAAAGAGCGCCCCTGAGGAGCGCTCTGAACCTAGAGATAATGTAGCGTCAGGGTAGCAATGAACGATTTCCAGTGAAATACATTTGTAGAGCAAAACACTGGGCAGAAGAAACGAATAAAATATTTGCTTTCCCCCCTCTCTCTCTCCCTTTTTCTGTTGTTTGAGATAAAGAAGCCTCTCCTTCTTTCTAGACAGTTTCCGCATCTTTAAAGGGGGGCTGCCGGAACAGATGGTTTCCAAAGCCCCGGACAGTTCAAAACACACATCTTTTACAGCTCTAGGAAGAACACGGCACAGTGAGGTAGCAGTGACACTCACACCTTCGAGGCCCTAGGTCGTTACCTGATAGACTCAGGGAGGTGAGTCGGCCTCGTTCCAAGGGTGGAGCCCACTTGACCCATATTGCGTGCTGAGCTATTAATGCTGACCCCTGAAATCAGAAGGATTAGGACATCTGATCTCTGATGCTTCCTGTGAATTCCAGCCCTGTTCACTTGTTGCGTTATCTTAGTACCTGGGAAACTCCCTGGGCCACCCGACATGCGATGATCCAAGCTTCTCCACCTTCAGCGGCCATCGGCAGGATCAGGCTAAACAGGGAACTGAGGAATAGTGCAGAGCCGATCATTTTCTTGATGGAGTATTTTTCAGACAAGTATCCAACAGGAATTTGGATGATGAGTACGCCATAGAAGATGGAACTGAAGATGATGCCCTGGGTTTTAGGACTCCAGTTGTACACGGGGTTCTGGTGGGAAAAAAGAGAGAGAGAGAGAGTCGCATGGAGCCACTCTGCATCCTGGTGAGTTACTGTGATAGGGATGCGGGGACACTGGTCTGCAGGCTTCCTTGGGGTCAAGGAGCTCCCCTCTGCTTCATTTTCCATCATGGGACCTTTGCTGCTCCTTTATAACATCATTTCCTGTGGGTACTGACATTTCACACTGGTATCTTCAAGGCTAATGGCGAGTCCTTGCACCGTCTCTACCCCCAATACGGTGTAGACGTTTAATACTTATTCCTGGAACATTGCTACTCTGCGTGTCAGGTCTTCTGTGGAAGACTACACTTGCCGCCATCATTAATTGTCTGTTGCCTTCTGTCTTCCTCCGACTCCTCTGTTAAGTTACCCTCATTCCCCAGACAGACATTTCCCCACATACGTACTACTCCCAGAGACAGAAACCATGATCGATCAAATCGTGAAGAGGAGGTGTCGGGCTGAACCGTGAAATCATTGGATGAGACAGTGAAGGAAGAGGGCCAATTCTCTTTTGGTGCTTGGTTCTCTCCTTTTCTAAAATGTTCTGTCTCGTGTTTCCAAAATCCTCCCCTGAGATCTGTCAACTCACTTGTATTCCACGTTCTACTGCCTGAGCACAGCCTCCTGTCACCGGGCCACCTCTGCTCTGAATTCCTGTGTCTACTGTTGCCCATAAATATAATTGCCTCCCTAGTTTTTAGCTGCATTTTGTAATTTCAGGTTACAACTCAGATCTGCTCTGTGGAAACAATTTTCTGGTGAGTTTTCATCTTTTGGATGTGTTTGGAAAATACATGCTGTATTTTCTCTCTCTTTCTCTCTCTCTCTGTCTCTCTGTCTCTCTCTCTCTCTCTCTTCCATCTAGTTCCTTTGTATGGCCGTGAAGAGAATTCCTTTTGTGTGACTCCGATGTGAAGGAGATCAGTTTCCCTGGATCTTCTAAAGAGGCTCTTTTTTTTACGTGTGTGGCCCCTGCGAATACCCATTTTTCTAGAATATGGGGTTCTCAATATTTAAACCAAAGCAATGGAATACTACAAATGTTTCAGGATATCGTTCAAGGAAAAATTGGATAAAAAGATTTTAACAGATTTCTGAGGGACAAACGATGCAATAAACTGCATACTTAATCTTTGACATAAAATGTACAACTTGACACGTGTAATTACATGCACGCTCACAAAACCGTCACTACAGTCAAGGAAATGTACATGTTCCTCACCTCCAAAAGTTTCCTTACTTCTTTTTGTAATTCCTCTTTCCTGCTGTTCTCCCACCACTGATCTTCTCTGCCTGTCACTACGTCATCGTTTTTATTTTCTGGAGGTTTTCTATAAATTCGCCGTACTTATTTTGAGTTTCATCCATTTATTTTTAGCATTCATTTATGATTAGTGCTAAGCAGTACCCTGTTTTAGGACTGTACTGTAGCGTGTGCATTCATTCATCTGTTGACCCTTTTTATTGTTTCCAGTCTGGGGCTATTACAAATAAAGCGACTGTGAGCATTTACGTACAAGTCTCTGTACGGACATGTGTGTTCATTTCTCTTCAGTAAATACCTGGCATGGAATGGGGGGATCATACGGTAGGTCACTGAAGTGATTGTACCATTTTACATCCTCCCCAGCGATGTTAGAAGCTTCGGTGTGTAGTCGTAAACCTTTATGGATTTAATTTGCTTGTCCCTAATGACTGATGATGTGGGACATCTTTTTGTGAGTATTTGCCATCCTTCCCTGTATCTTCCTTGGCGAAAAGACCGTTCACATTTTTCCCATTTTCTTATTGGGCTTTTGTTTCATTTTTATCGAGTTTTGATAGAATTCCTTTATTAGACAGGATTTGCAAACATTTATCCCTGTCTCAGGTCTCTTTATTCTCTCAACAGTTCTTTGGAATGGAATGGAATAGAATGGAGTCCAATTTTATGTATTGTCTTTTGTGGATCAGGAAAAAAATCAGGAGTTTTATATCTGTGTGAGTCGGTTTCTGAACTCTCTATTTTATTTCATTGACTCTTTTTTGTGAGCTATACCACACTGTTTTGATTAGTATAACTTTATGACAAGTCTTAAAACCAAGTAAGTGGTATTAGCCCTACAAATACTGACTTTTCAACAAACATCCAAAGACAATTCACAAATGGTGGTAGAACAATTGTATATCTGTATGTAAAAAAAGAATCTTCAACCCAACATACATAAAAATTAAGTCTAAATGAATCATATGTTTAAATGTAAAGCCTGCAATTATACAACTTCTAGAAGAAAACATAGCAAAAAGAGTGTTTTTTTGCCTCGGGCTATGCAAAGATTTCTTAGGTATAAAAACAAAAGCATTACCCCCAAAAGAAATTTTAATAGAAGTTCTTTCTGCAGAAGGAAATGAAATCGCTCAGGAACATGCATCTGTATTAAAAAAGGAAGTGCATCAGAAAAGAATAAATGAAGGGATAAAATGTTTTATTTTGGAGGTGCCTGCGTGGCTCAGTCAGTTGAGGGTCTCGACTCCTCATTTTGGCTCAGGTCATGATCCCAGGGTTGTGGGATTGAGTCCCGCCCCGCATCGGGCTCTGTGCTGAGTGTGGAGCCTGCTTAGAATTCTCTCTCTCTCCCTCTGCCTCTCTCTCTCTCTCTCTAAAAGTAAATAAATTAAAAGCATATTTCACTTTGAATTATTCTAAAAGGTAACTATTTGTTTAAAGCAGTAATGTAATCATGTATTTATAACGTGGATACTGAAATGAATAACAGCACTTTACGGGAGAGCAAAATTAGGAATAATGTGTTATAAAGTACCTGCAGTGCACATGAAGCAGTTTGGTATTATTTGACGGTGGATTTAAATTTTTTTTTAACATTTATTTATTATTGAGAGACAGAGAGAGACAGAGCATGAGCGGGGGGCAGGGGGCAGAGAGAGGGGGGAGACACAGAATCCAAAGCAGGCTCCAGGCTCTGAGCTGTCAGCACAGAGCCCGACGCGGGGCTCGAACTCCCAGACTGTGAGATCATGACCTGAGCTAAAGTCAGACGCTTAACTGATGGAGCCACCCAGACACCCCGATCTGATGGTGGATTTAGATGATTAAAAAATGTATATTGTAAATGCTGGGGCAACTACTAAATCAGGTGTCTTTTGGGGGTTGCCTGGGTGGCTCAGTTGGTTAAGCATCTGACTCTTCATTTTGATTCAGGTCATGACCTCACACACAGTTCAAGAGTTCGAGCCCCACGTCAGGCTCTCACTGACATTCTAGAGCCTGCTTGGGATTCTCTCTCTCCCTCCCTCTCTGGCCCTCCCCTGCTCGCTCTCGCTCAAAATAAATAAATAAAAAATGAAATAAAACAGGTGTTTTTTAAAGTCTAAATGATACATGAAAAGAAGAAATAAAATTGAATCACTTAAATAATTAAACCCAGAGAAGGCAAAAAAGAGAATTCAAAAAAAGGAAACAGAGAACAGATGTAACAAATAGAAAACAGTTACCAGTTTTATATTCGTCTCTTTCTCCTTTCAGTTCTAACAGTTTTCACCTTCTGTATTTTGCTGCTCTGTTGTTAGGGACATGCATGTTCAGGAGTATTGTATCTTTTTGGAGACTTGACTCCTTTATCATTAGGTAATACCCCTTTATCTCTGATAATCTTCCTTGCTATAAATTCTGCTTTGTCTGAAATGAATATGGCTACTTAAGTTTTCTTCTGATTAGTGTTTTTGTGGCTGCATCACATCTTTCTTTATCCTTTTACTTTTTATCTATCTGAGTCTTTGTATTTAAGAAGAGTTTCTTGTAGATTCCATGTCTAATGACCTTTATTTCTTATCCGTATCTGATCATTTCTGTCTTTTAGCTGGTATATATGGACCATTCATATTTAAAATGATTATTGATATGGTTGGATTAAAACCTACTTTTTTTTTTTTAAACATTTCTTGTATGGCCGGCCTGTTGGCAATAAATTACCTCAGTTTTTATTTGCCTGAAATAGTCTTCATTCTTTCACTTTGGGGGTAATTTCATTGGATATAGAATTCCATTTTGGCAGATTCTTTTTCTTTCAACACTGCAAAGATTTTTTCCCCTCCTCTTCTTGTTTCAATGGTTTCTGATAAGAAGTCTTCTAAATTCGTCTCCTTGTTCTTCTGTCAGTAAGATACTTTTCTCCCTGGCTTCATTCAGCATGTTCTCTGTGTTCTGGTTTTCTGCAATTTAAATATGTCCAGTCAGTTTTTCTTGTTGTTAATTATTGGCCTTTTTGGTATTTATCCTGTTTGGTGTTCTCTGAGCTTCTTGGACTTGTGGTGCCTTTGTGCCTTTGTGCCTTTGGTGCCTGCCAGTAATTTTGGAAAGTTCTCCGCCATGAGTTTGTCAAGTATTACTTCTTGGGATTCTTTCTCTCTAACCCCTCTCCCACCCAGGTGTGCTCTCTCCCTCTCTCTCAAAATTAATAAATAATATCATATATTGAAAAAAATTAATAAATAATAAAAACATTTAAAAAAACACAAATGTTACTTTTGCCACTCTCTTTTCTTTTCTTTCTTTCTTTCTTTCTTTTTTTTTTTTTTTGCTTGGCCAAACATCTCAATTCTAGACACCCTAATGCTTGGTTTTTATCCTTCTTCACAGGGAAGGATTCACACAACAAAGCCCTTCACAAATATCAAAGAATGCTGTAATCATGGGACATGTTTAGTTAGGTTATTATTAGCAACGTGGTTGAAGCCTTAGACTTCTTCTTCTGATTATTAGTGTCCCATCAATTATGATAACATGCAATCTCTACGCCACCTAATTAGAAAGACAGGATTTGCAATTTAGGACTACAGCCAGTATTTTTCATATACCTTCATGACATCCAGGCTCTCCTCTGTGGAGGTGTTGGGCGCACCGTGTGGGTCCGAGCTGTTCACCATGACCACCATTGTGAGGCTCAGACACATGAGCTGTGACATTATGATACTGTTACAGACGTGCAAGAGGAGAGACAATCCGTAGCGGAAGGAGCAAACACTTGGAACTAAGAAGTAAAACAAAAAGTGTCCGTTGTTAACACAGCCGAGGTAAAAACATACAGTAACTTTAGGAAGGGCACTCGGAAACTTGGAGCCATTCTAATATTATTTATTATATATTTTATATTTTATATACAATATATACTTCTATATTATATACATACTGTATATAGGTAATCTCGCAATTCGTGGGTTCGAGCCTCACCTTGGGCTCTGTGCTGACAGCTCAGAGCCTGGAGCCTGCTCGCGATGCTGTGTCCCCCTCTCTCTCTGCCCCTCCCCTCCTCATGCTCTGCCTCTCGGCCTCTCAAAAATGAATAAACATTTAAAAAATTTTGTTTAAGAAGAAAGGAATTAGACTTTTAAAGGTCGATACTGTATCCAGCCAGCTAGCCAAAAGTCACTGTCGTTTCTAAAAATACATCTGCTGTTTGGGGTAGGTTTTCTACGTGGGGAATACGCAAATAGTGATGATTTTGTTGGTTCTTTGGCGATCCTCGTGTCTTTAATTTCCTGTTCTCCTTGGATCAGAACCGCCGGTGAATTGTTGGCCGCACTTAGCATCCCTGGTTTTCATACCATGGTTCCTGATTTACACGGAGTAGCTCTGATGTTTGTACATTTCAGACAACGCTTGTCGAAGGCTTTGTTGTGGATGTGCTTTCCTAAGTGTGTTTTCTCTTGCTGTGTAAAAAAAGGTCTGCAAACCGAATGGCCTAAAACGACACCCATTTGTTAAGACAGTTCTGCAGTTAAGAAGTTTTAGCATAGTTAGCATAGTGCACTTAAGTTTTCTGCTCATGATCTCAAAGGCTAAAATCAAGGGATCAGCCAGGCTAAGTTCTCAGCTGAAGGTTCTAAGCAAGGATCTATTTCCATTCTCGCTCAGGTTATGGTAAGGATTCAGTTGTCTGTGGATATGGTACTGAGGGGGCCGTCTCCCTGCTGGCTGTCGGCTAGGAGATGCTTACAGTTCCAAGCGGCTGTTCCTGTGACTTGTCACATGGCTTCCTGCAGCTCTGAAACCAACCCGAAAGAATCTGGCTTAACGTTGAACCCTCTCACACTTGGACTCTCCCTAGTTGCTTGGTCTCTGACCTCTAGACCCAAGTCGAAGGGCTGGGTAATTTCCTGGATGATTTCCCTATTTTAAGATCAGCTCATTTGGGACCATGTTTTTTTTTTTTTTTTTTAATTTTTTTTTTCAACGTTTATTTATTTTTGGGACAGAGAGAGACAGAGCATGAACGGGGGAGGGGCAGAGAGAGAGGGAGACACAGAATTGGAAACAGGCTCCAGGCTCTGAGCCATCAGCCCAGAGCCCGACGCGGGGCTCGAACTCCCGGACCGCGAGATCGTGACCTGGCTGAAGTTGGACGCTTAACCGACTGCGCCACCCAGGCGCCCCATGGGACCATGTTTAAATCTGCTAATTCCCTCCAGGCGGCACCTAGCTTAGTGTTTGCTTAAATAACTTGCGGGAGGTGCACACACACGGGGGGCCAGAATCTTAGGGGTAGTCTTAGACGGCCAGCCACCACGGTCCACCCTCTGGTCCTTAAAAGTTCATGTTCATCCCCCACGCAAAACACATTCACCCCCTTCCACGGTTCCTTAAAAGTCTCAGCTTATCATACAATATCAGCCCACGTCCATTGCCTCCTCCAGATCTCAAAGTCACAGATCTCATCGAAATGATCTTAAACCCATGTGAAGGAGGTTCCTAGAAATAACCCCCGCTAGGGCACGGTATTTCTGTATCTGCGGACTTGCGAAGGGGGAGACAAGGTACGTGTCCCCAGGACTCCGGCCACACATGCTGCGGCACACTGGACACTTGCTACGGCTCTCCCAGTTCCAGAAGGGGGAGAGAGGGTAAAAGGGCATTGCTGATTCTGAAGTGTTTGGAAGTTTGGCTAAACAAATGTTGGATTTGCTGCTAAGTGGAAAAAAAAAGGCGGTAATGCCTGGAAAATTCGTTTTCTGCACGGCTCTCCCTTTGTAAACAGATAAAAATAGTAGGCGAAATATATTTAAAATAAAGTATGTCCTTAAAAGCATGGATGATCTGCCAGGAAAAATGAAATATTCAGGCCGAAGGTTCCGTGAAGACGGACTCCTCAAGGCATAAACTGATCTTTGAGGGCAGATTTTTTTTCCCTGAAAGCATTTGATCTCAGTGTCTTTTGTTTGTTTTTGTTTCTGTTTTGCTTCCCAGGGCTTGGGGACAACAGGAGTCAAATACCAATCCCCAGGCAATGGGAGGGGTCTGGTAAGAGACCTTCTTTTCAGATACCCAGATGCCAAACATCTCCTGGCTTGGTGAAGGGTGAACACACCGACACACAGCCTTGCCAGGGGCACTGCTGAAACTTTCGCCCTGTGCAGACAGGCCCTGGAGCTCAGCAGAGGGAAGAAAACCATTCAGTCATCAGCCAGTCCTTCCAATGGCTTGTGGCCTAATACTGACTGTCCAGGGGCCATCAGAAAAATGTCTCCAGCCGCACATGGATGCACGCACCCTGAGAATGGCTTGCTCCAAAGCTTTCTAAGCCTCATCTTTAAAATCAAAAGGAAAGGGGCACCTGGGTGGCTCAGTCTCAGGTTAAGCGTCCGACTTCGGCTCAGGTCATGATCTCACGGTTCCTAAGTTCAAGCCCTGCATCAGGCTGAGTGCTGACAGCTCGGAGCCTGGAGCCTACAACGGAGTCTGTGTCTCCCTCTCCCTCTATCTCTCTCTTTCTCTCTGCTCCTCCCCTAATCGCATTCTGTCTGTCTGTCTGTCTGTCTCTCTCTCTCAAAAATAAACATTAAAAAACATTTTTAAATAAAATCAAAAGGAAAACAAATGGACCTGGAAAACTAATAGGAACACTCGGGGGGAAAAAAATCCCTGGAGGAGAGAAAAAAGCTTCCAGAGAGCCAGGGGGAGCAGGCCTCATGTGCAGAGGAGCGTTCGTGTCACAGTCGTTGGGGGGCCTATTTCAGTTTATTCTCTTACTCCAGGAAGAACGTGAGTTACTTCTAAGTAAGTCTTGAGTTAGAAAGTAAACCACAAGGGAAATTGTAAAGTGCTCAGGCCTGGCAACAGTAAAATACTGCAGGTGCAACTCCTGGGCAGTTAGAGCAAAAGGTGCACCCCGAGGATAGTAACCAGAAAAGAAGAGAAAATTCAAGGACTTGGGACATTAACAAAGGAACACACCGCAAGAGCCTGACAGGAAGGAAACGTTAAGCAGAAGGGCAGAATCAATGATAGATGCATGTGAGCTTACATGGTTTATGTGCTTTTATGGTTATGCGTTTTATACACTCATATGTAAATTTGAGTATCGATTAAATGGACAATAGAAAAATGACCAAAATCACAAAAAAGCGAAAATAATACAAGCAGAAATGTGAGATGTAACAGACCCCTCATCTTTACATAAATTATTCATTGCCCCGCCCCCTTCCGGGATTCTGTTCCCTATGACACGCACGCAATTCTAAGACCATAGTGCTACTTTCTTCTCGTCCTTTCCCTGCCCGACTCAGAATAAACAGTTTTCAGTAAATATCCACGTGTTGATGTCCAAGGATGGGGTGACTCAGGACCATTCATCCTGTCTTCGCTTCCATCCATGTCTTTCTCCTTGAGACAGGGCAAAAGTAGTTGACCCTTTCTGGTACTCTCCACCACGTGATTAAGTGGACGAGTGTGTAAGAATTAAAGAATACGAATTGTTTTTATTTAGGGTTTTTCTTTTGTTTTTTAAGTTTTTCATTTATTTTGAAAGAGAGAGAGAGAGAGAGGCAGAGAAAGGGAGAGAGAATCCCCAGGGGGCCCCCCTGCACCGTGAGTGCTCAGAGCCTGACACGGGGCTCAAACTCACGAACCCGTGAGATCATGAAGCCGAAATGAAGAGTCAGATGCTTAATCGACTGAGCCACCCAGGTGGCCCTAGGGTCTTCCTAATGGAAAACTATAGCAGGACGAAGGTTTTCACCTCTTTTCCCAGACATTCCTAAGGCCCTTTATGTGTTTTCATGGAAAAACGTGCTCACCCAGAATCTGTGATGTCATGTAAGAAGGAGAAAGTGTAACCAGTGAGACAGAGAATAATTTCTACCTTTCCCAGGAGAGAACTGGTTATCCATCTGCATGAATGGGATTCTGGTTTCTTCTTTTCTTGCTGCCGGGTCTGGTCTCCACTGCAAGAGCAAAACACTTTGGTGTCAGCATAACAGGGAAGAACTGACTAAACACCACCCAGTACTACCTTCCGATTGAAAACACGCATCACAGGGAAACGCTGCATACACCCGCACCCACTTAACTCAATCATGTGTTTCCTCTGACGCTGCACTTGGACGCTATGTGGGTTGATTAAAAATATATAACCCCCTGAAAACTATTTTTAAAAAGAATAAAAACCCTGCTAACCCATGATTCTATGTCCCGTGAAAATATCCCTCAAAAGTGAACCAACCGAGCAAAAACTGAGGGAATTCGCTGATGGTAGACCTGCCCTGCAAGGAATGTTAAAAGACGTTTTATGATTGCATTTGTAGAGCAAAAAAATAAAGAGGGTTTTCAGGCAGGGAGATTGCTAAAGGTCAGAAACTCGAACATACCAAAAAAGAACGTCAGAAAAGGAGTAAGTAAAGGTAAAATAAATTATTTTTTCTTCTAGCTTAATGGAGCTGGAGGAGAACTCTCTGTGGGTTAACTTCGCCTTCTCATGGGCAGGCGGATCATTCCGCACAGGACTTTCCCCTTGGACAGACCGGCCACTGCTGCTCTGTCTGCCCTTAACCGCCCGAGGACGCTGGTCCTGGGCTCGTGTACAACTTTGACGTTCGGCCCCATCCCCTTAGATGACCGGATGCTTGAAAGACAAATTCCTGAGGTTGGATTTGCCAAGTATTTTTGAGTAAACAGCTGGTCCACCAGCATTATCATTTGCCGAACTGTCTACTTGGCTGCTGTTTATTTCAAAATACACACACGCACAGACACACCCACATGCCACACGCATCCTGTACAAACACACACGTGCCCTGCGCCCACTTACGAACGCATCTCAACTCACACGTACAAACTCCAGCACAGACATCGCAAACATACTTCTGCATACTTTCCACCATACGCACCACAGACACCCCCACACCACTCACACAACACCACGCAATGCACAACACGTGGCTTCTCTTTCCTTGTCTGTCCACACAACTGCTCTCCTCCCCTTAATCCCTAGAAATAGGTTCTTTTTACTCCCTTAGGAAAAATCTGTGGAAATAGATCTTGCCCCCAAATTTCCCCAGCTTGCTAAACTGATAGGATCTTTAACGGAGAAGCTCCCCCCACCCCCCAGCCATCACTCTGGGGAACTGTTCATTGCATTTAGTGAGTAGCAATATAAGACTGAGACTGACCTGATTCAGGACAGAAGAGCAATTCCTTCTTCCCTTGGATGACTTTGAACTTTTGAAAAGTACTGAATTTCTGGATTTACCGATTTTAGCCCCGCTAATCCTTCACCAAATCCTCGTGACGACCTTGTTATGTCAAAGTTAAAAGCTTACTCTTTAACTTTCACCTTTCCTCGAGTCTTCAGGGGAGGAGTACGACTGTTAGAATCTTCCAGTGGACTAGAAACGTCCTGGAAATCCACCATCAAATTCATGACCGTAGTAGACAGCATCGCTAGTCTCCTGCCAGGAGGAAGAGAACCAGCCTGGCAGTCAGTGCTCCTAGGACAGATGTTTTCTATTGAGGATGGATCTGGGTTCACAGTACCATTCCTACAGGAATCCTGTGGCTTTTTATGCCCCATGAATGCCCCGTTAGCTTTTTGCCAGCCTGCCTGCCTTTTTCCCTTTTTTTCCCTTCTCTGTCTTGCTTCCCTTCCCTTCCCTCCCCTCCCCTCCCCTCTCCTCTCTTCCCCTCCCCTCCCCTTCCCTCCCTTTTGCAAAGGCCACATCTGTCTGACATTCAAGCTACCCAGAGAGAGATGCATTTCATTAAAGTATATCCTGCAAAGGGAGTGATTTCCCCATGGCTTCTGCAATGAGCAAATTCTCCTGGTTCTACCACCTCTCCGTAGGTATACCCGAGAGTGCTTTTACCTTGGAGTTCTGTGAAGGCAACCTACTGATCAGATAGGAACATCTGAGCCCTTAAATCGGGGATTTTGAACGATAGTTTCTTACATACATAAGATTTTTTTTTTTAAAGATGTGTGAGTATGCTTATAAAGTGCCTAATACATGTTTGGCACTTAGCAGACACTCTACAAATTGAATCAGTTATTTTCTCTCTAAAGAAATGCTGAAGACTTTTTTTATGATGAGTTATCTTTGAGAGAGAGAGAGACAGAGCTTGAGCAGGGAAGGGGCAGAGAGAGGGAGACACAAAATCCGAAGTAGACTTCAGGCTCTGAGCTGTCAGCACAGAACTTGACACAGGGCTTAAACCATGAACCGCGAGATCACGACCTGAGCCGAAGTTGGACGCTTGACCAACTGAGCCACCCCGGCGCCCCAGGAAGTGACGAAAACTTTAACTTGCTTGCCCAGGAGACTTTGATGTCTTATACATTCCGCTGGATTTTTTTCCTTGTGAGAATTCCAGATTCTGGTTTGTACGGTTTGAGGGCAAGGCTGGTGGTTTCTGGCATTTTCTGACCATTTAGTGGTTAAAAGCCCCAGATCACCAGTTGTTCAATGTCCATGTTTTAAGTAAACAATGTTCCCACTTAGTATCAACGTCTCTGGTTCCAGTTACTGATTACCCAAAGGGAACTATCCTTCCGTGTGTTGGCTCCAAAGCTTTCTGTTGCTCTGTGATATGCTTTCAAATCACTTCTGGGTTCTACATTTGGATTCTGTGCTTTTCTTATTAAGTTTTTAGATGTACCATTATATTGGAATTTTCAAACGTGCAAGAAAAGTAGAACAGTCTAATATAACCACGTGCCCATTAATCAGTAATTATCAACGTTTGGCCACTGGAGATACATATAGAGATATCTCCAGTGTTTGTTTTCTGTAGTATTTTAATATTTATTTGTTTTTGAGACAGAGACAGACCGGGCACGAACGGGGGAGGGGCAGAGAGAGAGGGAAACACAGAATCCGAAGCGGGCTCCAGGCTCTGAGCCGTCAGCACAGAGCCCGACGCGGGGCTCAGACCCACGGACCGCGAGATCATGACCTGAGCCGAAGTCGGATGCTCAACCGACTGAGCCACCCAGGCGCCCCTGTTTTCTGGAGTATTTTAAAGTAAACCTCAGATATTATGTTATTTCTCCCATAAAAAGTACAGCATGGATATATAACTCATTAGTGCTTTAAAAAAAAAAAAACATAACTAGCATGCTATCAGCACTTCTAAAAAACAGTAATCCCTTAATATCATCCAAAAGCTAGTCATTATGAAAATGTTCCCAGTTGCTTCAGAGTTGTCCTTTTACACTCAATTTATTTAAATGAGGTTCCAAACAAGATCTGCCTGTGGCACACAAGTGTTATGACTCTCACCTCTCCTTAATTTTGTGACCGTTCCTTCCTCCACTTTATATTTGCTGTTACTTAAAAAATAACAACAACAGTCGTCGTAACAAAACAAGGCCATCTGCAGAGTGACTTTCATAACTGATTTGGCTAATTCCTTCCTTTTAGTGTTGTTTAATAAATTTCTTTATCTCTTATAGCCCCCAAACTGCTCGTATATGGAGAGGCTTGCTTAGATCCAGGACAAGAAGAACTCATGGGGTGCTGGAGACTTCCATGGTGGCAGCCTGTCTCACTTTGAGTGACATAAGATTGCTCAGTGGGTTCAGATCTTCTCAGCTTGATTGGAAGTTCTCAGCCTATGGCCTTTGCCGTTTGTTGGTAAATGCTGAATCACTAAACGATCCGTTATTTTATTTCTATCATGCCTTCTTTAGGTAGGAGCTGGAATTTTCTACAAAATAAGAAATTTGCCTAATCTAATATTTGGCTACCCTGAAATACAGATTTCATAGGAAAGTCAGGATACTTTATAAAGTTGTAGGATAATAATTTAGTGCCTTAGCAAAGCTGACCAAGGAAAATTATGACCTCCTGGGTTTTCTTGGATGTGTTTCAATCTGCTGAGTCCCTATTTTTTGACGCTTAAATTGTCTCTTCTTTGGCCAGTAGGAAGCTATTCAAGCCGGTCTCTATTGTCCTTAAGACCTGACCTCGTTGTCTGGGATAGTGTCCTTGTTTTCTTTTTTTTTTTTTAATTTTTTTTTCAATGTTTATTTATTTTTGGAACAGAGAGAGACACAGCATGAACGGGGGAGGGGCAGAGAGAGAGGGAGACACAGAATCGGAAACAGGCTCCAGGCCCCGAGCCATCAGCCCAGAGCCCGACGCGGGGCTCGAACTCCCGGACCGCGAGATCGTGACCTGGCTGAAGTCGGACGCTTAACCGACTGCGCCACCCAGGCGCCCCAGTGTCCTTGTTTTCTAACACACACACACACACACACACACACACACACACACACACACGCACATTCCAAGCTCCTCTAGCGTATTTCCTGTTCTCAGACCTGGGCTCTCTCATGGAATGCAGATTCCTTTCAGTAGGAAAAAGCATCCAGAGACCACACTCTAAGCATTGAGTATTCATTGCTCCTAGGTCCCATGGCTTCTAGGCCTTTTCAGTGGAAGAACTTCAAAAGGTGTTGTTTTTTTCAGTTACAAACTCTGTGTGTTATTTCCAATTCAAATGAAATGTTTGAGGGATATTTTTAGAACCTCTGATTCGACGCTCTTGACTTTTTCTCTTACATTGAACATCTTGATTCCTAATAAAAATAATTACTTTTTTGTTTTATTGTAATGTACCTGTATACTTGTTCAGTGCCTACCCTGAAGGCTCAACAAAGGCATGGCACAGCCTCAGAACCTCTGGGGCTTCAATACAATAGTCCTGTCCCTTTAGTACTCATGGTGACAACATGAAGAGCTTGTCATTAGCATGGGACATCCTTATTAGAAGGACATATTTTGACAGAGACAGACATGTGCAGAGGGAAGAAGATACGAAGATGCAGGGAGAAGGCCATCTTCAAGCTGAGGAATTCCGGAGGCTACCAGGAGAGAGAGTCACGGGACCGATTCTCCCTCAACGCGCGGACAGAATGGACTTCGCTGACATATTCAGACTTCTCTATCTGTGAGACAAGAAATTACGGCTTTTCAGCCACCCAGTTGGTGGCACTTCATAATGGCGGCCCCAGGAAACGAATCCACATGCCCACTTGATTATCTCATTATCACCACTAACGTGTCCCGAAGTCAATTCGTTATCTTCCCTCTAAAAAGGATTCCTCCTCTTGCAGTCTCCGGCCAGGTGTTCGGACCCTGTGTGTACAGTCTCTCAGGTTAGAGACCCCGACTCCTTAGTGTCTCTCTTCTCCACCCCAGCTCTTCCCTCCCTGGTTCAGTCCTCATCACTGCTATGTGGACCACACTGCAGACAGTCATTTAATAGACTTCTTGGTTCTGGAATTGGGCCAGAGTGTTCTATCCAGAGAGAAAATCTGTGCCTGTCACTCTTGCTTTGTGGGATACCCCTCAAGCTCCCTAACATGGCAAACGTGACCTTTATGCACTGGTCATACCCCCCTCCCTAAGCTCATCTTCTGTTCTTTCCCAGCTGATCGTGCATGATTCCTTTCAGAATCCATCCTGTTGTTTTTTGTGGGTTTTTTTTAGGTTTATTTACTTTGAGGGAGAGAAAGCAAGCACACAAGAGCATGGGTGGGGCAGGGGCAGAGAGAGAGGGAGTCAGAGAATCCCAAGCAGGCTCCATGCCGTCAGCACAAAGCCCGATGGGGGCTCGATCTGACGAACCGTGAGCTCATGCCCAGAGCCAAAATCAGTCGTCGGGCCCTCCACTGACTGAGTCACCCAGGCACCCCAGAATCCATCCTGTTTCTTGTTCCCATGCTTTTGTACAAGTGGGGCTCCAATGTGGGGAATCTTACCATAAAACTCCCTATTTAGCTCAGGAATTCCTTGCAGAAGGAACTCCCTCCTCCCCCACCATGCTTTTCCACATGGGATCGTAACCATTCGCGTAGTCTCCCCTAACGGACGGTACGTTCCTCTGCCACGTGCCTAAGACCATGCCCTGGCAGCCATTATGGCTGTCCTCCACACTGGACTGGAGAATCGTGACTCTCCGATCTCAAGGACCTAGATTCGAGACTGGAGCAAGATCTCAGTAATTGTTTTTGGATTTATTCGGATTTGACCTCTATCTTCTTGCCGTGGCTTTTCATTCAGAACTGTGACCACCACATCACCTCTGTATGAAATGACTTGCTGGCCGTACTGTCTACACAGTGAAGATCACCACGGGGAGCAACTGAGAAAATGGCCCTGGCCCCTCTGCACATGCTCTGACCCACTGATACCGATAAATTACCACTTTACAAACATGTTGATCCATTTCATGTTGTGAACTTTCTATATGATGGAACCACCGAATTGGTTGGTTCCTGGAAGGAAAACATGGCAGACCCACACCACGTAGGTAATTTAAAGACGGTGTTAAAAGAGACAGTTTACACACAGGATTGGGAATGGAGTGAAGGCCAAAAAAAAAAAAAAAAAAAAAGGCCTGAAGGCACAGGAGAAGAGAGAAGCCACCAGAATGTGTGGAAGTCCTGCCAGTCAGGTGATCTGAACAGTAGAGGAAGCATCAGCCACCGGCAGACCCCACAGGAGGAACCGTAGAGACAGAGATAAATCCCTGTCCTCACTCTTCAGCCTGCATTGAAAATCCAGCAGAGGCCAGTGGACTCAGGAGTGTGGCTACAAAACAGGTCAGCTTGCCGGGGCCTAAGCAGGGCAAAGAGTGGAACACACAAAGGCAGGGGCGTGCGGACCATACCCGATCTAACAAATACAAATTAATACTCCCTTTTACAAATAGGAAAAACTATTGTCCTAGTGAGGTTATGTCCTCAGATTCAGAGTCTCAAAACACCGATTCCTGTTTTGAGATCCGGAAACTGTGAGTCTGGCCAGTTAGCTCTGATACAACAGTTCTTCTAAATCCACCGGGAATTCCATGAAGAGGACACCTTTGTTCATGGCTATCACTTTATTTGAACTTTCATTCATTGGATATTTTCCCCCGGAGGAAATCTTAGCAACATAAAGAACCGATCTCAGATGTGAAAAGAATGGCAGCAAACAAGGTTCTCTGCCCTGGTCTTCTCATCACCAAGGGCTTCTCCTTTGTGAAGAGAGGTGCCCAGTGACTTTCCATCCTACCGAGGTGAGATAACTAAGGAAGAAAAAGGACGTCGAATTAAAAATTTCAATAGTGTTCCTCTAGTTAAATGCATAGATGAAACCACTATCCTTTACCTTCATAAACGAGTGAGTTTCCTGTCCTTAGCCCAGTCTTGGACAACTGCATCTCCAAATACAAGGTAGAAGATCAATCCTGATAGGTTAATGGCAAACAACAACAGAAAGACATTTCTCCATCCGAATTCGGGGTCCTGAGGACACAAAACCTCCAGTAAAGTTTCCTCCTTCATCCTTTTTTTGCTACGAGCCCATATTTATAGTTTAGAAGACCATATTTGCTAGTGGCTCTCCACGTAGATGTTCATTTCCTGCAAGAGGCTTGATGGTTGGAAAGAAAGAATTTCAGAGTGCATTTAGAATATTCCTAATAAATGGGATTTGGGGACCTTTACAATTAACCTACAGAACTGCGTTTGTCACTATTTACCGAAGTGCCATGCGTTTTCTCTTGTGTGCAAATCATGACACGCCAAGTATGCTAAGAGTGTTTTCTTCTTGCGTTGCTGTGGTGTGGGGGAAACACTGCAGGCTCTGGAGCTAGACGGGTCTAAGAAGGAAGAATTCCGACTCTGCATCCTCTCAGTGGAAAGACTTGTTCTATCAGATTTTCAGCTTTATCATCAGAAAGTGAGGATCACAATATACCATTCTCATAATGGGCATGGGCATCGATAATTAAATGAGATTACTGCGTATGAAATACCTACAATCATGCCTGCGTGTACGAGACACGTCAGCACATCTGCTTCTACTATCTGTCTGCTTTGGGATAGTTATGCAAATGAAAATTTCACCGCATTGCCAAAGACGTGGCAAGTTGCATCGGGGCATGGAATTTACCATCTCACGACATCGGTACGGCTGTGTAATTTCAGTTTCAAAGACTGAATGTTGCCAGGGGATCATCACTTCTTTGGCTTCAGAACGAGGAAAGACTGAGGTCACGAAAGGAATTGTTCTACATTTTTCTCTGCCAGGTTGACCTCATGACAAAGTTACCCACAGTTTGCTTTTATTTTCTACGACGCAAGCACATGCTTTAGGGACACTACTGACTTTACAAATGGATTTGGCAGAGCATTTTCGGAGTCCTTGACCCGAACACTCTACCTGACTGAGGAGAAACCCGCTGACGGTGGGTGCCAGGATAGCTGCTGTGTATCCGAATTCCCTTGAGGTTCCCATGAGAAAACTGGAATGCCTGTGGGTGACAGGAATGTTCCAGGCTAGATCCAGAGATGCTTCACGGTATCCTTCAGCCTTGCTCATGTAATTACATCAGAAAGGACTTGCGCTGTGTACGTTCAGCGAGGGGCACTGAGACAAATCAATAACCCCCCTCTCCCCACATCCCTGAAAAAAATGGCCACAGGTCCATCTGTGGTCCTTGCCTGTGATTTATTATGTCCCAAAGTTTGGGGCTCCCAGAAAGCTTCGGGCTAAGTCTTTTTCAGAATAGGTGAAATATAAGAGTGGAGATGACCATCCTACCTCGGAGCAATGTCTAAGGCGTTGATATAGATCCCTGACTGACAGAAGGGGGTTAACCCACATGAGACTATGAGGAGGGTCATTGTGGTGATGTAGTCAGGGGTGAGGTAGGACAGAGCCACGAGGAGCACTGAAGAGGGGAAATTTCCTAGGGAACGAGGAACAGACAAATTAAACAATGAGATACACCTTTGGCTGTTGTATTTGTATGCTTTGTGAACCATCTGACCCTCAAGCCCTGTTCTTACCAAGAAATGTGGCAATTTTCCTCACGGTAACGAGCCTAAAATTCTTGGTCAGGAGGAAGTCTGCCAGTTGGCCTCCCAGGATACCAGTGACCCAGGAGATGATAAAAGGAAAGGCAGACAGGAACCCATTCTGAGGGGGAAAAGACGTGAGTAAGTCATCATAATAGGGGTGGTGAGCCCACACCTTTTTTTGAGAAACCACTGATAATCATACTGACAACCCCGAAGACAACCCTGAGAGCGGGGGAGGAGCAGAGAGAGAGAGAGAGAGACAGACAGAGGATCCAAAGCAGGTTCTGGGCTCCATGCTGACAGGCTGACAGCAGACAGCCAGATGCGGGGCTCGAACTCACCCAACTGTGAGATCACGACCTGAGCTGAAGTCAGATGCTCAACCGACTAAGACACCCAGGCGCCCCTAAGACCATTTTTTCTTTCTCATTTCTTTTTTTTTTTTTTTAATGCTTATTTTATTTTTAAGAGAGAGAGAGAGCATGGCCAGGGCGAGGGGCAGAGAGAGAGGGAGACACAGAATCCGAAGCAGGCTCCAGGCTCCGAGCCATCAGCACAGAGCCCGAGGGGGGGCTTGAACCCACCAACGGCAAGATCATGACCTGAGCTGAAGTCAGATGCTCAACCGACGAAGCCACTCAGGCGCCCCTGAAATCCTACTTTCTTAACAACATCAGGAGCCTTTTCAGTCATGTCCTTAGAGAAGCTACCAGCATGAGTGTTAAATATTAGATCATTTCATGGTAGGCAGCAGAGGATAAACTTTCCTGGATGGAACGATTTGTGAAGACGAAGTGATTGGTGAGTCATGCGCGCTGGAGAAAGGCCCAGAGGGAAAGGCACTCACGTCTCTGATATTAACGTTGAACACCGAGCTGATGTAAGTTGGCATGTATACAATCAGTATGGTGACCAGCCACTGATGGCTGAAACTGCACAGACAAATGGCATACAGGGGTAGAGACCTGAGCATGGCCTTGAACGGAAGAGGCTGCTTACGAGGGCTGACCTGGAAACAAGCGTACTGGTTAGGACAGTAAGATCTGGGCCGGGCCCACGCGTGAGCTTCGTTACCCCCTCGAAATGCAGAGGCCGACGCGAGCTCTCTGCAGATGGTCGCAGCCCTTACGTGTACCTGTTGGGCCAAGGAAGATACGATATACTCCTTTTCTGTGACGCTTATCCATGGGTGAGAGACGGGGTCATCATACACCAGAACAAACCAGAGAAGGCAGTAGACGCAGCCAATGCCTCCTGTAAGCAGAGGATAAAATTGGTTACCATGCCGGTTTCTGCTTTCTGTGGAAATTTCTTTTATGTTGGCACATTTTCGAGCGCAAGTCCTGGGACAAGCCCTTGCTCATAATATCCCCTTTGCAAGTCTCACACACACAAAAAAAAAAAGCGCACGAATATCACAACTTTCTAGAACCCTCTTTTTTTTTTTATACATCTCTTGATTATTCATATGTATGGAAATCACAGACCCTAGGACTTGGTTTTCTCAACCTTTTTAATATTACCAAAGGAAAGCTGTCCCTTTCCGCGCTTTCGACGGCAAACGTGTAGGTTTTCGCATTAAGCAACCCTCCAAGTTCTCCACGGACGCCAGCTTGGCTCAGCTTTGACGCTAACTACTGGTAGTTGGCACAGACACTGCAGGGGGAGGGCTCAGTCCCACAAGGCTGCCCCCCACTTCCGATGCCAGTCACAAGCAGTGGGTCCCCGGGTTACGCACGCTTCTGACTTGACTGCAAAGTGGGGGTTCCTACAACCCCCTCTCGGTTTTGATAATTGGCTGGAACATCTCACCAAAGTCAAGGAAGCATTTACTTACATTTACTTACGTCTGCCAGTTTGTTACAAAGGATATTGTACAGGCTGCAGATGAACAGCCAGACAAACAGGTACACAGGGCAAGGTCTGGAAGGGGTTCTGAGCACAGGAGCCCCTGTGGAGCTGGGATACGCCACCCTCCCAGCACATTGAGGTGTTCACCGATCTGGGAGATCCCACGGTTCAGGGATCTTTAGGGAGGTGACATCACGTAGGCATAACAGATTATTAACTCATCCTGCAGCCTCCTTCCCTCCTGGAGGATGGAGGCTGAAGCTTCCAAGCTTCTAACCGGGGTTTGTTCTTTCTGGTGCCCAGCCCTCATCGTGAAGCTGTCTTGGGTCCACCAAGAGCTGTCTCGTTAGGACAAAAGATGTTCATAACACTCAGGCAATTACAGGGGTTTTAGGAGCTCTGGGTCGGAACCTGGGGACAGAGACCACATCCACGTTTCTTAACTGTGTCACAATGAGCCATTGTAACAGGTGTTCAGAGGTTCTCTCATTCTTAATTGCATTCCCCTCGTGACGAAAGATGTTGAGCACCTTTCCATGTGTTTGCTTTCCCTCTCTGAAGCGTCTTTGCCACTGCTAAACCATTTTTTGTTCTGTTTTCTTATAATTGAGTGTTGAGAATTATTTACACATTCTGGATAAAAGTCTTTATTAC
Organism: Herpailurus yagouaroundi; assembly: GCF_014898765.1. Taxonomy (NCBI): domain Eukaryota; kingdom Metazoa; phylum Chordata; class Mammalia; order Carnivora; family Felidae; genus Herpailurus; species Herpailurus yagouaroundi. Next base: position 1,380,504 of record NW_024412467.1, on the reverse strand, counting down.
ATACGTGTTTTGCAAGCATTTTTTCCCTGTCTTTATTGTCCTAATAACGGCTCATAAAGACAAGTTTTTACTCTGATGAAATCCAGCCTATCAGTTTGTAATTTTACGGATCAAGCCTTTGGTGTCACGTCTAAGAAATCTTTGCCTAACTAGAGAGCAAGGATTTTCTCATAGGCTTTCTTCTGGAAGGATAATAACTTCAGATTTTAAAATTAGGTCCAGGATTTATTTTGAGTTTGTTTTTGTGTAGGATATAAGACTGGACCAAAGTATCCAGTTTTTGAGCGACATCTTGGTGAAAAGCCTATTCCTTTCTCCATTGGATTCCCTTTGCATCTTTGTCAAAAATCAACTTACCTTTTATGTGTGAGTCTGTTTGGGACTGTGCTCCGCTGATTTATTTTCTGCCAATATGCCAACACTGCCGTGTCCCAATGGCGTAATCTTTGTGTCTTTTTTTTTTTTCAACGTTTATTTATTTTTGGGATAGAGAGAGACAGAGCATGAACGGGGGAGGGGCAGAGAGAGAGGGAGACACAGAATGGGAAACAGGCTCCAGGCTCTGAGCCATCAGCCCAGAGCCCGACGCGGGGCTCGAACTCCCGGACCGCGAGATCGTGACCTGGCTGAAGTCGGACGCTTAACCGACTGCGCCACCCAGGCGCCCCAATCTTTGTGTCTTAACATCGGGCATTGTGAGTCCTCCAACTTTGTAACTCATTTGCAAAATTATTTGGCTCTTCTAGAATCCTTTTATTTTCATGAGAACAGTTTTCAGGGCATCGGTCTTTCCCACCTTTTGTCGGATTTATTCCTATGTTACGTACTTGCCCATGCTATTGAAAACGGTACTGCTATTTTTAATTTAAATTTCTTAGTCTCTCAACTTTGGTGTGGCTAAAAATGTCCTTATTTTTTCTGTTTTTGACATTTTTCCCCCCAGAATTCTATGTTGACAGTTTGTTTGTTTGTTTGTTTGTTTTCCTTGCAGGACGTGAAAACTTTTATTTCACTGCCTTCCTCCTTGCGTTGCTTCTGACAGGAAGGCTACCCTCTTCACTGTCTCTGTTGTTCTGTGTGTGATATGTATTTAGCTTTCACTGCTTTTAAAATTTTCATCTTTATCACTGGCTTTCAGCCATCCGGTTACCTGTAACTTGGTGTCGTTTTCTTCATGTTGCCTGTGCTTGAGATCCATTGTTCTTGGGTCTGTGAGCGTGTAGTTTTCATTGACTTTGGCAACCCTTCACCCGTTATTCTAACATCGGTGCCAGTTCTGCGTCCGTTTTGATGGATCTTTTTACTCTTCTTCTTACAGGTTGTGTTTTCCTGCTTTTATGTTGCCACGCCTGGTAATCTATGATGGGAACCAGACATCGTGGGTGACACCGAGGTGGGTGCTGAGTGTCTTTGTCTTCCTCTACCAGATTTTTGAGCTTTTGTCTGTGCTACAGTTAGCTTGCAGAGAAATAGTTCGATCCTTTTAGGTCTTGCGTCGTCATTTGTCAAAGGGCCCCCCAGCGCTTCCTCTGGAGCCGCTGGAGAAAGAAGGCGGTGGGCATTCTGCCCAACTGCCTCTGAATTGTCAGTGTTTTCAGTCTGTCTTGTGGAAACAGACTCTGTCTCCGATTCTTTGCAAGTCCTCGATCCTGTTCTTTAATCTTTTCCAGTGATTTTCCCCACCACGGGCTCAGATGATGTCTTCACGCACGTGCCCCACAAATAACCGGGTTTCCTCTGTATGTCGTTGCCTTTATTGGGTGCTCTTTCCTGCCTCACACTCTCCCGGCTTTTAGATCTGTCTCCTCAGTTCTGTTTCTGCTGAGTTCCCTCTTCTTGCGCCCTGCCCTAGACCTCCAGGTTGTGGTCCCTCCTCGCCTTCGCCTTGTTGGTGTTTAGTGTTTTCTCTCCTTTTGGAAGCTTGCACCCAACCCAGGCCCCTGTCCTGATGCACTCGATGGGAGAGAAAACCCACAGCGGTGGCTTGCTCTCTGTGCGTCTTTCATTCATCTGTCCCAAACCACTGCTCTGCAAGCCTGTCACCTGCAGCCGGAACCGGGGGCAGGGGGAGGCGGGCGGGGGGGGGGGTGGAGCGCACGCCCAACCACTGCATGCTAATGATGCTTTATGGCAGATCGATAGCATCGCAGACTGATCCTTGGACACTCGCCCTGAATATGAAACCCTGGAATGGGGAGACAGCTGCTTACCAAAGATATAGAAGACAAAAGGCCACCCGAGGGTTTGGCTGATGATGCCACCCAGGAGGATGATGGCGAAGGTTCCCAGCATCATTCCTGCAAAGAGACAGAGTAACCTGTGGGGCTGTGGACCGCCACTGGGTAGACACCGACAGAATGACGGATGATATGTTAACGCGGTGTCACCAGCCATAACCAGACTAGCATATCAGAATACGTGAACTTCCGATTTATCACTTAGTTCTCCCGAGGGCCCGTTTTCTGGCAGTTCCCTAATAGCATTGCAGACAACAGCCATGCTTCTTCCTCCCGTGTTATTTTAATTTTTAATTACACAAGCCACGTGACATCTGCTTATTGAGAAAGTAAATTATCGCGAAGCGGAGTCCGCGACGTGCCGCCCCCGTCCGTTCCCACACTTGTCTCTAATGTTAACCACTACCTGTCATGTGATATATCGTTGCATAGCTTTCCTCCCTGCAAACATATATAATATGTATCTACACACACACCTACCTCTTTGTAAAGGCATTTAAGCCACGTGCAGGCAGAAAGCTAGGTCTGTCTGTTACGGTGCCAGTAACACTTTTAATCTCCCTGGCTTCACAGAGCATTCTCATACATAGTAGGGCACCCTTCCTTCCAACAACTTTTCCAAAACTAGGCTATTATGTGTTTTTATTTTCCAGATTAACGTCAACTTGTCAAATTACAGATGCGTGAGTTTTTATTTATTTGTTTGTTCCTTTTATTTATTATCTATTGATTTAGTTTTTAATGTAATTTTTCTTATTTTTTAAGGTTTATTTGTTTTCGAGAGAGAGACAGGATTCATAAGCCGTGTTCATTAACGATAAGTAATTCGCTAAGAATGACATGTTTGTCTTGGAATGTAGATAGAAAAAGGTGGAAAGAGCAGCAGACACATAATACTAGGTAGGCAATAATTATAAACACAAGAGCCTAGCTATTCACGGGCATATCCGATCGGAGGTGTGCGGGAACCAGAGAAAAGTGTGCACATCTCTTCCCAACTCGGCATTCAGTGACTTGAAGTTGCTGTCTTTAAATCAGCCGTGATGGTAGTATTTAGAGCACAGAAATTGATAAATATTTTGAATCAGCTTTTTTGTTTTCCTTCCTAGAAAAAGCCTGTCTACCAGCCTAGTGGTGGTGACTTGTGACAGTGGGGGCCTCATTCAGCCATCTGCTGGGAATTCCCATCCTGGCCCCCACACCAATCTGCCTGCAGACGGAAGTAACACCCCTGGCAGTGACAGGTTCTTTAGCGACTACGTGGAGGCCCCCCGGCCCTGTGTCTCTCGCATAGAGCAAGTGTGTGTCACTGGCCCAGGATGCTGCCCCTCCGTGGGCTCCCCCGCCTAACGCCCGGCTCTGGTTCTCCCATCCATGCCATCAACGGGCAGGATAATGCAGCAGACAGACAGAGACAGGGTGTTCGAACATTGAGCACGCGTGACCCAGGTAGGGTGATCCTTCCACCCGCTTTACCTTAAATGTGTTCAGTTACCCGATTTCCCACCTTACATCTCACTCTGTGCTTCGAAGTAGTTTAACTGTACAATTACGGTGCCTGATTTGGCCTGTGAGCCTGTCTGCCCCATGACCTCTGGGACAGCTTGCCAGCGGGTGTACTTGGGGCTGACGTTGCATCAAGGCAATTTCCTCCCTAACAGACACACTTTATTCGTTCTGCATTTGTGTTTCTAACACTACCCGTGTGGCTGTCTGAAAATCGCAGTTTTTTTTTTCTATTTTCACTGCTCTATGATAAACCATCATCTTCAGATTGTGTGTGTGTGTGTGTGTGTGTGTGTGTGTGTGTTTCTATTACCTATGAGGCCTGCCTCAAATATGAGATACCAGTTCTGTTTTGTCTGCTCAGCCTTCCTCCCTTAAGTGGCTACAAAGTTTCCTGCCTCTAGACGTGCCTTTGTGGTTCCTTGGAGAGAAAGGCCTAGTACATTTTGCCCCAGAGGCTGGCAGTACTGGGCCCTTCCACCGTTAGGTGTCTTTGTGGGAAGTCTTCCTTCAACCTCACGGGATGAGTCCTACTGCTTACCAGTGCAGCCTGTTGAGAAGTCCTAGAATCACCAGAAATGGCCATTTCTGTAAGACCTACTGAGGCAGGTGGGTAGGCTTAGCCCATCCCACCTACTGATGGGTTCCTCCAATGGCTTCCTGTTGGCCCCTTAGACAGCCATTGGATCTGTGCTCTTCTGAAGCAGAAAAGGTTTCTAGAGGCCAGTAGAGACTACCTTCTTGGGGCCACTGAGATGGTCCCTAACACCCAAAACAAGGAAGCCTCTGGAACTTGCAGTCTTCTAGATTCCCAAGATTCTCCTAGTCAGTTGACCTGTTCCAGGAGCACTATGCCTATAGAGCAGGAAACGAGAGGGAGGGAGCAGCTACTTCTACAAGGTCACTGTCTTCCTTCCAAGATTTTAAACTTTTCTTCCATGCTTTCCATGGAAGGCCATCTCCCTTCATTTAGGTATCCAGACCACTCATTGCAGTTAAAAATATTAGCGATTGTACTTTTCATTACCAACTATTTTTATAGCAGTCTGGTTTTTGTAATTACTTTTTTTTTTATTTTTAATTGAAGCATGGTTGATATTAGTTTCAGGTGTACAACATAGTGATTTGACAATTACATTACAAAATGCCACAGTAAGCATAGTTACCATCTATCCCCATACTAAATTATTACAACATTATCGAGTATGTTCCCTACGCCGTACTTTTCATTCCCTTGACTTATTTATTTTATACCTGGAAGTTTGTATCTCTTAATCTCCCTCCCCTATTTGGCCTATCTCCCACCCCCACCCAACCTCTGGAAACCACTGGTTGGTTCTCTATATTTATGAGCCTGTTTCTCTTTCCTGTTGTTATTGTTATTTGGTGGTTCTTTTAGATGCCACGTATAAGTGAGACTGCACGATAATTGTCTTTCTCTGTCTGACTTGCATGACTTAGCGAAACAGCCTTTTTGGGTTCATTCATGTTGTTGCAGATGGCAAGATTTCATTCTTTTTGGTGACCAAATCACATTCCATTATGTCTACACGCCATATCTTCTTCATCCATCCATCTGTTGGTGGACATCTGGGCTGCTTTCATATCTTGGCTATTGTAAACGATGCTGCAGTAAACCCAGGAGTGCATTTGTCTTTTGCATTGGTGTTTTCATTTCCCTCAGGTAAATACTCAGATGTGCAGTTATTGGGTGGTATGGTACTTTTGTTTTTAGCTTTTTGAGGAGCCTCTATCCTGTTTTCCACGGTCGCTGCACCAATTTACATTCCTACAAATAGGACGCAGAGATTCTCTTTTCTCCACATCCTCACCAACCCTTATTATTTCTTGTCTTTTGGATGCTCGCCCTTCTGACGGTTTTTTCCTTTTTAAATAAATGTTATGATACATAGTCCCTTAGGTCTCTCCCGTGGTATTGGTTAATCATGTAAAAGTTTCTTTTAATTTCTTCTTCACTTGGATTTGTTCTCACAGTTTTTGAGTTTGGTCTCTCTCTTTTGTGTTCTTGTTTTCTTTAAAATGTTTGAGGTTTTGTGGGGGGAGGGGGTCAATCTCAATGCTTGAGAAGCCCCATTAGTCAGCTGTGATGACGGATGTGAGTTTCCTCATAGTCCAAATTAGTGGACTATTCCCCTATCAGTGGATATGAGCTCTGGTGACAGAAAATACTTCTCCAGGGTTGTAAAGGGCTCTAGAGGGTCCAGAGGGGGGTGAGATCAGTCAGGGTGTGTGTGTGTGTGTGTGTGTGTGTGTGTGTCTTGTTTTCTGGGCTTGAAGAGTCCCTGACTCCCTTGTGATCCATAAGTTAGCTGGGGAGTTACCCCAGTTTTCTTATCCAGAAACTGCTTCATCAATCTCCTGGTTGTTAGCCCTATTCTTTCTGTTTTTCATTCTTCCCCAATATTTTTAGAATATTCATTCCAGATACACTGTCCAGGCAAATTATGATCAGAAAGCAGTTCTCAGAACAACTGAGAACTCTGCCAAAGAAGATTAAGTTAGATCTGTACCTTATACATAGAATACCAATATAGACTCCCAGTGTATTAGAAATTTAGGTATGAAAACGAAATCAGGCAAGTTCAAGGAAAAACGTGGGTGGATGCTTTTGTAACTTGTCCATCTATGACTCAAAATCCAGAAGCCATAAAAGAAAAGGATGATCAATTTAAATATGCAAGAATATATTTTTTACACATAGGAAAAATCATTATAAGCCAAGCCGTGTTATAAATGACAACTTGGGGGAAAACAACAGAGAGCGGGGGCACCTGAGTGGTTCAGTCGATTGAGCGTCCGACTTCGGCTCAGGTCACGATCTCACGGTTCATGAGCTCGAGCCTCGCGTCGGGCTCTGTGTCGACAGCTCGGAGCCTGGAGCCTGCTTCGGATTCTGTGTCTCCCTCCCTTTCTGCCCCTCCCCCACTCGCACTTTGTCTCTCTCTCTCTCTCTCTCTCTCTCTCTCCCCGAAAAATAAACATTTAAAAAATTAAAAAAAAAACAAACAAACTGAAAGTCATGGCACAAAGGATCCATCTCCTTAATTTATAAATATTTGGTCGCCATTGAGGAAAAAAAAAAAAACATTCAACAGAGAAATTCTCACGTACCCCAGAGTGAGAATGTTGGATTGAGTGGACTCATTTCGGTTATGTGTTTCTACCTGATAGAGCGAGGGTGCAGAGGCGGCTTCGTTCACGTGGAGGACCCCATCTCTCCCAAAGCGCATGCTGGCCCCCAAATATCGAGCCCTGAAGTCAAAACAGTTAGAGCTGTTGGTATGTGGTGCCGTGTAGAAATTCATATCCATTTCATATTCGCAAATTGTCTGGATACCTGGGCCAGGCCCTGGACTGTTCGAGTTGCAATGAGGAAGGCTAGCCCCAGGTCAGCCGCCAGTGGGGTAAAGATAATGAGAAGGGAGGATACAACCAAAGAAACGCCAACCACACGCTTTGTTCCTATTCTTCCAGCCAGGTACCCGCTGGGAGCCATTGTCAGCATCATGCCATAGTTGACAGAACCAAAAATGATACCTTGGATTTGAGGGCTCCAGTCATACACAGGGGCCTTGAAGAAACAGAGAATGCTGTAGTAAGCTGTTTACAGGAAGGTTCTTACATAACTGAAGACACCTCTTTATATCTCTCACTTGCTTTCAAATCACTATTTTGCCAAGTAAAACTTCTCTTAAGTGTTAATTTATTTTGAGAGAGAGAGAGAGCACGAGCAGGGGTGGGGCAGAGAGAGAGGGAGAGAGAGAGAGAGAGAGAATCCCAAACAGCCTCTGTGTTGTCAACGTGGGGCCCAATGCAGAGCTCGAACTCACCAACCGTGAGATCATGACCTGAGCCAAAATCTCAGGAATCGGACGCTTAACTGACTGAGCCACCCGGGTGCCCCCCCCAAATAAAACTTTTTAACATATAAGCTCTAAACAAACAGCAAAAACAAGAACACAGCTTAAATCTCATATTGCTTACCTCTGCTGGAAGACTGTTTGGCGCATCATTTGAGCCACCAAGTGCGTCAAGAGGCAGACTCTCGGTGGAGCCATTAAACTGGGACTGATGGTTTGTGCCGTTGACCATGGCCACCATGCTGATGTTGATGGCAGCATACTGTGTCATCAGTATAAAATTGCAGAAATGTGCGATAAAGGCTATTCCATAGCGAGTGGAGCGGAAGCTTAGAACTGGAAATACCATAACATGACATTAGTGCTTTCCTTATTAAGCCATCATTTGCTTCTCGCAAGTTATACCACCTAATGAGTTAAATGGCTTTGCTATTGGCTTTAGGAAAGATACAAAAGGAGGCGATCACTGAGTTGAACTGAAGGTTGTTTTCATACCATGACTGTGTAGAGACTGACTTGCTCTGAGGCATCTGTCCTTCCTATGGTTTTGTCTCTCCCGTTCTTGGGTTATTGTATTCTATAGTTGATGAAATTGCTCGGAAGTAAATACCTATGTGGCAAAATATACATTTTATGTACATATAAGGAAGTATATGTATATGTACCTATTTAAGTCACATAATTTAATCAACTAAATTTAATTAAATTACATAATTTATATTGTATGTCCTATATTACACATTATATATAGAAAATGTAATTTTTTAAACTCTGAGGGAATTGTTCGTTGGGGTAGATGATTGTTCTCCGCATGTGTCCAGTCATTGAGGACAAGCTTTCATTTAAAGTTTAAAATCAAGCCCCTAGAAAGATTTTTCTCATTAGAGAAATTGACAACTACAAACTATGAAAAAATATAGCGAAAAAAATAGCAGAAAGAGAAATGAGCACAGCATTCAAGGCTGTTTTTGTATTTCTGGGGAAGATGGCTGTTGCCGGGAAGAGGCTATTGCAATAATGCAGGAGAGAAGTGAGGAGCATTGGATTGTGGTGGGAGCAGCAGAAGAGGGAAAATGTAATCGGATCCCAAATGGAGCCGTGGGGTGGGGGAAAGGTACACTAAATCAAGCTTTAGGTTTTACAGACCAGTGGGGGAGGGGCACCAGAGAGGTTCTTGTCTAAGAACTAGAAGAGTAGAGTTGAGGTTCACTGAGGAAGGGAGTTGTGTGGCCAGAGCAGGGGTTTGGGGAGTGTGGGGATCAACAACTTATTGTTGGACCAACAGAGCTCCCTTTTAGGCACTCTGGGTGTTGAGAATGTTGTTGGATACACAACTCTAGAGTTTAGAAGAGAGGTAGGAGTTGAGGTATAAGACTGGGAGTTAATAATCTACACATGATACCTGAAGCCATGATATTTGGGAAGTGAGAACACAGAGAGAAGAGAACCAAGGACTGACCCTGGGGGTTCCAATGTTTAGAAAGGCCAAATGAATGGGGAGAGACCAACAAAGGAAACTGAAAAGGGATGATCAGTAGGTTTTGGAAGAAAACTAGGAGAGTGTGGTGTCCTGAAAGCCAAGGAGAAAAGGGCTTCGGGAGGAGGGAGTCAGCAGGTACGTCAGATGGCTCCGATAGGTCATGGAACATAATGACTGAGAATTAATTCACTAAATCCTCTGAAGCCGCTACCACGGCTATCCTCATTTTATGGATGAGAAGGACATAGATACAGAGAGACCCGCTATGTGTCAGGTGTCTATGCTGTTAACCATTGTTGGGCAAGTATATGATGGCTTTAATTTTGTCCTAGATGACCGCATGAGAATACCTTTGCTGTAAGTCAAGTGCACTCATCTGTGGGGTTTACATGGTGTGGGATAAGAGGTCCCTGTGTGTCTTCAAGAAGTCCTCAAAACTTCAAGGAAGGAGGTACCTTGAGATGACAAAAGAGTCTCCCCCCACAAGGACATACTGTTTTCTCATTTAGTGAATGGGGTGGGGGAGGCAGAATTTGGAAAAAAAACTGTAAAACATACCCAAATTAGAGTGAGAAGCTCAAATACAATATTCTTGTGAAAGTTTTCCTTCCTGATTCAAAGCTGGGTGGTGACTTCTTATGTCAATCAAGTCAGCTAATAATTTGTGAGTTCTTGTGTTCTCTGATTTCTCCACATGGCCTGGGATCTTAGAGACCAAAGGCTACTGAAAAACAGTATCAGCAAACCAAGAGACTGATGGCTCACAAATGAGTGGGTTGAACATCGGTCTCGTTAGGTTGCTGAAAGATTAAGTAGAGGATGTGTTTAAAAGGCTGAGCCTGATGCTTGCTTGCTAATAAGTATTTCCTACAAGCTACTACATGTGTCCTTAAAGATTTTTTCTGTCCTATGTCCATAATGGATGAATCATTCCAGCCATATCCACTCTAATAGATTGGTGCCAGCGTCATGCTGGCTGTGAAATATTTTCAAGGATTACCCTTAGCTACATGAGAGTGTGTGAGTTTGTATGTATGTGTGAGTGTGTGCAAATTAATAAATATCTTATAGGCATAGTATTTAACCACTGGAAGAGAGCACTGACACTATGAAATCATCGACTTTTGAAACTTGAAGGTTATATATGGAAGAATTCGATACTATAATCAGAGTCCAGGAGACTTGTTTTTTTTTTTTTTTTTTTTTTTAATTTTTTTTTCAACGTTTATTTATTTTTGGGACAGGGAGAGACAGAGCATGAACGGGGGAGGGTCAGAGAGAGAGGGAGACAGAGAATCGGAAACAGGCTCCAGGCTCTGAGCCATCAGCCCAGAGCCTGACGCGGGGCTCGAACTCACGGACCGCAAGATCGTGACCTGGCTGAAGTCGGACGCTTAACCGACTGCACCACCCAGGTGCCCCAAGGAGACTTGTTTTTTAACATGATGTGACAAACAGAGCCTAGGGTGACTTCAATGATTCCCACCTCATGAGTTCACAAATGTGTCTAATCCCCTCCACTCGAATGGGGGCAAGACCTATGAGCTGCTTCTAGCCAGCAAGTGAAGGGATGCACTCTCATGATTTTCATTATAAGACTCCAAAGTGAAGCTGGATACTTTACTCATGGGCTTGATAAAGGATGCAGAGAGTTGGAGAAGCCCACACGGTAAGGAACTATGGGCTGCCTCTAGGACAAGAGAGTGGCCTCTAGCCAAAATCCTGCCCAAACCAGGACCTTCAGCTGTACGGTTGTAAGGGGATGAATTCTCCCAACAACCTGAATGATCTTGGAACTGGGATCTTCCCCAGTCTAGCCTCCAGATGAGAACACAACCTGGACAACTGCTCGATTGCAGCCTTGTGAGATGTAGAGAAGAACCAACTAAACCAAGGCATGTCTTAACCCCTGACCCACAGAAGTTGTGACATTGTAAATGTGTGTCATTTTAGGCCATTAAGTTTGTGGTAATATGTTTGCAGGGATAGAAAATAAATACGGTTGGCATCAAATAATAAAGATGCGTTATATATATTAACAGACTACATGAAAGGTTTTTTTGGAGGAGAGGGCACACATTGAAAGATGTTTGCATTACACAGCGTTGAAATTTGTTACAAGGCTAAAATAAGACACCAATAAAAAGAGAAAATCTAAGGAACAATAGAAAAACATCCAAAAAAATCATACAGTGAGTAAAGGACATTACGGCAATTCATGGAGGAAAGCTAAATTATACATGTGATTCTGAGCTAGCTGGTTAGGTATATGGAAAAATAAAGTTGGAACAATACCTCATATTTTAAATCAAAATAAAGTCAAGGTATAATACTGTAGCAGTGCGTTTTGTCAAATTAAAGCTGCCATTGATTTTAAGATGTCATTTTTTGTTCCACTAAAAATCAATTGATAAGCTAATCAAAAAATCAAACTTAATAGATTCTGAATCTATCAAACTGAATGCCTGAGCTCTCCCTCCCAAGCTTGGTCCACCCACATTCTTTCCCAACTCAGATGATGGAAATTCTATCCTTCCAGACACTTGATTTCTTTCTTTTGCACCTTAGATCCAGTCTGTCTGGAACATACTATTGTCTTTACATGGAAAATGTGTACAGAATCCAACCACTTCTCACCAGAGCTATTGCTGTCTCTTGGTTTAGAGCTGTTTCCAGAGGATTCTGGCTACCAACACCTCTTGCTTGGATATTTGCAACAGCCTTTAACTTGACTTCCTGCTTCCAATGTATTTTATGTTTTTTTTTAATGTTAATTTAGTTGAGAGAGAGAGAGAGAGAGAGAGCAACTGGGGGAGGGACAGAGAGAGAGGGAGACACCGAATCCAAAGCAGGCTCCAGGCTCTGAGCTGTCAGCACAGAGCCTGACATGGGGCTTGAACTCATGAACCACGAGATCATGACCTGAGCCAAAGTTGGATGCTCAGACTGAGCCACCCAGGTGCCCCTCCAATCTATTTACAATATAACAAATGAACTGTTGTAGTCATGCCACAAATTAGATCACCCCCTCTTCCACTCAAAATCCTCCATGTGGCTTCACTTTAGTTCAGATTGAATACTAAGGTCTCTATGGTGGCCAGTGGAAAGGAAATATTTACGGCCTTTGCATCAAAATTTTCATTTCTTAGGAATACACACTGAAGAAATAATAATTCCAACTTCGGACAAGTGCTATGTTAAAGAATGTTTGCATATGTATAATATATGTAAAGATAGCTTAGTAGCAAACAAAACTCTAACTTAAATTTCCAACCACAAGAGGATTTTTCAGGTAAATAATGCTCTATCTATTGGACATCCTGAAACACTAATACGCATCCTTAAGAATAGTTGTATTATAAAGCAATACGGAGAAGTATGTGTGGTCAAATTAAAAGTTTTCTTACTATACCTAATTAAGCAGTACAATTATGTTTACAATATTCCATGCAGTGACAAGAAGAACACACAATAGTGGGTGTATACAAATTTGGCAGCAACTATCAAAAACTGTAAATGCACATGGACAAAGATTAAAAGATAATCCTCAGAAATGCAAGATTTTTTTCGAACAGTGATATTTATTTCCTTCATATATTTGAAAAGCACGTATTAATATTACCTGATTTTTAAAAAGAATTCAACAACTTATATGAGTTCATTTGTTTGTCTTATGACAGTGCACGTACAGAATCCACTACCAAATCCTAAACCCAAGGAGTCAAGGTTGAGTTTACCTTTCTTGGGAACGAGACTCTCATCCACTCGCGTATCTTGGGAGTGTTTAGTCTTCCCTGCTGTGGCACTCAATTCCGTCATGGTGGCCATCGTGTTCTTTCCCCAGATGTTTTTCACCTATCGGGGCAATATGCAATCCACAGGTGTCAGCCAAGAGAGACTCCTCTGATACGCATAAACAGTGGTCACCAAACAATTTAAAGCTAGACCATTTCATGTGGGTGGGGTCCTGGGAGGATCATTATTCCCTCCAGGCATCCTACAACCGGTGCACCATGCCTAACGGGAGGAACTGTTTATTATTAGGATCTAGAGTGGTCCCTGTGTGCCAGGGTAAGAGTGCTGGCTTTGGATCTGGGCATTTCCAAGTTCAAATCCAGGCTCATGATTTACCTAACGTGCCAAGTGTCACCAGGAGCAGATTTGTGTGTTTCCATTTCTTATCTGTTGTAAGAATACCCACCACCACCACAGCGGCAGCACCTTCATCAAGGATCACAAGGGTTCAATAGACTGTGCAGGTCTGGCACTCAACGAGTGGTTGTCACATAGTCTACTGTCATCATTGTCGGAGCCACCACAGATGTGGGTCACTTCAGAACTGTGCTCCTCTGGAATCTTCTACTGCACCCAAAAACCTGCTTTCTAGTGCTCCCATGATTCCCAAACTGCTTCCCCATTTGACCCCCCTGAGGGTTCCTGTATGTATGTCACTAATACTTGGGGACCATATTTGTATGTGATGATACAATTTTAATCCCGTATTATTTATGGCCACAGATGATAATGTGTCAGCGAAGTTCTGGAAATAACTAACATGGGGATCTAGGCACTAATAGTTGTTTGGGGTCCCTACAATTTGGACCCACGACCGCCTCAGATGCACAGTGTTTCTATTATAAGCAGGATCTGCTTGGCTTCAAGTTATAAATACCCTGTTGTTTAATTAACAGGTAGTTGGGATTGTGAGGTTGGTTTTAACTGACCCATAGCATGAAAAACTAACACCATGTCTATAATCTGGCAGGGAAAATGGAGGTAAAATTGGATGATCAAAATGTGAATCCTTAGCAGTTGGGTCTGAGATCAGAAACAATGCCCACATGTTTGAATATACTCATTTTAGCAGCCACAGACGAAAGCTTAAGACTCTGAGCCCTCTCAACTTTTGATGTTGGATCATGTTCTTAGTTTCCCCTTCCTTAGACTCTTTGATGAGGGCCATGCGACATCTGACAGTTGTCTCACCAAGAAATACAATAATTTCTGGATGGGAGGGTGGTTGGATTTTTGTAGAAGCACTTTACATGGAAGTCCTAAACAAAACAAAACAAACACACACGCACAAAAAAACAACATGACAACCAAACAGGCATCATCAGAAATGTTAAGCTATATAGGGAAAAATTATGTAAAGAGATGAAGGCAGAACCTGAATTGAGATAGGAAAACCAGAGAACACAAGATGGCTCCGTCAGAGAGGAGGGTACGGGGTAAGACCGTGGGGTATTGGAGTCAGGTCACATGGGCTGGCAAAAGCAGACTGCTACATTTCTAGGAATTTTGCAAGCTGGTTGTTGAAAACAGCCATTATTGGCAACTAAGTTATATAAATTTGGAATGAAAGAAAATATAGTTTAAGAAGGTAAATATTTGCAGCCCATGACTTCATAATTATGTCACTGAGTTTTACTCTTGGGTATGTCTCCCGCATCTAGATGTTGTTCATGTCTCCCGCATCTAGATGGGGGGAATACTATATAAAGACGTGGTGTTGCATATTTCTTCCTAACTCTGAATTCAGTGATGTCATGTTGGTGGCTTGAAACTGGCCACAACTGGAGTATGAAAAAACAAAAAAGACGAATGGTACAAATTTGGGCTTGATTTGTTGATTTCCTGGACTGAAGAAATTTATCAAATAATATTATGTTAGACATGCGGGGGTGCCTCAGTCGGGTAAGCGTCCGACTCTTGACTTTGGCTCAGGTCATGATCTCCCGGTTCTTGAGTCCGAGCTCCATGTTGAGCCCTGCGCTGACAGCACAGAGCCTGCTTGGGATTCTCTCTCACTCTCTCCCTCTGCCCTTCTCCCTGCCTAGCACTTTCTCTCTCTCTCTCTCAAAAACATAAAAAATAAAAAATAAATAAAGGGGGAAGAGAAGGAGGTATGGTGATGTATGGCATTCTCCCTTTAAAAAAATGTATAAAGATATTAGTGTCAGAAATTTTATGTTAACTCTCACGTGGTATTGTAAATTTTAGTAACATGAAGTTAATTTGGAAAATGTATGCATTTTGCAGATGGTAATGTAGAATCAAACAGTTCCGATTCCTGCAACTATATAAAAAGCTAAATAATAATAAAAATTTTTGGACTGTTGTGATTCAGAGTGTGCAAGCTGAAAATGGTTTCGGTCTGGTGAATATAATCTGTATGAGAGAGAAGTAATTCAACAGTAGATCAGGTATGACATTTAATGACAACAAATATATTGGGAAGAATTGGCAGATGGGAGATTCAATTTCATTTGTCAAACTGTGGTTGAATTTCAGCCATAGGTTGCTACCAACACAGCGTTTAGCAAAAATACATGAAAGTTTTACACCTTAGGTACACAAAATGTCTATTTGTTTTCTACACCTCAATAAACCTGGAGACAAAGGACAGTACTACATGATAATCAACTGACTATACAAAACTTATAATAACAGTATTGTATATTATTATTTGTAAACCGTGTGCCTCAGATTCTATTGGTAAAATTTTAAAAAGTTAGTTTATTTATTTATTTTGAGAGAGAGTGAGTGAGTGTGAGTGAGGGAGGGGCAGGAGGAGGGAGAGAGAGAATCCCAAGCAGCCTCCATGCTGTCAGCGCAGAGCCCAACATGGGGCTCGATCCCACAAACCATGAGATCATAACCTGAGCCAAAATCAAAAGTTGGATGCTTAACCAACTGAGCCACCTAGGCGCCCTGATAAAATTTATAATATACCCATGTGTGTTTGCATATGTGTTTTTCCCACCCTGGAAAGCCAGTTGGGAAATACCAGCGCACCACCAGGGTAAGGAAACCCGTCACCCATCTTCCCCTTGGGCCTCTGCACTTGGTGCAACCATTTACTATGAACCCACATTTTTTATTTTGCCCTTGGCATTTAAAATTTTTCCTAGAGGGATTTATATCATTTGACACCCTGTTTCAGGAATTCCAGAGAGCCGGTTATAGGGAAGTCTCCCCTGCACCACCCCCACCCGCCCCCCAGGAACAAAGGCCCCGTTTCCCTGCTGAATGAACAGATGTGGAATCTGGTGCCTGGGATCCATGTTCATTCTTACTTTACGTCCCAGCACAAGGCACTCGGACCAAACTCCTCTACAAACATGAGTATGTCGGGAGATTCATTAGGCCCTCCCACTTCCCACAGACATGGTGGTTCTCACGGAAAAGAATAAAGAGGGATTCCATCCTACACAAGTCCCAGGATTAAATTCCAAGTGTTATTTGTTTCCACTGACCGGTGGCTGCTGGCCCAATTCTACGAACCAAGTATCCTTGTGTGTGGCTTGTTGGCTTCTTCAGGACTGATGCTGTCTGATCCGTGTGATATACTGAGCATCCTTTTGCTTTATGAACAATCAGTTTGTTGCCTACCTGGACCGTGTTCTTCAAACCACCTGGACTTCATGTCTTGCCGTCTCCTTTTCGTGGCTTCTTTCAACTGTATGCTACGCCATTTTCAGGGACACCAGGAGAACCGTGAGCTGGAGTCTCAGGCACTGAAATTCGTCCGTGACATCCTAGCTGGCCAAACTTTGCACATGGTGCCGTAATCATTCCACAGACAAGCAACAGCATATAGTGATTACAGAGTGATCTCGAACTTAAGGCTATTTTACTCTTTGCTTTTATGCCTGGACTGCCTCACAGCTGGCCCTGAGGACGGAGAGCAACATCCTGTCCCCTGGGTTTGAGGCCACATTCCACTGGATGAAAGCACTAAGCACTATGGCGTGCCACATTCCTGGTTTCCCACAACTTGACCTATTCTTAAAGGTGTGTGTCTGGGACCTTTCTATCATGGCAGGACGGAGTTCTTGAACTCTCCAGCGCTGAGTCGATGTCTCCAGGATGGCATCCCCAGTGAAACTTCTCTATTCCACAGAAGATCTTTTTGTCCATTTTCAAGTCACTTTCAAGACTCATAAACGGGAATACTATCTCAGTATTTATTAACAGTGTTCTCAGGGTATCAGCTTTCTTGGAAGCAGACGCTTAAATAATAACCTGGGTAAAGTCATCTCAGGTACTTTTAGTTCTCTATTATCTCTATTCTAGACAGCCAGACATGCCTTGCTCTGGAAACCTCGGTGCCCAATCCCATGTCTACGATATGACCATATCTATGATCATATATATATATATATATATATGTAATTTTTTACAAGCAGCTACCTTGATTTTCCAGTATTGGTCCAGAACACTGTGCTGGTCTCCTGGGTCAGAGACTGTATATGGCATCCTGAGATGTTTCTGCTTCCAGGCAGTGCTCCCAAGGAATCACACTGAAGGTCAACTTCCTGCAGACCTTTAGGTTTCAAGCCATGGGTGTCCCGCTAACGTCTGTGAGGTCACAAGTGCCATCAAAAAGTTGCAGCTCCTATGCTCCTGCCTTGAGGACTCTCTCTGATTATCTTTCACCTGCCCTCAGCCCCACCTACCAACTGCTGTTGACCCTAGTGCCCTTCCATCACCCCCATCTCCGCAATTCCTCTTCTCTCCTCAGCCATCTTGGTTTGGTTACATTTTCATCATCTCGTGAGTCATGACTCAGCTCGGCATTCTTCTAGATGCTGCCTTGGACGAGAGCCGCCCCCAGCCTTATCTTGTGTCAAAGCCCTGGACCCTCTTTGGTCCGGGAGGGAAACCAAGGGGATGAACCTGATTACAAGAGGCTGGGGTCCTTCAGCACGCCAGGAATAGCCTCTTGCCCCTATGAATCCGTCCAAGAGAAAAGCCCGGTACAGACGTCTTGGTTGCAGCGAATCTTCGTGTAAGGGACGGAGAGGTGGTGGCCCGTCGCTTCTTATCTGAAATATTTCTTGGACGCTACCCTCCATCTGTTCCTTGTGTCCTGCCAGCTGTTGGTATAATGGAAATCATGCCAGCCTCTGCTCCTAACTACTGTACCGACCAGCTTACATCAACCCTAGGTGGAGATTTTGACACTCTTCGTCCAGGACACCCAGTTGGTAAATAAAAGAGCTGATACTTGTTTCACAGGCCCCTGAATTTAACCCCCCAAATTCAGCTTCTACACCCCTCACTAGAGTCCCTGTTTCTTGAAAATGCCATCCACAGTTGACATTTTATGCACGTTTATGGACGATCAGGCACAAGACTTCAGCTCCCTGCTTGTACCTCGCTTCCCTCTGCCTTGTTAAGACAGGGTTTTGCATCTGACTTCGACTCAGGTCATGATCTCACAGTCCATGGGTTCGAGCCCCGCATCGGCTCTGTGCTGACAGCTCAGAGCCTGGAGCCTGCTACAGATTCTGTGTCTCCCTCTCTCTCTGTTCCTCCCCCACTCATGCTCTGTCTCTTAAAAATAAATAAACGTTAAAAAAAAGAAAGTAGGGGTTTCTACATCTTCCCTCACCTTCTTTTTAAATCAATATGGAAAACCTGGGACTCTGGGAGCATATAAAAATGGCCAGTCTTTACACAGAAAGGACCATTAGCGTTTCATATGAATCGGTAGGACAAGTGACTTACCAACTTAGTGTCCGAGGGATGACTTAGACAGAACTGGTTACTCCTTAGTGCTCTCTCCCTTCACTCCCAGCAGAAGGCTGAGGCTTCTTTCCTACCCTGGGACTCGAATTGCTAATCATTAACGAGATTCATCCAATGAGATTTATACAAAAAGTGGAATCTTTTTTTTTCTCCCTTGTGTTTTTTTCCCTGTGAATTTTTGTTCATTTTTTTCTTTGAAATATGTGAATTATAATTTTACAGATCAGCTTGACCTTCCCTGTTGGTTTTCCTTGTCCTTTCTCTTTTGACACCCTATAATAACAAAACCATTTCACATAAATTCAGTGAAGTTTCTCCATACTGTTTTATTTTAACTACCCGTAGGTGGGTTCCTAAACTATATAAAGCAATGCTTTGTCTGCGACTTAAGTTTGTATACCTGCTGCCATGCAGTGTGGACTATTCCATAAATCACTTTGGACAATAAGCAACATGGATTGGGAAGAGCCACAAGGGCACAGTCAAGGTCATCGCCTCTCAGTTTCTTTTGCTTGGCTTGTTTTCGACAATACCCCTACGTGGCTGAAAACCTCCTCACTTGTCTGTAGTTCCTCGTCCTCAGCTCAAAGAGGAGGCGAAGGGGTCACCCCCAGCTTCCTGCAGATGGTTCGTTTCCAGCTCCCCGCAGGCTCGGTGCCTACACAGCAGACCCCTTTTCCCATGACAGCGTTCCAGCCCGTCTCCAGCCGTGGAAAATTAAACCTGTGCTTGGGAGCCTCCTTGCTTCAGATCCTACTCATCGCCTTGACTTTGAGTTCCTTCTTGGTTTATGGCCCCAGAGATCTCCTTCTGATTTGGAGCGTGGCTCTTTGTATCTATTTGAACTGTCCTGGGTGGGGGAGTAAACCACCCGCTCGCACCTTGGAAGAGTGGGAGCCAGCAGAGCGCATCCTTGAGCTCAAGAATTCAGAAGGAGCCCAGCCTCAGAGATTCAGAGCTCCTGTTTACCTAGCATTCATTATGTGTCTTCTCACCCTTCTTTTAGGCAACTTGTATGGTATTCTTAAAAGATAAGAAGAGAAAAGAAAAGCGTATTTGTCCCTTTGCACTTGGGGGATTTAAGCATGGACGCTCAAAGTTCATGATGCAGGAAGGGGGGATGTAAATTTCAACTTTCTGTGCAACAGACTTTTCCCTGAGTCAGTTTCGAAAGACTCTGGACTCTGGACCCCGCGATAAATGAGTAGCAACTTCCGAATTCAACTCTCATGTGAAATGTCACTAACCCTGAATCATTATCCAAGCCAGAGAATCCAGCCTTTGGTTTTGCGATTAACTTTTAACTTCATTTTAAGGTTCCCGAGCGCTGGTCGCCCTTCCGTTCCACAAATTTGACTGCGAAGAAAGAGCCTCATGTTGTTGTGTGGGAAAAAAAAATTCAACATTGCAAACGTCTATGATGAATTTTTGGAAACTTGACTACAGGTTGAAATATTTCCTTGACTCAGATTGTAATGTCCACCTGTATGAAATTTACGTTTTCCTTTTGAAAAATGTCGATGTTTAAATCACTTTGTTTTAGTCCTGAGAATTAGTGCACATTTCTCCTTGGATGTGCGTCCACGTTATCCTCAGAGTGGTTTCCCTAAGACGGTATACAACTGTCATTAATAATGAGCCACACGACGAGGCAGCAGGATGCCGGCTCTGATTCTGGGTGCTGTTTCAGAGGACTTCGGTGCACTGCCCTATTGTGATCACAGAGGGCCTGTTGTTTCCGGTCTAGAAGGCCAAGGTGGCCTCGGCAGAGGAAATACCTCTCATGCACACTCTGCCCCCTAGTATCTGGCAGTGACTCGGGAGATCCAGGGACGACTGTCAAACAAACACATCAGATGAGTCTGACTCCCGAGACGAAAGACTTGACTAAATGGTAACCGTCATTCTCTGGAGCTTGGCAGCTTTTTCAAACACCCTTTAAACCGTGAACCCCCATGTTGGCCTGTTACACCCGCTTAGAACGCTTAGTTGTGGTTCTGGCGAAGCCTTTTTTTTTCTCCAAGTCACATTCCTCTTTTGCCTCACTGTCTCTGTAGCATATGGGGCCAATCCAGTCATCAAGCTCATAGTGGAACCTCACCCGTATTATTCTGCCTTCTGTCAGAATTCCAATCAATATTCCAACATGACTCTCCGTAGAACTTGCTAGCTAAATGTGTTTGCGAGTAAAGATGGTGGTTATCTCTTTGTTTCCAATCCTTTGTTTTTAATTATTTACTAAAAAAAATTTTTTAGTGTTTATTTGGGGTGGGGGGAGGGGCAGAGAGAGAGGGAGACGGAGAATCCGAAGCAAGCTCCAGGCTGTGAGCTGTCAGCACAGAGCCTGATGTGAGGTTCAAACCCGCGAACCAGGAGATTGTGACCCGAGCTGACGTCGGACACCCAACTGACTGAGCCACCCAGGCTCCCATCCAACTCTGTTTTTTTGGTTTTTTTTTTTTAATGTTTATTTATTTATTTTTGAGAGAGAGAGAGAGAAAGCACACACGCATGCACACAAGTGGGGGGGCAGAAAGACAGGGAGACACAGAATCCAAGGCAGGCTCCAAGCTGTCAGCACAGAGCCTGACACGGGGCTCCAACTCACAAACTGTGAGATCGTGACCTGAGCTGAAGTCATACACTCAACTGGGTCACCCGGGCCCCCCCCCCCCCCCCGCCGCCGTCTTCCTTTCCAATTCTTCTTCTACTCCATCTCTCACCCCCTTTTCAGTGACTCCCTTGGATGGGGTCACTGAACACCAAGGGTGTGCTGGGCACTGTTCTGAACGCTTTCCATACAACATTTTTACTGCCTGCTCACAGCAAAACTCTATGGAGACAACTGTTACTACTATGCCCATTTTACAGAGAAGTTAAGCAATTTGTTAGTAAGATGTGGAGTTGGGCATCCAGTCACCCAGGGAATCTGGGAAAATTGGTCATTTCTAAGAAAACTTTGCTTTTCATACATCTGATTCGTGTTGTAAGAGTGTTACAACATTCTGGGATGGCGGGTGAGATAGTGAAAAGGGTATAGTTGTCATGACGTATAGAATTGTTGAGTCACTGTATTGTACACCTGAAATCAATATGTAACTCTGCATGTTAACTATAGTGGACTTTTTAAAAAATTAATAACAAAAGAATATCATTCCCCAAATACTTCTGTTGTTATTCAGTTATCTAATTTAAAGATTCCTACTAATACTCTCTCTTTTGGGGAGGGGCAGTAGGTTTTCCATTAACTTTGGTGGTCTGTCTTTAAGGATGTTGAAATGTACTTGTTTAGGGATTTTTGTCAGTGGGATTGAGCTACCAAATGCAAGAGTGTATTTCCACGACCTAAGTGTGAATTACTACTTAGGTGTGGGTTAACAGTTTCCTGATTCTTGGGGACTGTCTTGAGAGAGGAGAGTAGAGATTAGATGTGCCGCTGGGCCTGGGTGTGAGACACTGACATTTTAAATCTGATCTGAAACATTTTTTTTTTTTTTAATTTTAGAGAAAAAGAGAGAGCGTGAGTGGGGGAGAGGAACAGAGTGAGGGAGAGAAAGGATCCTAAGTAAGCTCCGGGCTCAACACGGGGCTTGATCCCACAACCTTGAGATCACGACCTGAGCTGAAATCAAGAGTCAGATGCTCCACCGACTGAGTCACCCAGGCGCCCCTGAAACATTTTGTTTATTAGCCCTCAGTGCCCATGTCGATCATTTACAAGTGTAGCTAGATTTCAAATCCTGGAGAACAATGCATAGTTTCTTTCTATTCTCTTTTTCTTTTGTTCCTTTGCCCTGCCTTGATGAAGATGAGGAATATGCCTCAAGCTTGACTTGGCTTCTCTGAGGTTCAAAAACGTACATGAAAGCTTTCAATTTGATTCTATCCCTTTTGATCTTCCCCTCTCCCCCTCTGAACTCAGAGTCTCCTTTCTTTCTCAGTGCTGATTCAGGTCAAGGAGCAAGATCTTGGAACTCAATTACTGCTACAAAAGAGGATTAGGGGCCAAACTCATTCATGGGCCGTAGCAGGGCAAGGTTAAGTTTGGATTATACTCAGTCACTTGCGGTTTCTATTTGTCAGACACGTGCTTAGAGATGAAAGGGAACCTGGGGCCCCTGGGGGCGCAGTCGGTTGAACATCCAACTTCAGCTCAGGTCACGATCTCACGGTCTGTGAGTTTGAGCCCCGCGTCGGGCTCTGTGCTGACAGCTCGGAGCCCGGAGCCTGCTTCGGACTCTGTGTCTCCCTCTGTCTCTGCCCCTCCCCTGCTCATGCTCTGTCTGTCTCCAAAATAAATAAACATCAAAAAATTTTTTTAGAAAAGACAACATCAACAGCAAAATAAGAAAACATAGAATGGAGTACGTCAGAGTGCATCCTACTTAGGAAGAGTAAAGATTGTTTTGTGAAATTTTGATTCTGAAACATGTATACAGATGTATGTAATGAACATGTATACGAGCATTGCCTTGCAGTGTAAAACTGTGTATTACTTACTGGAGGTCAAAAGGGTTGAAATTTTCTTTCTAGTACACACATTTTATAAGTTTTTATTTCTATTAATAATGCCTCTGCTTTGTTAAATCTCCCAGGTTTAATACTTTCGTTTGGCATTTCAAGAAGGGCAGGCTGGACTAGATCTTGAAAGTTCTCATTAGAAGAAACCAAGAATTTTTGTAACTTTGTATGAGGACAGATAACCAGATGTATGGCGATGATCACTTCACAATTCACACAAATATTGAACAATTATGTTGTACACCTGAAACTAATATGTCAAGTATACTTTAATTTAAAAAAAAAAAACCCTGTGGACTCATTAAAATTCAATTTATTCATATAAAAATAATAAAATAAAGTTTTAGAACCCAAAAAAGGCCAGCCTAAAAAATTAATACTTAATCATGTACATACCTCATTTTATTGCACTTCACAGATCCTGTATTTTTTTTAAATGTTTATTTATTTTTGAGATAGAGACAGATCGTGAGTGGGGAGGGGCAGAGAGAGAGGGAGACACAGAATCGGAAACAGGCTCCGGGCTCTGAGCTGTCAGCACAGAGCCCGACGCGGGGCTCGAACTCACGAATCTCGAGATCATGACCTGAGCTGAAGTCGGACGCTCAACCGATTGAGCCACCCAGGCGCCCCTACCCTCGGTCTTCTTAAGTAGAAGCATGGCCTTGATGTTGGGCAGGATGCCGCCCTGTGAGATGGTGACGCGGCCCAGGGGTAACTAACATATACACACACACACACACACACACACACACACACACACACACACGTATATCTTGGTCTTTCTTTCCTTAAGCAGCACATGATCTCCTATACACCACAGATATATAATTGATGACTCAGCCAAGCAAAGAAGGAGCACTTTTCCATGCTTTTCCATTGCAATTCATCCTATCCAACGTGTTTCTACGATTTCATCTGAATACAGAGTCTAAAGATAAGACTCCCTTTGTCCCCTGTAAATACTTTTTCTCTTTTCACGGCAGTTGAACTGGTTTGGAATGTGCGTGAACTGGTTTGGAAAAGGAGGCTAAGAAAACCATGTGTCATATGCATCTCTGTATTATTTGAAGATCCTCATTTTCTCTACAGAAGACTGGAACACAAATGGTATGTAGATGCATGAATCATAAGGTATGTTACGTATTAATAGTGGTTGATCAGTAGATCGTGTGCTGGTTAAGGATATAAGGAACCAGAGATACCTAACATTCATGAGGCCTGGAACAGACATCACACATCTAGGCCCCAAATATTCACGATACCCTAAATAGAAGTATGTCCTGCCCTTCGAAAGTTCACATCATTGTGCCCCTTCCTGTTTACAAAAGACCTGCCTTAGTACCTGTTTTGGCTGACTGAAAAAAATCCAGAGGATTTTCACTTTCATGGAAAAAAAAAAAAAAAAAAGTGAGACGTGAGAATAGCGTTTAGTGTTTGCTTTCCAGCCGGCCGCTAGGAGGCGCTAGAGAGGCCTCGCTGAGTTCCTGCTCCAGGAGCCACGCTGCATCTCAAGACAGAGCCGCCCTAGCTTTGAACTGGGGTCTGTGAGCCTTTGTGCTTTAACCTCAACTTAGTCGCACATCTGTTAGCAGGATGTGTCCGAAAGCGTCCAAGAGGCCTAAGCGAGGTTATTTTGGGGGGTCTGGAAAAGCTAAACATTTTTTCCGTATAAATGAATGGTCATCGCTTCTTCACTTTATGCCATCTCGACTTATGAAAGGTTTGATAGGAGAGTAGGGGCAACGTGTATACGGGAAACACTGAAGATTCAGGTTATGCTTCACGTGTGTGATCCCTCAGTATTTGTGAGTCCTTGGTTCGGCCACTCACTGGGGGAACCCATTCTGGCACCAGGTGTCCTCTACAGGCTCTTTGGAGAGCCATGGCCACGGCCAAGAGTGCTTGCCCCTGTGTCTTTCCCCTGGAGCAAGTGTGTGTTATCTATTCACATGACATCTTCCATCTGTGGGCTCCCTGGTTGGAATCTCAACTCTGATCCTTCTAACCACTTGCTTCTGGCCATGGGTTCCACTTGTGCAAATCTAGTATCTTAATTTGGTCTGGGAGACTGTCTGTTTTGTGGGTGGTCCGCTTCCTTGTATCCAGCTGGGAAGCTCCCTGCATCAGGACAGTTTCCCACAAGCCACCTCGGTTAAGATCAAGAAGGATGAGGGAAGCAGAAGTTAGCTGCGAGGAGAAGTAACCTGTAAGACGTTGCAGGATGTGGAAGCAGGTACTCTAGGATCTTGTCCAGGGCCATAGGCATCGTCAGTTCCTTTTGCAATGGGTCTTTGAGTGGATCACCCAGTGCACCACCATAGGTGACTGCCGTTACCCCCAGGCCTTTCAAAAGTTCCTTTCATCAGAGGAGCACCCGGGTGGCTCAGTCGGTTAAGCATCGGACTTTGGCTCTGGTCACATTCTCACTGTTCGTGGGTTCGAGTCCTGTGTTGGGGGCTTGGAGCCTGCTTGAGATTTTGTGTCTCCCTCTCTCTCTCTACCCCTCCCCCGCTTGCACTCTGTGTCTCTCTCTCTCTCTCTCAAGAATGAAGACTTTTTTTTAAAGTTCTTTTCATCAGAACATGCATATCATAAACCAAAGACATTGTTTACAGCCATCTTAGTTTTTAAGATTAAAGTTCTACTTAATGCCTTTTCCGCTAATAACTCATGGGTTATGATTGACCCAGTCAGCTAATAAATTAACACAATCTGCTCTCAGCTTTAACACCTTTCCTTAGGAGCACACAGTTCTGCTTGCGGTTTTTTTTTTTTTTTTTCTTGTTCCCAAGGTTGCACACTAAGTACTATGCGTTCACGCTCCAATGTACCACTTAGGACATGATAGTCTCCATCCTTTACCTTGTGATTAGAGGCTTTAAATATTATTTCATGCCATGTTTACAGCTTTTCTTCCCTGCTTAAATGCCACCTTCGTCATGTTCTCAGCATTTTATGGTATCTTGGCTTAAGCTGTTTCCTAATGTGCTGGTCCAGCTATAAATTTTTCAGAATTTTCCAAACTACTGAGGTTTTCAATCAGTCCTGGAGACGCTGGCCCTTGGCCCAAGTCATTCACTTCCCCTAGCAAATAGTTCTTGCTCAGTCTAGGGGTGGCCCAGTCTCTACCAACAGTTGACTATCCGTAGGTAGATACATGATCTGAACTAGGCCAACATCATTCCTCATGGACTTCAGTCAAGGAAATCAGTTCAAAGTGCTCTTGGTAGAGGCCACACTCGGCTGCCAGTGTATAACTTTCTGGTTGCCTTTTGCTTTTTGAATGGTTCATGCCAAGTGTTAATACTATCCAATCAGAGCGAACTTCAAGCAGCTCATTTGCATGTAGCCATTCTTTACTTCTCATCCAGCCAGAGATTGGGTGGCACCAATACCTCATTTGAATACAGCAACTATAAATCGGTCCCTCTTGGTACCAACTGTCATTCTCTTCACTCATAGCAGTGAAGGCTGGATTTATGATGCCTGGCTCTTCTTTTAAGGATTTTGCTATTTCTATAAATGCCTCCCAGAGGGATTTTTCGCTACCTCTAAAAAGGACTCTAAGAAAACTTTCACCTCCAAAACTCAGAAGATTTGCAGGAGAGATGTTCCAGAGACCACGTGCCTGGAAGTCAGGATTTGTACCCCATTCTCTCCCGTTGCCTCTCACCTCTCTCTTCCTCCCTCCCACCTTGTCTTCCTCTCTTTCCTTTCCCTTCCCCCTTCTTTCTTTCTCCCCCACAACCCCGGGCTCTCGTTTCCACTGCCTTCTTACACGCCACTTTCCTTCTCTTAGCCTCCAAGAGGGAAAACCCCTTTGCCTGGCCGTCTGGAACCTTACCCTGCTATCTTCACCATGAGACAGGAAAGGTGTTCTGTCCAGGCTCCAGGTCAGAGAGTCTCGTGAAGGACTTCTGTTGGCCCAGCTCTGGTTGCGTCCCCAACTCTCGGACCTGATACCAGGGCTGGGCCATCAGGTAGAGCTCTTCCGTTAGCCGAGTCTGTCTGATACGTGCCTGTGGTCACCTGGAGGGTTCTGGCTAGCTGTTACCATAGATCCAGAGTAGTATAAAGCACTAATCTTGACACAGCAGGGAAATCGATTTGCATGGCTACGAACAACCTTCTTTTATGTGTATATATTTTTAATACATATTATATATAAATATATAATATAAAAAATATATCCTATAAAATGTATATATATTTTTTTTCTTGAGAAAGACCTAACCAAGAATCGACCTTGATAAAAATGATAGGTAAGAAGACTTGTACTCAAATAGAATGTATTTATGAGGGAGAGAGCGAATCTCAAGGAGGGTCCATGCCCCGCGCTGAGCCCCACTAGGAGCTCGATCCCACGGCTGTGAGATCATGACCTCGGCTGAAATCAAAGGCTGAACGCTTAACTAACTGAGCCACCCAGGCGCCCCTATGAAAAATGAAATATAATAGGATAGACCAAGGCATTATTCAATAGAATTGAAAATCTGAGAGTATATCTCATGTAATAAAGGTAATTGTTTTATAAATATATTTGTTTCAATTCATCCTCCATTCTGCTAATATGCGTGGTGCTGTCTCACTGTGGTTTCCATTTCCATTTCTCTACTGTCCAACGAAGTTAACCACCTTTTATATCTTTAGCCACTTGGAATTTCTCGTTCGTGAAGTCGCTGTTCAAGACATTGGCCCATTTTTCTCTTGGGTTGTCTGCCATTTCTCATTCTTTTCTCCCCTGTATTTAATTTGCCCATCCATTATGCGACTGTCTTCTTTTTCTCTTCTTTTTGTTTTCTACAAACTCCCCTTCCTCTCTATATTGTAAATGCCCAGAGGACAGAGCCAGAGTGTTCTCATCTTTGCATCGTGCTAAAACACCTGCGCAGAAATACCTGTTGTTCTGCATTTGGAGCTTCTCTTCATCCGTTAAGGTGGCCCAAGGTTGGGCCCCTGCCCTTCTACGGGGCTTTTCAAGATGGTGGGATTTTCTTCTCTAGAACAGTTGCAGCAAAACCAGAGCCAGCTAGGTGTGTGAGAGTCTAGCTCTCACAGCCTACAGCATGTGTTTTACGTGGTAGGAACCAGAATCAATTCCTGTTGGAGGCACTGATGACTATTCGAGAGTCCTGGGCAAACAGGAAGAAGTTCAAACGATCTTTTTCAACCCCCAGAAAGAAACTTCTTTGGTACGTGAGATCGTTCTACACTCTCTTCCTTGTTATAGCTTCAGTATTCTTCTCCTTACAAATCATCATTTCATTTGAAAGCACCTCTGTGGTCTCCCTTCAGTTCTCGTTACATGCTCCAAGCTAGCTCCTTGTACCTTCTGGAAGTGCCCGTCTTGCCTCCACTTGAGCTTTTCAATTCTGTCTTGATTTCTAGTTAACCTCATTCATTTAATCCATGCCTGGTCATTTCCTGGTCGTAAAACCCCTGGAATCTAGCTAGGATAAGTAGATCTCTGTTTTGCCTGATGCAAATAACCCTAATCTAAATAATTTGAAAATGGTCTATTCAATTTTAGCATGTGAATTTTAATAGAATTTAACCACATAAATAAACACCCATGTTTCGTACAATGTATACAAACCATAAAAAAGTTAATTCTGTGGATTACAACCTGAAATTTCTGTCCCGTGCTGAGCTCTATAACACATGACCGTCGCCGCTAGCCGGTCTTCTCTGTGTCCATAATCACCCCCACGAAGGTACTTATCAGTGACTATTTTCACACAGATTTTTATTCATCCAGTATTTCCCAAAGAGGAAACTTCAAAGGCAACAGGGATTGACGTTTCAAGTGTGTCCAGCAGTTGTCAACCCTGGCTGCATGTTAGAAACCCTGCAGCGTGTCTAACAACCAGGGGCACCTGGGCTCCCCCACAGACCAGTTCATTCAGTGTCTCTGCGGGTGGACCCCCTCATCCGTGTGTTTTAGAAACTCCCCAGGGAGACCCAACAGGAAGCCAGAGGAGAAACGCTGAGGCTATGGCCAAGAATATGAAGGAAGAAGGACAATACGGAAAACGTGTCGCAAAGTTAATGGTCAGCATCGTAAGTGCAACTCACTATCCTCAGAGGCGGGTGATGGTCTTCTCTTTGGCCCAGTCCTGGATTTCTGCTTGTCCAAATGTGATGTAAAAAAACATGCCAAACATGTTGACGGCCGCAGATAGGAAAAAGACATTCCTCCATCCAGACACAGAATCCTGGAGGCAGAGAGTGCAGAATGATCAGCCTCGGGTTTCCTTCTCCACCCGTTCTCGAAATCTTCCATTTCGAGTATTGCAACATTGATCTCAAAGTATCTAGGGAATGCTGTGCAATAGCCAAGAAGGTTTTGTGCAATTTTAGGGGAACAGAATGACACCACAACGAACATTGGGCACTGGATTAAGAGGGATTTTTCTTTAAATCAAAATAAGTTAACCTACACTAATGTCTTTCTAGAAATTTGGATCTCAACATTCATGAAAACATCACATTCCTCATTGAAAGTTATGCTTCAAGTGACTTTTTTTTTTTTTAAAGAAAACATTTATTTTTGAGAAAGAGAGAGAGAGAGAACAAGGTGGAGAGGGACAGAGAGAGAGGAGGCCAGAGGATCCGAAGCAGGCTCCGTGCTGACAGCACACAGGCTGATGTGGGGCTCAAACCCATGAACCATGAGACCGTGACCGGAGCCGAAGTCCGACGCTCACACCGACTAGCCAACCAGGCGCCCTTAAAGTGACATGTTTAAGACCTCAGCCTTGCGTTCTCTCTGTTTAGTTTTTGTCTTAGCTGTTGACATCAGTGTCACCAGCCCCACTTGGGTGGACATCTCAACACGGCGTGAGTTGTATTTGGCTGGGATGATCCTTCTCATAGTTTGTAGTTCATTTCTGGCATTATAGTCATGGCGGACTCCTAGCTATTTGGTCAAACATTAACCTGGAAACTAGATCACATGGAGACGTATTAAAAATGAAATGAGGGAGAGACGCCTGGGTGGCTCGGTCGATTCAGCGTCCGACTCTTGATTTCAGCTCAGGCCGTGATCCCAGGGTTGTGGGATCGAGCCCTGTGTCCCGCCCCACACCAAATGTGGAGGCTGCTTAAGATTCCCTCTGTCTCCCTCTGCCCCCTCCCCCACCGTATTCTTTCTCTTTCTCTAAAAAAAAAAAAGAGAGAGAGAGAAAAGAAATGAAAAAAGAAAGAAAGAAAACTTTTTTGTAAGATGACTCTTGTCATCCTGCCACCACAGGCTGGCTCCGCTTTTCTCTGGGGGCCTCCTAGCCCTCGCTTCCCACTGAGCCAGCCTCACGGCCCATGACCACAGCCATGACCTCTTCACCATGACTTCGCTTCTCTTTTTTTACAGTGGCCTTGGGACACTTGGTGTTTCCGTTTTGTAATTTTTTTCTAATTAGAATTAGCCTGAACAGACTTCATAATCTTTGTCTCCTGCCCCTCTGTCTTCACCCCTTACCATCCCTTGACGCGTGCCATTCCCTCGGGTCAGAACCAACAACTGCCTCGTGCTTTTGCTCCGGGAGGCCACCTGGGCTCTGTTCTCTCCACCTCTGCCCATTCCCATCAAGGTAACATCCAGTCATTTGTAGAGGTTCAGCTTATACTGTTCTTTCCCTGGGAAACCCGACCTAACAAGACTATCTTTCCGAGTCCCCTGTGAGTAGAGTGTTGTGTTGACACCCGTGCTTGTTGTCTCGGTCGGACCGTACAGTCGTGGAGGGCGGGGGCCCCGCCGTGACGCCCCAGTGCCTCAAGCGGTACCTGCTATTTGCAGACTTCAAGAAACTGGCCAACCTGGCTGATGAGGAATCCGGTGGCTGTGGAAGAGATGATCCCCGCGATGAGCCCGAAGCCCCTGGAGATTCCCATGAGGAAACTTGCGTACCTGTGGGGTGAACATTTCACAGATGGTTTCCTTTTTATTTTCTGTTGAATTTCATCTAGTTAACTAATGTATTTATTTTGGAAGGAGAGCCAGAGAGAGAGGAGGGGAGAAGGGCAGAGAGAGAGGGAGGATCCCAAGCAGGCTCCACACTGTCAGGGCAGAACCCGACACGGGGCTCGAACCCATGACCCTGGGATCATGACCTGAGCTGAGATCAAGAGTTGGACGCTCAGCCGACTGAGCCACTGGGGCGCCCCAACAGATGATTCTATATAGAAAGCTGTCTAAGGCTTTTCAGCAACTCAGCTTTAAGGCAGTTCGGTTATTACAGCAAAGTCATTTTGCTTAATGCTGTGTTTTGTTCACCTAGAGACATTCAGGGCAATGTCTGTTTGCCAACCCTGAAATCATCTCTCTGCCAGGTCAACAACCAGGGATGACCTCAGTCTCCCCGGAGACCAGGATTCACCCCGATCCACATCCCAAGGCTGCTCCGCGTGGCAGTGCCCAGGACAACAGACTCTGGACAAAATGCCTGAATCCAAATCCTGGCTCCACCTTTGTGTGACCCTAGGCACGTCATTTAACTTTCTTGTGCCTTCCATCTTCTCCAGTTTAAAGTGAGGGCAGGTGCACCTGGGTGGCTCAGTCAGTTAAGCGTGTGACTCTTGATTTCAGCTCAGGTCATGATCTCATAGTTCACGAGTTCAAGCCCTGTGTCAGGCTCCACGCTGACGGCACAGAGCCTGCTTGGGATTCTTTCTCTCCCTCTCTCTCTGCCCCTCCTGTGATCATGCCCTTGGTCTCTCTCTCAAAATGACTAAATAAACTTAAAAAAAAAAAATCATGATTTAGAGTGAGGACAACAATAGGGCCTACCCCATGCAGTTGTGAGATCAGATGTGTCGATATACATGTCTATCGAGTAGGGCTTGGCTCATGGCAAATGCATACAGTTGAGGGAGCTAATATTATCAACTCTGAAAGCTTTTCCAGAACACATGTGTGTGGGCCCCTTCCCAGGGCACGCGGTTTAGTCTCGGGTGGGGAGGCTTGGGAAGCTTTTCATCTGAATAATACTGGCCAAGATCGGCAACTGTTGCTCTAAAATGCCTTAGGTCGTGGCCACGTAATGACATTTCCAGTTAGCTGTCATCATTTATCATTCTATCGTCTTGCGTGTGTCATAACGGGAAGGAGTTGCAAGAGGAGGACTGAGGCCTAGCACCTCTGGAAGACCGTGCACGAGGGGAACAAACAGGTGTAAGTTTCTACCTGGGGGCAACATCTAAGGTGTTGATGATGAACCCCGAGTCGCACAGATTGCTAGTCCCAGGAATGAGTATCAGCAAAATAATGGTTGTCACGTAACTGGAAGCCACGAAGGGGAGGGCCACGGCACACAGAGACGGAAGGAGGAGCCCTGGACAATGAAGTCACAGCGTCAGGAACCCTCGCAGACCACATGTGGGAAAAAGGATCAGTTAACCAAGCCCTTGCCCCGGTCCTTACCTAGGGATGAAAAGAGTTTTCGGACAGTGATTAGTCTGAGAAGATTCCTGGACAGAAGGAAGTCTGCCAGCTGGCCTCCTAGAATCGTGCAGCTTGAAGCAGCGATGAAGGGCAGGGATGACAGAACCCCACTCTGAGGGAAGGAAACGTGTTCCATGAGTGTGGACGTGCATAGAGCACCAGGGAGGTTCAGGCAGGCGGGTGCCGTGAGCCCACCCCACGGATGTTCGAGTCTTTTTCAGGGAATTAGTGTCCTTTTCCACAGGGGAAGAACGCTGTCTCGGGGAAGAGGGCCACTCACGCTGCATTACACTGGTGTCCGGAGAAAAGTAACATTAATCTCTAAGGGAAACAGAGGAATCAGCCCGTGTGGCCGTGTCGCACAGATCTGCCAGTCAGCGGTCGTGTAAGCCAAGGCCCATCATCTTACGTCTACGTGTCCCCGTGTCCGTACAATGGCAGTCATTACAATGCCTCTCTCAAGGTCATCGTGAAGGTTGTATGAGGGGTTACGTGCAAGGGCAGGATGCCGTGGGCAGCACAGAGCCGTTTCTCGTCATTGCCGTTACCATTTCCCCAGAAGGACCGGAAGTATACTCACATCTCTGATGTTAACGTGGAGCACGGAGCTGATGTAGGTCGGGAGGTATGTTATGATTATGGTGCATAACCAGAAATGGCTGAAAAACCCCGTGAAAATGGCCCAAAGCGGTAGGCATCTGGCCATAGCCTTTATGGGGATAGATCGTCTAGGAGAACTGGACTGAAAGGAAATATCTCGTCAACTTGGGGTTGGAACCGCCCCGAGGGGACCTCTCCTGTGAGCCCCACCGCCGCCCTAGGTACCTCTGCACGGGCCACAGGTAGGAGGGGTGCACTCTACCTGGTGAGCCAGTGAGGCCACGATGTGCTCCTTTTCCCGGACGCTTATGCATGGGTGATGCGTGGGGTCATCATAAATCACTGTGAACCACAGGAGACAGCAGACGCAGCCAATGCTACCTGGGAAGCCGGGACCCAGTTAATTTTCAGGTAGATTTGTATGCTGGGGGAAGGGGGTGTCCTCCGAAATGGCACGCCTCTCCCTCAAAACACGCTTATCAGTTCATGCTTATTCCACCAAAGGACCTAAACTTTCCTTATTTCAATTCTTCTAAA
>NW_024412467.1:1282518-1346663 GCF_014898765.1 Herpailurus yagouaroundi | reverse complement strand
GTGAACAGTCAGGATTGAAGAAGACAGGAATCATACATACATGAAACCACCTGCCAGAAAATCGGTGGGGCGAGGCCAAGTGTCTGGCATATTTGCAAAAGACGGTGTTATTTGTATTCAAACAGTGCATCCGTTAGGGATTTCCGGAAGAAATATTCCTTGACGGTACGTGATTAACACGTGCAGACAGAAATGACCCGGGATTAGCATCATTAGTGAGGAAGCCTTGCAAGCCAGAACCGTATTGGATGGCATCCTTTGGTCAGAACAAGAGAACAGGCCTGTGTCTCGTGGCTGAGATGGGTCATTGGAAGAAGGTTGGATGTTAACAGTCTCTGGGGACTAATGTTCTTTAAATTCCCTCTAATGACGGGATCCGTCCATTCTTTTATTTATCGAGCAAGAAGCCAGGCGCTGTGATAGTACCAAAGTGATAAAAAAAAAATTATAGAATAGATTCCTTGCCTCACAAGTTCACAGTCTCGTGGGGAGGGACGGGGGGCAAATAGATAAGTGTGTGCCAGCATAGCCTAGAGAGGGAATTATCAGTGAGCACCACAGAGGGCAGGAAGACGGCATCCGACAGGATAAGGCTTGGAGGTCTCCCTAGGGGGGCGCGAGTAAATCGAGCTTGGCAAGATCTGCCTGGCAGAGAATAGATCAAAGCATCTTTGCAGTAATCGCAACTGTAATAAAATACGAAGACGCGTTTCAAGTGTGTGTCGCCAACTCTCAGTGACATTGACGTGCCAACCACGGGGCAACTAGAGCCGGCATTTCGGACACGGTGGCGGAGAGTCTGCAGAAGACGCCAGGGGTGGGAGCGGAAGGCCGTGCTCCCCATTCCTCAGAGGCCAGCCCCGCGCGGAGTGTCATCTCCTAGACTGGGGTAAGGGAGCCACCGGTCCTCGGCGGCCTTCGTCACCTTCTGTTCCACAAAGGGCCCGTTCTCTCTTGTGGGCACGGGGGACAGAGAACGTGGGCATCACGCTGAACGGCTGGGACACGGGGCGCTCGGGACAGAAGGGAAAGGGACTCACCAAAGACGTAGAAGATAAACGGCCAGCCCAAGGCCTGGGAGATTAGTCCCCCCACGCAGAGGATGATGAAGGACCCAAACGCTGCCCCTGAGGAGAAGAGGGAGAAGAAACACTTACGACAAGACTGAGTGTTCTCCCTGGACGTTGTCCCGGCAGCGAGGAGGCCGACTCAGAATTACTGCGTGAGGACAGCCTCTCTTCCCGCTCACGGGTCCCCCCACCTCGGGACAGCCACGTGGAGTAACTGGGATGGACCAACAATACTGATGCGCCTCCTGACACTGCAGCGTGGCTCCCTGAACACCAGGGAGCGCCTCTGCCCCCCCCCTCCCCCCGTTAGGGCGCATGTCGTCGGCAGCAAAGTCCTGGAGTCCCGTCATCGGCTCGCGCGCAGCCGCTCTGGTCACCCGCCGGCGGTTCGCATGTGGACAATTCACGCGATCTCGCACACGGGTTAATTCCCTCTTTGGTAACACGGGAGCTTACAACGTACTTAATGGTCAGACACTTGTGAAGATTAGCCCAGAGCAGCAAAGAGCTCAGAATCACTTGGGCTCTTCAGACTCTCCTTTCCAGGCTGATGTCTGTCTCTCCTTACTGCTGTGAAATCTGCTCGTCTTAATTCCCGCTTGTGTGTCTTTGCTGAAATGGTGTTTCAGCGCCATTAGGGAAGTATTATATAAATTTACTTGATTGTCTTACATGTATGCAGACCCAAGTTCCAAACGTTTTCCCACAATGCGTTTCTGACTACCCCAGCTCACAGCCGCTTCTAAACCCCAGTGGCTTTACAGCACCGAGGTAGCTCTCTCTTACAGAGGCTATGTAACCGTCTCACGTTGTTCAATCTCTCGGTGGCACTTCCTCCTGCCCCCCCCCCCCCAGACATCCCAGGCAGAGAAGGAAAGACGCGTTGGGGTGAGGCCGATTCCAAAGCTCTAATGCACGTGTATATCCTTACCTGACCCCGCAATGCTGGTGAGTTTGCTTCGTTCGAGTGGGGGAGCCCACTTTGCCCAGATGGTAAACTGACCTGTCCAGGCCATGCCCTGAAATGAACATCATTAAGACCTTCGGTCTTAGTACAGTTCAGGTACCTGTGTCCCGCTCCGAACGAGAAAGTATCTGGATACCTGGGCCATGCCCTGGATCATCCGAATCACAATAACCAAAATCACTCCGAAGTCAGCAGCCAGCGGTGTAAAGAGGGTGAGGAGGGAGGAGATCAGCAAACCAGCACCAAGCATCTGTTTTGCTCCGAATATCCCTGCCAAATATCCACTTGGGATCAGAGTCACTACTATCCCATAGCTGATGGAGCTAAAGATGATACCCTGAGTCTCTGGGCTCCATTCATATACAGAGGCCTGGGGGGCGGAAAAAAAGAAAATGCTTCGCTAAGAAGTTCTTTTACGGGAATCTACTTTATTTTTTTATTAAAAATTTTTTTTTTAATCTTCACTTATTTTTGAGAAAGAGACAGAGTGTGAGTGGGGAAGGGGCAGAGAGAGAAGGAGACACCGAATCCGAAGCAGGCTCCAGGCTCCGAGCTGTCAGCACAGAGCCCGCCGCAGGGCTGGAACCCACGAACGGTGAGATCATGATCTGAGCTGAAGTCCGAAGCTCAACCGACTGAGCCACCCAGGTGCCCTGCAAAAACCGACTTTAAAACCAGCGCTGCTTGGGTTGGTGGGATCCTGGTATAAAAATCTACTTATCTGTATTTGTTACCTAGCAAATAGTCCACCTCTTCCAAACGTGCAACCAATTATACCCCTAATTTGCTCCTTTCAGAGGAAGAGTAAAAACAAAGGAAATGAAGAAGGAAAGAGATAAAGAAATGATTACGTGGTAAGAAGAGGTGCATGAAAAACAGCCATTGAGAGAGATTTCACCTGAGAAAGAGTTTCCTTTAACTGTGTGCTTCCGGGAAAAGTTTGGTGACATGTTGACTTCTATTTCAAAAATATTAGGAAAGCACAACTTCCCTGAATTCTCATCAAAATCTGTCCTTAAAATCAAGTTGAGGAATTATGGTCTGCCCTGGCAGAGATGACTTCCTGAAACACGCACTGCACGTTAATGAGATCACATTCTTCTTATGAGGTAAGCCAATAAATAATTTTTGGCAGCCTACTAGGCTTGTGGCATCATGCTATAAATTGAAGAGACAAAGAGAAATTTGAGAAGAGACAAAAACAATTTGCAAAGGTCCCAGGAAGGAAGCAATACTTGGACCACCACCCTTTGAAGGATGATTATGATTTGTACAAAGAGAAATAGGAAAAGTCATTTTTGTTGAAGAGCGAAAGTAAACTTGTAGCATTTGGAGTGAAACCAAATGCTGAGAAACTAACCAGGACTCTGAGCTGCTCAGAACAAGGACCTTCCCTGGGCCACTGACAGCAGATCTGAGTGTGCTGAGAAGTGGGACCAGATTTTTGGAGGAGCCCAGCACGTCGAGAGAGAGGGAGAGAAAGAGTATGAGCAGGGGACAGGGACAGAAGGAGAGAGAATCTTAAGCAGGCTTCACACCTGATGTGGGGCTCAATGCAGGGCTCAGTCTTAACCGCCATGAGATCATGACCTGAGCAGAGATCAAAAGCCAGACATTTAACCAACTGAGCCACCCAGGCACCCCGAAGCTGTCTTGTATTCTTGAGCACAAGAATGTGAATGTGTAGAATGAGTGATGGAAAAAAGACTGGAGGCAGAGAGGTCATTATAAATAAGCTGGGTCCAAGGTAATACAATCATGAAATACAAAGGTGACATCAAAAATCTACAGTAAGGGGCACCTGGGTGGCTCAGTCGGTTAAGCGTCTGACTTCGGCTCAGGTCGTGATCTCACAGTTCATGGGTTCGAGCCCCGCATCAGGCCCTGTGCTGTCAGCTGGCGTCTGGAGCCCACTTCGGCTTCTATGACTCCCTCTCTCTCTACCCCTCCCCTACTCGAACCCTGTCTCTCTCCCTCTCAAGAGTAAATAAACATTAAAAAAAAAAAACAACCCTGCAGTAATTGATAGTTTAAAGGAAAAAATTTAACAATAGGGTATAATCCTGATTCTTCTACAATCCTGTGATAAACATTTTATTTAACTCCTTGACGAAGAAGGAATTGGTAAGCTGTTACAGCTGGCCCAAAGAGAACTCAGAGACCCATAAGCAGGAAGTAATGCTGATATACTCACCCCTGTGTTAAATTCCTTGATGGATGTGCTGGGGTTGCTGAGGGTATCTGCCAGAGGTCCTTCTGCGGAGGCATTGGATAGACCATGCGGCTGAGAGCTGTTCACCATGGCAATGATCGCAATGCTCAGACTCACACGCTGGGTTATCATGGTGAAGTTTGAGAAGTGCATGATGAGAGCCAGTCCATAGCGTAAGGAACAGAAACCTGGAGCTAGGAGACCATACGGAAGGACGCACTGAGCATCCTGACCGAGGCCGCCGTCTTTCCGTTTCTCCCACGACCACACCTGGAAAACAGCAGGGCCCTTGCTCTGCCCCCACTGCCTTCTCTCGCCAAAATAACCATGACCACGGTGCTCCTTGGCCATATTCTTAAATTGACTTCAAGACAATGAATCTGGGCTCTTACAGTCAAGCAAAGCAAATATGACCTTTTTCCAGAGGTGTGGGAAGCAGATGGCAACTGTAGGAAAGTCTAAGGGAGGGTGCTTATGTCATGTTGTCCCCAGTAAAGTGAGTGGGGGAGGGGGGAAGATGGCGGCGGGGAGGGGGGGGGTCAAACCGGTCCCCCAGCTGTGAGTCAGAGGTCCTGTCCGTTTTGCATGTACATTTACCGTAAAGCTGGGAGCTTTATACTTACCACGGAGCTGCCTTTGAAAGAAGCTGACGGAACACCCAAGGATTCCCTTTTAAATATCTGAGATAGTGTGTGTGGAAACGAGCACTGCCCCCCCCCCCGACTCCTGAATGTGACGCTCACTTGGAAACACCTTTGTCATGTCACTAGACCCTGCCTCCACGTATGCCCAGCTTTCAAGAACTAACACAGCGGGGCTCCTGGGTGGCTCAGTCAGTTAAGTGCCCGAATTCAGCTCAGGTCATGATCTCATAGTTTGTGGGTTTGAGCCCCGTGTTGGGCTCTGTGCTGACAGCTCAGAACCTGGAGCCTGCTTCGGATTCTGTGTCTCCCTCTCTCTCTGCCCCTCCCCCGCTCACACTCTGTCCCTCTCTCAAAAATAAATAAAGATTTAAAAAAAAGAAATAACTAACTAACTAACTAAGGGCCACTTTTACTGAGTTTGGAGGTGATATGGCAACGGGCGAGTATTCAATATGTTACAAGAGCAACACATTCTTTAAAAGTCCCCACAAAACGCAACAAGGGACCAATGTTGCAAGGGTTCCCAAGCGAATGATGGATTCAATCTCTTCTGTAGATTTGGAGAAATGGAACTAAAGAGAACCAAAAAGAGGGCCTGTGAACAAACAGATAAAAATGTAAGGAAAGAAATCATTTGTAATGGCCAAACAGCCTCAGTGATAGGACTGTTTGCCTGCGAAGGACTTCTTTCCATGCCACTGGAGGATTCCAAAGCCGCTTGGCAATCACATCATGGCAGGAATTCATGCACAAGTTGTTTAAAATGACTTTTTCAAGACTTATTCCGTTCCTTACGTCCCAGGATCTGTTGGGCATTTGTCTTGATTTCTAAGAGGTAACTCAGTGGGGCTCCCTAAAAAAAAGCAACGGGTAACAGGACGAGGGGCCAGAGCTGGTCCAATGTTGTTCAGAGAGTCTTTATAATGGGTGACATGATAAAGAAAGAAAGAAAGAAAGAAAGAAAGAAAGAAAGAAAGGGAAGGAGGGAAGGAAGGAAGGAAGGAAGGAAGGAAGGAAGGAAGGAAGGAAAGAAAAAGAAAGAAAGAGAAAGAAAGAAAGAAAAGAAAAGAAAGAAGGAAAGAAAGAAGGAAAGAAGGAAAAGAAAGGAAAAGAAAACAGGAAGAGAAAGAGAGGAAAAAGAGCCGTGGAGATAAGCTTCCAGCCTTCCAGCAAGTAGTCTTGATGGGGAAGATTTACCTTTCTTGGGCGAAGGCTTCTTGTCCATT
This sequence comes from Herpailurus yagouaroundi, assembly GCF_014898765.1. NCBI lineage: Eukaryota > Metazoa > Chordata > Mammalia > Carnivora > Felidae > Herpailurus > Herpailurus yagouaroundi. The sequence continues at coordinate 1,340,544 of NW_024412467.1, read as the reverse complement.
TGGCTCCTCTGGAGGCAGTGGTAGTCTCTGTGGTGGACTTTCCCTCTGCCCCGAATCTCTTTCGCCACGACTGGTTTTGATCTGCGGAGTGAACAACAATCCGAAACGTGGCACACAGATAACTGTCTCATGTTAACGTGGTCCTCTCTCAGCACCGGTAAAAGTTTTGATCCAACATGGCTATACGATTGACATTTTGAGCATGCTTCTTGATTTTTACGCTAATGGAAAACTCAGTTTTTACAAGAAAATCCAGCTGTAAGCACCAGCTATGTGACTTAGAGCCTCGTCATTTAAATTCTCCAACCATTCATTCTTATAAGAGTAAGCCTCTTTCTGGAGTGTGCCACAAGAATTGAATGAGAAAATTGCAAGCCACAGAGAACCAAAGGCGAGGCGTGTTGCGGCTTAAGGTGGGTCAGAGGACAGGAAAGTTAAATAAAGCTCAGGAGCTGGGGAGAAAGTTCCAGAATAGCCCTTTCTCTCCTTATGATCCTGTTGCCATCCATTCTGTACAACCAGAACGATGCTGTATTGTGGCTTCTCTGAATAGGAAGGGGGACATTGCAGAACACTTAACGTGTATTACCTTTGAGGCTCTAAAATGTTCATTGTTGCCTTTGCTACACACAATCTGGACACTTTCTTGGGCTGAAAAGTTCTTCAAACCACAGTGTAAAATCACACTGAGTGAGGCTTTCTACTACAATTCCAAATATATCCAGTTATTTTGAGAGGAAAAGAGAATTCATGATCCCCAAATTTGATACTCCTATAGCAATCAAACTCTCTCGGTGGATACATACATTGATTTCCTTTAGGAACAATCCTCATCCTGAGATCGCTGTCAATATGGCAGCCATTCCTAAATTTTACAAATACTGGATCATGCTTATATTTCATCGCTCAAAACTTTGCATTCTTTCTGCACACAAATTGAACAAGACTTGTCTGCACCCTCAGGGATGTTCATAACCTATGACTTTAGGATAGAGGCTCATAAAGAATGAGAAGATGAAGAATTTTGTCCCCCCATCATTCGCGCCCGTGTTGATAGCTGCACGTCCCCAGAAAGAGAGGCAGGTTCACATAAGCGCCAGCAGTGGCTCATTCTGGGTTATGGGACACGGTGGTCACATTATTCTAAAGGATTTTCCTTATCTGCTAAGTGCCTTTGCTGTTTGTCTGTTTTGTTTTTTTACAACTTGTAGACACTCGTGTTATACCGAGAAGCCGCTAGTGTGAAAGATCGATGATTGGGCCTCCGGTAACACAGACAGGACAGTCTTCTGCTCGCCAAGTGTCTCCTGAATTCTAAGAATAAGATCTGCCCATCTAAGTTTTGAAATTTTCTTTTTTGTTTACCTGGACCTAGATGGATGCCCAGTTGCTAAACAAGAGAAGGTCAGCACCAGGAATCATGTTGGCTTTCGTCCTGCCGTGGAGGGCTTACGAGCCTTGCAAACATCTGGCTGAGATCAGGAGCCCGGGTCAGTGCGTTTCACTCAGATCCTAGCTGAAGCAAAATGGAATGGACGCCTTGTTTACCCAGAGTTTGGACCACTTTCTGTCTGATTTCCCCTGTTATGTAAGATCCCAAGACTTGCCTGAAGGCAACTTTTTCACCGTACGTGTAACCAAGAGTCATCACACCCCAGCTACAGATTCCCCACCAACCGCTCTGATAAGTCCTGCAGGCCCCGAGCCCTAGAGGTGAAAGACGCTCCGAGATCTTCTGCCCAACTGTTCACCGTGCTGCTGAGAAAACTGCTGTGCGGGAAGTCCGAGAAGTGGACACAGGCCACGTAGGTCACAGAGCAGCACGGGTCTCCCGACGCCCAGCCTGCTGATGCCTCTGTCCGCTAGAGCCACTTCCCCTATATGCTCATATTTTACGCACCGCCTAGAATGCAGTAGGGTAGGCTCTTTCGGGAGGGTTCCACAGGGGAAGTTACATGGCTTTCCTTTTTTTAGTCATTTCTTCAAGAAGGACATTTGATGGTGAAAATACTTTCCAGTCGAGCTTCGAATAGTTAAAAGAATAAAAACGACTGCCTTTTCTTGCTGTTTTTGTTAGTACAATCCTGCCACAAACCTTCCTTTCCCTTGTATCTGTTGCCACCCCGCCTTAGCTTGCACGACTTCACAGGCCGTTTTGAATTTTGTCTCAATAGCTGACTTCAGTTGTGAACTTCCTGTGTCCTTTGCACGAGACAAACAGAGAAATCGGGCAGACCTCCCAAACCACTGTAGCCTAGGGGCTCTCGGGACGTAGTAATGGAAACGATTTTCCTAAAGTAATCGCAGGAGCCCCCCGTGAAACGACAGGATCTGTGCCTTGTCACGACCGATAGGCGCTCAGAGACAGTGGGTTGAGTCTGGGTCCAATTGTAAGCATGGCTGAGGACCCTCCATTCCACAGTGACACTTCTAAAACCTCGTGAGTCAGAGGCAAAACTATAAGTAGATATAGGAAAATGGAAAAGAAATGAAACGAAAGTCTATCTTTTAAAAATAATTTCATGCGGGGCGCCTGGGTGGCTCAGTTGGTTAAGCGACCGACTTCGGCTCAGGTCATGATCTCGCCGTCTGTGAGTTCGAGCCCCGCGTCGGGCTCTGTGCTGATGGCTCAGAGCCTGGAGCCTGCTTCCGATTCTATGTCTCTCCCTCTCTCTACCCCTCCCCTGCTCACGCTCTGTGTCTCTGTGTCTCTCAATAATAAATGTTAAAAATAATTGAAAAAAAATAAAAATAATTTCATGATACAATATTGAGTTGTATTTGATATGAAATTAACAACGTAGACAATATGGTTTAGGCCTAAGCAAAAGAATCATTTTTTCCTATTGGTCTCAGCCTGGAACTCACTGTTTCATTATAGTGGTCTTTCGATTGCTTAGATTTCCCCTAATCCCCAGCCTGTCTTGCATCATCTCTGTTAGTCCAATCCCCCAGTTTGCTCAGAGTAAATGTTACATGTGGCTGAAGGAGCATGAACCTGTGGTTCAAAGGGTATCCAGGGACTACGTTCTTCTCTGCCATTTACAAGCTGATCTTTTTCATTTCAGCTTTTTCACAGTTTTCAAAATCTTTCAGCTTTTTCACAATTTCATACACTCGGGGAGCTTTAATTGAATACGAAATAGAAACAATCAGGAAGTATGGGGATAACATTACTTCACAGGACTATTGTGAGTGGAAAAAAAGGTCTGAAGCATGCCTTCTGATTGTAAAATGTACGTTGTAAACGGTTATTGACATTAACTACAGCAATAATAATAAACAGGCATCAGATTGGCACTCGGGACCTCTCAGGTGAATCAGTCCCGATTTATGCATTTCTGGAGAAGTGCTTCTGATTCATCATTAAACTGGTCTTAAACATTTCCTTTGGAAAGTGGGTTCTTCCAGGGGCACCTGGGTGGTGCAGCCAGTTGAGTGTCCAACTCCTGGTTTTGACTCAGGTCATGATCCCAGGGTTGTGGGATTGAGTCCCGCGTCGGGCACCCTGCTGAGCCTGAAGCCTGCTTGGGATTGATTCTCTCTCTCTCCCTGTGCCCCTCTCTCCTCCACTTGCACGCTCTCTCTCTCTCTCTCTCTCTCTCTCTCTCTCTCTCAAATAAAGAAAACAAAACATTTAAGTGGGTTCTTCTACTAGAATCCACGAGATGGGAGAATAAGGGATGCATCTTGCTAGAACATCAGAGAACATCAGAGAACAAGAAGCAGTTTCTTCCATGTTAGTAAGACTGAGGCCCCTTTGTGTCACCTGCCCCTACCTTTCTGAAAAATCGGTAGGGCTGAAGTAAAACTGGTTATTCCAGTAGGTAATTTATGTCATTCGGTCAATTCACTTACGGATTTAATCGCGAAAAAAAAAGAAAGAAAGAAAAAGAAAAAGAAAAACCGTATCAAGCACCAAGAGTGGGTGATCCTAGAAAGCAGAGTAACGCCAAAATCGAGCGCAGTTGGGTCAGTGCCTTGAGGGACTCACGGCTCGGCTCGCCAGGAGATGCACAAGATTCCCCTTGACCCTTTCTTCCAAGTGACAACCTCAGGCTTGCCTTCCAGGGCAACCGTGCTTTGGACTAGGGACCTTCTCTGGCAGGTTGGGAGAAGGCACCTTCTTCAGTCTTAACCAAGAGCTTCCCATCGGAGCACCTGTGGGTGCTCATCATGGTCTCTCTGAGCATCTTCCCTGAGCTCTGAGGGCAAGGAGCCAGGTGAGCTCCACAAGCATGTACGTTCTCTTGCTTTTATCTTATTCACAACTTCCTATTCGCCTTTTTTTTTTTTTTGAGACATCATTTCAAATATATGTGGCAATCTGAAAAGACTCATCAGTCACAGTCCCAGAATCCAAGCCTTGTTAATTCTGATCCAGCATTTTATCCCACAGTGAAACCCACCCAGCTCCTCAAGGTGCCACAGTTAATACAGAATCCCCAGAGAAGGGACCATTGTCCAGTGTCCATGGACATCGGTGGCCTCTCAAGCCGTGCTCTAGAGTATCGATTGAATCGATTGCGCGTTTTAGCAAGTCTCTTCTTCATTTTGAAGCCAGAAACCGTTCCCAGACGGGAATCCTTAGGCCGCTTTCAGGGTGCTCCTCTGACTTCCCCTCAAAGTGCTCCCTCCCTTTAATGGATCTCTGATTGATTAGTAATTATCCTCAGACCCAAAAAGAAGAAAAACACTTACCTTCGCCATTAAACCAGTATTTTAAGCCCTAGACTACAAGGCTACTTGAAGAAGTTTCCGTCCCTTCCTCCCTTTCAAATAATTCCACAGAGTTTCACAAGGATAAATAATTAGCCACGTGGCAGTCAGACCGCATCAGGTTTGGCCCCACATTCTCAGAGCAGAGAGTCTGGGTTTGACTCTGCTGCTTAATTTTTAACTTCATTTTCAAGTCCCCACTGATAAAATGCGTGTCTCGAAAGGTGACATCATGTTTTTCTGCTCAGAACTGTGCATGCAACCAAAAAAAAGTCAACAAGCATTTTTCCTGAAAGGAAGGGGCCATGGTGTGGAGGAAACAGCAAAGCTCTTAGGATCGGAGAAATGACGTCAACCCCACCTTCACTTCCTGGTGTTTTCTGTGGCCTTGGACAAGTCACCCGCCTTCTGTGAATTGGTTTCTACATCAGTAAAGCAAGATTCTAATACTGAGCTCGTGGGGGGTTTGCACAAATTAAATGAAATATTTATGCTGACCGATAGTAGGTCCTCAATAAACGAGACGTTCCCAGGGGTTCTGGTGAGTCAGCTAGACTTTCCTTAAGCTTTTGGTGCCCACATGCTAATAAATGTGGACGCTGGCTATTCCGATATCTACTCATGAAGCGACCCTGTGTTGCTTTCAAAACATCAAAAACGTGTGACCACCGGCTGACCCATGAGCTAGACCTGGGCTCTCAGAGCCTCCTCGCCCTCTCCTCTGTCCTAGGAATGTGGGTCCCGCTTGTCCTTCCTGCTTCCAGAGCCTGCTCCAAGGTCATGGCTTTAAGATGGTGATGTGGTGTTGAGAACACCCAGTTGGGGCCTCGTTATAAACTTCGAAGATTTGGAGGTGGGTGCAGAGATCCGTTCGTTTTGCTGCCACCCACGACAAGTGTCGCATGCACATTTCCTTTGCTATTATTAAAACCCGTCACCTACCAACCTGGAGTGGCCTGCCTCTTTCTTCAGTCTCTCCCTGCCCTCTGAGTCCAGGAGCCAGTTTCCGATTACGCTCGGGATGTCCCCAAGAGCGGTGCAAACCAGTACCCTGAACCCTTCCTTCCTGCTTCTTCTCCGAACCTTTTGTACTCCAGGCTCTGCTCGACTCCTGATTTCTTGGATTGTGTCTCAGTTGTGAGTCGTAGTTTTTGGTCTGTGGTTGCTACCGGATACTTCCAGTTTCACTCTTGGCCCTTATAAATGAAGTGAGGGCCCACCCTCTCTCGCTTCATTAGCTTCAAACTGCCGTGGTTGAGTTTCCTCTCAGGTCTGACTCCCCAGACTCCCCCAGAGAGCCAACTGGAGTCAGCCCCTTAGTTTAACTCCTTGGTTCCTTTGTATTGGTTCCCTGTTGCTGCTATAACAAATTAACACAAACTTCGTAACTTAAGACAACACGTATTTATTCTCCCAGTTCCGGAGGTCAAAAGTCTAAAATGGGTTACACTGGACCAAAAACCAAGGGGTCTCCCAGGGCACATTCTCCCTGGAGGCTTTAGGGGAGAATCCATTTCCTTACCTTTTCCAGCTTCTAGAAGTCACCAGCTTTCCTTGGCTCACAGCCCCTTCCTGCATCTTTAAAGGCAGCAGCAAAACATCTTTAGATCTTTCTCTCGAAGCCTGACCCTCCTGCCTCCCTCTTTATAAGGACGATTGCAATCATATTGGGCTCACTTGAAAACTCCAGGACAGTCTTCCCACCTCAAAATCCTTAACTTAATCACGTATGTCATGTGCCCTTTGCCACGCGAAATCACATATTGATAGGCTCCGGGGATTAGGATGTGAAAGTCTTTAAGTGGCATTATTGAGTCTGCTTTTAAGGCATGGAGGGGGAGCCAGGAGAATTGAGATAATAGTTCCTTTCTTCCTTTAATGAAAATCCTGGTTCTTGACTTATTGCAAAGTCATCAGGTACCCGATAAGCCAAAAAAAAATGGTTAAAAATTAGGGCTTTTTTTTTTTTTTTTTTTTTTTTTTTTGCTTAGTCTGCCCAGAAGAAGAAAAATTTCTTTTTGTTTTTTTTAATGTTTATTTATTTTTGAGAGAGAGAGAAAGACAGAGCATGAGCAGGAAAGGGGCAGAGAGAGAGGGAGACACAGAATCCAAAGCAGGCTCCGGGCTCTGAGCCGCCAGCACAGAGCCCGACGCGGGGCTTGAACTCACGAACCGCGAGATCATGACCTGGGCCGAAGTCAGATGCTCAGCCGACTGAGCCACCCAGGCGCCCCTAAGGTCTGATAATTTCTAATTTGCTCAAAGGCACAGCATGACTTAGCAGTAACCCTAGCAGAGGAAGTAGCCAAGAGCGGATTCCCCAAAATAGGAGTAAATATACGAAGGAAAAATGGCCCACAGTCCAATGCCACAAGTAAGGTTCAAACTGTATTCTTCAAACTGCATATTTTGTTTAAACAGTGTAATCCTATAGTGGAGTTTTGCAAACTCTCCGAAGGGATCCGTGTATTTTGAAAACTGCTGTATTCACAGCTCTTGGCATAGTCTTTGGCCTATAGTATGTGTTCACTAAACATTAATTTATTACATGGATGAATTCTGGAGGCATGCTCACCATCAGGAGTCAGGATTTCTGTATACTAATAGAGTATATTCTCTATAGTAATAGAGAAGAAAAGATCAGAGGCCCTTAGAAAGTTAGGTCTCTCTGGCCTGGTATTAACAGCTGCTTCCATTCAGAGCAGTTTCATTCCACACTCTTTCTTTCTTTTTCTTTTTCTTTTCTTTTTTTTTTTCTTCTTGGGGAATTTATTCTGTTCCAGATGTGGTGCTTGCTTCTGAGAACACCAGTTTGTTTAAGACCTGACCCATGACTGCACAGAGTTCGGAGTCCGCTGAGTGAGACGACTCCCAGACAGACAGCTTGGATGACAAGTCTTGAAAACAAATAATACGCGCGTGCACGGGGACACCAGGAAGAGCAGATCGGGACCCCGCCTTACCTGCTTCCAGGAGGAGGCACGGCTGTAGTCAGTCTTCACAGGTGGTGTGGGTGAGTCAGTGACCAAGGGCAAGGACCTTCCAGAAAGAGCAAAGGCACAGAGGCGCAGTGTGGACGATCGCAATTGTTCAACACCACCAGGGATTACGGTGCAAAGCAGGAAGGGAATTTGGAAACTGGCCGCAAACACGGGAAAGATTTTTTTCTGTTCATCAGTTGCTTTCCCCGGTAGTAGAAATAACCAGCCAGGAATGGAGATAGAAAGTTTTTAAGGTTTTCTAGCCACGAAAACTGCAAAATTTTTAAGAATCACTCGAACGAGAAACGTGTGGCTCAAAGGAAGAAAACAATAACATTTTATTAAGGACGTAAAACACAACCTGACTAGGTAGAACTGTGGACTACATTGTTGGGTGGGAGCACTTAATATCATAAAAGTGTTGATCCTCTCGGAATTCACACACACATTCAGTGAAAATGCAACTCAAAAAAAGAAAGCCAGAGGGGCAAACTGGAAATAACCTAAGAGTTCATCAATGGGAGACTGACTGAACAGATTGCAAGACATCTTTATATTTAAAAACTGAGCAACACTTTAAAAGAATGAGTGGTATCTGTACCATTTGACTTGGACGCTTTTTATTTTTTTCCTTAATATTTATTTAAAAAAATTTTTTTTCAATGTTTATTTATTTTTGAGAGACAGAGAAACAGTGTGAGTAGGGAAGGGGCAGAGAGAGGGAGACACAGAATTCAAAGCAGGCTCCAGGCTCTGAGCTGTCAGCACAGAGCCCGATGCGAGGCTTGAACCCATGAACCATGAGATCATGACCTGGGCCGAAGTCGGACGCCCAACCGACTGAGCCACCCGGCACCCCTATATTTATTTATTTTTGAAGGAGAGAGAGAGAGAGAGAGAGAGAGAGACAAAATGCGAGCGGGAGAGGGGCAGAGAGAGAGGGAGACACAGAATCTGAAGCAGGCTCCAAGCTCCGAGCTGTCAGCACAGAGCCCAATGTGGGGCTCGACCCCACGAGCCATGAGATCATGACCTAAATCGAAGTCAGACACTTAACCGACTGAGCCACCCAGGAGCCCCTGACTTGGATGCTTTTTATAATGTTGTATAATTTAAGCGAGTAAAACAGATGCAGATTACATAGAAAGGGACCCCATATTTTTCTAAATATTTACCCAAGAAAACAGGATATCAATATATCTTTGTATGAGAGTCTGTGAGTCAGACCTGGCTGTTAACTTTGGTTATCTGGTTTGGGTAACTAATGAGACGGTTAAAACAAAACAAACAAACACACAAACAAAAAACTATAAAACTAAACCAAAAGGTGACAACAGAAAATGAGCATTTATAACCTATGCCTGTGGAATTATGCATGTGTGTACGTGTGTGAATACACATAAGCATGTATTTGTCTATGTGTGTATACGCATGTCCGGACGTATATGTCTCCGTGTACAGGTATACACACACGTATATGTTGAGAGAGAGCTAGAGAGTCAGAAACAGCAAAATATCTAAGATAAGTGGCTCTGTGGGGAGAAATAAGTCTGACCTTCTCACTTAGGTTTTTTTAATATTGTTTAAAGTTTTGTACAAAGAGCGTTTATTTATTCCGGAATCAGAAAAAGAAAAAGCCCGTTTTGATTTTAGAGAAACCTGTAGCACCCAGATCACACACTCCACGTCAGGGACTGGTAGGAAATTTGGGGCAGAAGTCAGCAAGACTGGGTCACAGCGGCCTTTATGTAACACTCAGGAGCGTGAACTTCACCTTGCAGCCCCTGTGGGAGACAGCTACGCACAGCAGTGTACTGAGGGAAAACACGGAACGTTTTTCTGAAGTGCCAGTTTTATGCAATACTTTGGGGAACAGGTTTTATTTGTTTTAAACAAATTGAGTCACTTGTAAAACTTGCATGAATTCTGAAAGGAAAAATATGGACTTGGGGCACCTGGGTGGCTCAGTCGGTTCAGCGTCTGACTTCGGCTCAGGTCGTGATCTCTCTGTCTGTGGGTTCGAGCCCCGCGTCGGGCTCTGTGCTGACAGCTCGGAGCCTGGAGCCCGCCTTGGATTCTGTGTCTCCCTCTCTCTCTGCCCCTCCCCTACTCATGCTCTGTCTCTCTCTTGCTCTCTCAAAAAGAAATAAATGTTAAAAAAAGAAAGAAAAGAAGGAAGAAAGAGAAGGAAAGAAAGAAAGAAAAGGAAGGAAGGAAGGAAGAGAAAGAAAGAAAAAGAAAAAAAGAAAGAAAAAAATGTAGACTTGAAAAAAGAATTCCTCCAGGCTTTCTTGTGTTACACACCCAGATTCACTCTGTGGTTAGCTATCTTCTAGTGGAAAAAATTAAAAGTGGGAAGCAAAACGTTTTAAGCAAGTGTGGGGTGTGATCAGGTTTATACTTCTAGGAAGTTTAGCCTGGTGGTTATGCCTGATGGATGAGAGTGAGTACGTCCCTAACTGAAAAGTACTATTAGGTAAGAAGCTCAAGGTGGGAGTCACAGAATTAAACCGACTTCGCTTTCCAAGAGGGAGACAGAGGGTGGCAGAGAAGGGCTGAACCACAGGAGGAGCTTCCCGAATCATTCCACATGACTTCTCTAAGTGAACGTCCTAGAACTTGAAATCTGGCTGCAGTGGGGCACCTGGGTGGCTCAGTCACTTGTGCATCTGACTCCGGCTCGGGTCATGATCTCGGGGTTCCTGAGTTGGAGCCCCACATCGGGCTCACTGCTGTCAGCGTAGAACCCGCTTCGGATCCTCTCTCCACCTCTCTCCCTGCCCCTCCCCGACTTGTGCTCTCTCCGTCAAAGATATATAAAACATTAAAAAAAAAAAAAATCTGGCTGCAAAATGACACTGCGGTCGAAAGAAGATAAATAGGCCTCCAGATCAAGGTCCCCAAGGATTCGAGCGGGCACTAGCATTCACCTCTCGTTCACAAAGAAGATTTCCCAAGGGGTTCTCCAAGTGAGTAGTAAACACGGATTATCTCTATGAGGCCACTGGCCTTCGGACGGGGCCTTCAGCTTGGAGGTGTTGTGCACCCTATGGAAAAGGCAACGATTGAGTTTATCTCCCGACCCCGCGGTGAAAAGGAGGCTGTGGACCTCTTGCTCACCTTCTCCCTGGGCCTGCAGCGTAATCACAACCTTCAAGGCCTCAGGTCCTAAACGGCAAGAAGAGGCAAAGAGAGACCAAGCCTCGCGCACCAACAGCAGCTTTTGCTAGAATTTTAAGAGAAAGAGAAAGAGAAACCCTTAAAAGCTACCATGGAAAGCTCGCGTATTGTCTATGAAAGGAGCAACTTCTTATGCAAACAGCAGATAGGACAATGGAGAAACACAACAATAAAGTCGAACGCAGCAAAGGACTGGCATAAATCACCTCTGTTTGTCCTGCTCCGACTCGCGGTGTACTTGTGATTTGAGAAACCAGTGTCCTTGATTCCAAAAACTTCTCACCTAGTACCTTCAAACACTTCTACTCTGATCAACCGACCTATTACGGGTATACAGAAACTCTCGTCTATCCTTGACCTTGAACTGCATTTTCCTATACTGTACACGTTCCTCTTCGTCTTTCTGGTCTGTTCTGCATTCTGAGCTAACTCCTCAAAATGTTCTTCCACTGCCCTAAGGTGGCACGGCCGAAATTTCACGGGCATATGCGTTACCTTGATGAGGAATTTGTGAAAACTGATGAAATGTTTGCAAGTGTCGAGTCTCTCAGTGGGTCTGGGGTGGGCCTGAGGTTTTGTATTTCTGTGAAGCTTCCAGAATGATGCTGATCCTGGTGCTATCGGCCTGTTGCTCCTTTGTGTGGAGCTGCTCCTATGCGCTCTCCCACTAAATTTGCCTGTAATTCATTCCAGGGACAACAGGTAGTCTAGGATTGATTTCAGCAATAAGTCTTCTTCTTTCGAGGCCTGTATTTTTTCTAGTATTTCTCAAGTTTTGAAGCAGTGGATTTTTCTTATTTCACTTTGACCTATTTCAGTTTCATAATTTCCTCGTGTTTTTAAGCAGAAGTTAATGTTGCATTTGTTTCGAGCATCCTAAACATAGTTATCTTCGTTTGGCTTTAAAATTATTTGCATCTAGGGGCACCTGGGTGGCTCAGTGGGTTGAGCATCCGACTTCGGTTCACGATCTCACGGTCCATGAGTTCAAGTCCTGTGTCGGGCTGTGTGCTGACAGCTCGGACCCTGGAGCCTGCTTCGGATTCTGTGTCTCCCTGTCTCTCTGCCCCTGTCTCGCTCATGCTCTCTGTCTCTCAAAAAATGAATAAATGTTAAAAAAAATTTTAAATTATTTGCATCTAGAGGAATGTCACATGCCATTTGTTGAGTCTGATCACTGTCTTTTAGCTTTATGTAACTTCATGAATTTTGACGTTTTGGTGTGCAAACTAAATTTCATTGTTTTCACTTGTCTGTCTCTGACTCTCTCTCCTCTTCCTTGTGTGTTTTCCTCAGGTCTTACCTTACACTGTCTGGGACTTTTTCTGTGTGGCCTTCACCTGCGTCTTAAGGGTCTCATTCTAGAACCATGCCACGTCTTACCCTAGCATCCCAGGCCTCCTGCCCTGTGATCGTATTCTGGCCATCGTAAATCTGGTCTCTGATCCTGTAGGCAGCTTGGCTGACATACTAGCCGTCAACCACAGCCTGTATTCGCCTGCCTACCTCCCCAGGACTCCATCTTGCCGAGCCCTGGACGTATCAGGCCACAGCTCGGTCTACAGCCCGCTTCACACTGTGATAGACTCTGAGATGCCTCCGCGATCCCGGTCTCCTCGTGTCCACGTCTGTGCTCATGTCCTTATTTGAAATAATTTCAAACTTAGAGAAAGATTGCAAGATAAATACAAAGAATCCTCCTATACCCTTTACCTAGATTCACCAGTTGTTAATATCAGGCCACATTTGCTTTGTCTCCATCCAATACATCTAGTTAGAGATCTGTGTCTCTCTCTCTAATTGTATGGCGATGAGTTCTTAAAGAGTACAGGCTAGGTGTTTTGTAGATGGGTTGAACTTTTAAACCTCACCGCCAAGTGCCCTTGGGGTCCAAAGATGTCTTGGCAACAGAGTTGAAAACAGGTGGAAGGTCATAGGAACCGGAGAAATGGATGAGCAAGCCAGGCGTATGCATTTTCCACCTTCCCCAGCACCTCGGCTCAGTGGTGGTTGTGAATTTCCCCCCCCCCCCCATGTAAACATCCCATAAAGGAAATATGCAGAGAGGGGAGGAAGGAGGTATGAGTTCTGCCAGATGTGCCTCACTGTGTCCGTCTCAGATTTATTTGAGGCCAGTCTTCCTCATGGACTCCATGCTCTTGGTCCTGGGACTTCACTGTACGCACATATTATGGAATATTTTTAATGACTCTTGACCTTTTCACATGCAGTGTTTCCGTAATTTCTGGCCCCCTTCTTCCCATGGTGAACTTTCACTTCTCCTTCAGACTGTGGCTCAGAGGTTATCAACTCTGCAGAAGGATCCAGATCCTGCCAAAACCTGCATGCTTCGTTGTTTCTTCTCTTGGCTTCAACGCTTTTTATTACCTTGTTATAGCGTGTTGGATATAATTTTTTTTTTTTTACATATTTTAGCTTTCTGGAAACTTTTATAGGAAATAAATGATCTCTAATATAAGTGATATAACCCCAGGGTCCAGGCTACTGTCTGCCACAGACAAGCTGTTCAATAAATGTTTATTGTGTGAAGAAATAAATGCACTAAAAGTGACTGGATACAATTGTCATTGTTAGCCATTTAAAAATCATCCATAAGAACCAGATTAAATTTACAGTTGGTTTTTAATATTGATCAAAGGAGTAGTTCTGCTTTCTTAAAGGCAAAACCCTATGGACCTAAGACACCAAAAACGCAAGACTGCCATCTACTGATCAACATGTAAGCAAAGACACACTGAGATGCAGTGGAAAATACATGTTAGTTTCAATAATGCGCTCCTTACGTAGGTTACAGGAAATGGGAAGGAAAGATGGAAACAAAATTAAGAGATGTTGCTATGATAGTTTCCTGGAAAATATTTTCTCCTAATAATTCATGCAAAATATAATGATAATTTTATTTTTTTGTAATCATAATTTTAATTTTTTTATGTTTATTCATTTTTGAAAGACAGAGACAGAGCACAGGCAGGGGTGGGGTGGAGAGTGGCGGGGGAGGGGGACACAGAATCTGAAGCGGGCTCCAGGCTCTGAGCTGTCAGCACAGAGCCCGACTCAGGGCCCGAACTCACGAACCGTGAGATCATGACCTGAGCCGAAGTCGGATACTCAACCGACTGAGCCACCCAGGTGCCCCTCTGGCACCCATCTTTTTGTCCCATCTGTTTTTGTTCCCTTTCCTCATTTTTACTTTCTTTTTATTTTTATTTTTATTTTTTTTTCAATGTTTGTTTATTTTTGGGACAGAGAGAGACAGAGCATGAACGGGGGAGGAGCAGAGAGAGAGGGAGACACAGAATCGGAAACAGGCTCCAGGCTCTGAGCCGTCAGCCCAGAGCCCGACGCGGGGCTCGAACTCACGGACCGCGAGATGGTGACCTGGCTGAAGTCGGACCCTTAACCGACTGCGCCACCCAGGCGCCCCTCTCATTTTTACTTTCTATTGGACAACTTGAAATTTTTTATGATTCTGTTTTATTTCTTTTTGTGGCTTGTTAACCATAATTCTTTGTTTTGTTATTTTAGTGGTTGCTTTAGAGTGTGGAGTGTACATCATTAAATCACAGGTCGTCTTTTTTAAAAATATTTTTACTGTTTATTTATTTATTTTGAGAGAGAGAGGGAGAGAGAGAAAGAGCTCATGTGGGTAAGAGCAGGAGAGGGGCAGAGAGAGACAGAATCCCAAGCAGGCTCTGCACCATCAGCACAGTGCCCAACACGGGGCTTGAATTCATAAACTTCACGATCATGATCTGAGCTCAGATCAAGAGTTGGATGCTTAACCGACTGAGCCCCCCCGGGGGCCCCAATCACAGTTTATCTTACAGAATAAGAACGTTAAATAGTATATTTGCATTACCCTTGCCCTGTTAACCTGCCTTCCACATACACACACATGCACATATCGCACAGCACACACACACACACACACACACAATCACACTGACACACACCATGTATCACACACCATCGCATGCCCCATAACACGTGTCACACACGCACGCCTACCACACATACGCGCATAGAGACGTATGGCACCCAAGACAGACTCTGTCAGCGCGTTGTTGCTTTGACCTTGCTGTTATTTGTGTTAGCGGCAGTTTGTTTTCGTTTTGGCATCCTCTGAGAGGACCAGCTTGGGAAGAGCTCTGCCTGGGTCCACAGTCACGTCCACGGCGGTGAAAGTCATGGCGATCTGCGAGGACCCGCCATGGGGCCAGGGGTTCAGGACCTCAGTCCTCAGCCCCGTCCGTGTGCCGGTCACTTCGGGGGCAGATACGTCCCGCGCTGGGCGCGGGGCCCGCCACCACCAGACGCGCCATCGGGGCCCGAAGAGCCACTGGGTGGCAAATGGGCGGGAGTGTCTGTGAAGGGTCCAGAGGACACAGAGAGACTCCCGTCCGGGAAGGGAAGAGAGGAGCCCGTTTCACGGTTTGGGACCCACGGGGCCGCGGCTGGGCGAGCTCTGTGTCCCCGAGGGCGTCTCCTACTGCGGAGAAGGGCGGTGTCGGAGTCCCGTCCAGCGGCGCGGAGGAGGAAAATGGGACACCGAGCGGGACGGAGACGCACGGGGCGTGCTTGGCCGACGCCGTGACCCCGAGAGACGCCGCTGCTGTCGCCACCCCTCCCCGCCGCGCCCCTCGCCAGTTACAGAACCGTGCGCGGCCCCAAACCGGCACAGACGTCGGCCCCGAAGGCTGGTGAATCCTAAAGCCGGTGGTGGCAAACGTGGACCGATCTGAGTCAGTCTGGGAACGGACGCTCCGCGGGCTTCCCGAGCTGAGATGCTCCGGTGCTAAGGTCACAAAATAGTTGACGGGGTTATTAATCTGCCCCGCCTTTTTATGGCTGTGACAGAGGTATTCTGTGCTAAGATCCGGGCGATACTCCCCTCCTCCCGGGACCCCCGCGGCCCTCCTCTTCCTCCTCTCGGGACCCCTGCGGTCCTTCTCCTCCTGCTTCCGGGACCCCGCGGACATCCTTTCCCCTCCTCCTCCCCCGGGGACCCCGCGCGGCACTCCTCCTCCTTCCCCTCCTCCTCTCCCTCCTCCTCGTCCTCGTCCTCCTCCTCCTCCTCCCGGGACTCCGCGGCCCTCCTCCTCCTCCACTTCCTCCCGAGACCCCGCGGCTCTCCTCCTCCTCCTTCCCCTCCTCCTCCTCTTCCTCCCAGGACCCCGCGGCCCTCCTCCTCCCCCTCCCCCTCCTCCTGGGACTCCGCCGCCCTCTTCCCCCTCTCCCTCCTCCTCCCGGGACTCGGCGGCCCGCTTCCTCCCGGACCTCGCGGGCGCCGCCCCAGACCTCCTTCCGGGACCTCCGGGCCCGCCTCCCACAGCAGTTTCGTTTCAGAGCCCGCGGTCGGCGAAACCGGACGTCGGGAGGCGGCGGCGGCGGCGGCGGCGGCCCGGGCTGGGCGGGCGTCCGCTGCGGGGGAAGCAGGTGGGACAGGGCGTCGGCACGGGGGCCTGGGATGCGCGCGCGCGTGTGAGTGTGAGCGAGCGTGCGAGTGAGCGGGGGGGGGGGGGGGGGGGGGGGGGGGCGGCCCCCACCCCCCAACCCCGCCCCCCGGGCGGCCCCCCTTCCCGGCCCCCGCCCGGGGTCTCCCGGGTCGGCGGGCGGGGGCGGGGGGGGGGGGGGGGGGGCCCGGGGAGGGGAGCGCCTTCCCCCGTGCGGGCGGGCCCCGCGTGTGCCGGCGGAGAGCACCCCATCCCCACCCCTGCCGGGGCGCTGAGGTCCCCAGAGGAATTCCTCGGTGACTACGAGAGACGGTCCCGGCACCTTGAGCGGCACCCCCGTTCTCGGTTATGTTACTGTCAAAGGAAAGGCCCCCCTCGGGGCGTCCCCGCCGCTCTGCTCCCCGCAGACGCGCGGAAGCGGGAAGCGGGGAACGGAGCGAGGTCCCCAGCCGCGCCGCGGTGGGCGCGGGGTCGCCCCCTCTGCTCCTGGTCACGCCTCCCCGTCCGGTGTCCTCCTCCCCGCCCCGTCTGCTTCCCGCCTCCCCCTACACCCCCGCTTCTGCGGAGCCCCTGCGCTCCAGTCACCCCGAGACGCAGGCCCCGGCCTGGAGAAGACACAGCCCGCTCCCTAATTCTGCAGGAGCTCTGCCCCCCATGACAACACCTCTCCCAGCTCCTTCTAGTTCTTTTCCCTCAGGCTGAGAGGACTCCGGAAAGGACACATCGGTTCTTCTCCTTGTCTTGTTTACTTTCATTATGGGTCCTGGTTGGGGCTCCCGGAGACTCTGTTAACCCGCTGTCTTTTGTTCCTTGTGGGACTGAGTGCGGTGGGGTGGGGCGAAGGAGGGGGAGTGGCAGCGGGGAAGGGTAGAGTCACATTGGATGACCTCCATGGAATCCTTCATAGACCACCCAGTTACCTCGGTGTTCCTACCAGTCCCAAAGAAATAGTTCTGGGAATAGTGACTCTGGATGTTTCCTAGAGCAGGAAAGAGTATCACGCTCCCTCCCTGACTTCTCTGTTGCTGCAGGAAACCTTCCTTGTCCTCTGTCAGTGTTTGCTGGAAGGAAACTTTCTGCAGTGACAGAGTGTTGCCTATGTGCTCCTGTGTAGCCACCAGTCACCGCAGCT
Source organism: Herpailurus yagouaroundi (assembly GCF_014898765.1). Lineage (NCBI taxonomy): Eukaryota > Metazoa > Chordata > Mammalia > Carnivora > Felidae > Herpailurus > Herpailurus yagouaroundi. Next base: position 1,323,058 of record NW_024412467.1, on the reverse strand, counting down.
GTTAAACGACTGAAATGTGGGTGGCCTGCTTGAGAAGCTGAATTTTTAAGTTTTATTTAATTTTCACGAATGTAAATGTAAGCGGCCACACGTGATAGTCACTCCTGTTTGGCACAACATAGCAACATTTGTTTGAAAAATTCTTAATGTTTATTTATTTTAAAAAGAAAATTTTTTAATGTTTATTTTTGAGAGAGAGAGAGAGACAGAGTGCATGCTGGGGAGGGGCAGAGAGAGAGGGAGACACAGAATCGGAAGCAGGCTCCAGGCTCCGAGCTGTCAGCACAGAGCCCGACACGGGGCTCGAACCCATGAACCCTGAGATCATGACCTGGGCCGAAGTCGGACGCCCAACCAACTGAGCCACCCAGGCGCCCCTAACGTTTATTTACTTTTGAGAGACAGAGCGCAAGTGGGACAGAGGCAGAGAGAGAGGGAGACGCAGAATCCCAAGCAGGCTCGGAAGCAGGCTCCAGGCTCCGAGCTGTCAGCACAGAGCCCGCCACGAGGCTCGAACCCATGAACCGTGAGCCAAAGTCGGTTGCTTGACCCACCGAGCCACCCAGGTGCCCCCAACGCAGCTACATTTTACGTATCGTCTAAATTCCAATCCGTTTCTTCTCTCGAGAGAGGAGACTCCAAGGCGCGTGGAGGCCAGCGCAGGGCACCGCGCCGAGGCTCGGGCTACGTGTACTTCCATCCCTGTGGATTTTCATCTCTGCCTCTCGATCCGGTATTGGAGCCTGTCAGGCAGAGCCATGGCCTCCCCCATAGTCACCAAGAAGATGAAGGAGGAAGTCACCTGCGCTATCTGCCTGCTCCTGATGGCAGAGCCCGTGAGCATCAGCTGTGGGCACAGCTACTGCAGACAGTGCATCAACGACTTCCTGAAGAACCTACACCAGGAGGAGCCGTCGCTCAATGTGTTTTCCTGTCCCCACTGCCGGGCTCCGTTTCGCATGGCCAGCGTCCGGCCCAACAAGCACCTGGGAAATCTCATCGAAGCCATCAAGGAGATGGACCAGGAAATGTCGTGTGAGGAACACGGAGAGTTCCTCCACCTGTTCTGCGAAGACGAAGGCCAGCTCATCTGCTGGCGCTGTGAGCGGTCACCGCAGCACAAAGGGCATGACACAGCTGTCATCGAGGACGTATGCCAAGGCTACAAGGTAAGCGCGTGGACCGGAGGGGCTTTGGCGAGTACCGCTCCCATGGTGCCCCCCGGGCCTGAGGTTACGAGGCCTGTAACCCGAGAAAATGACCCTGAACTACAGCTGTCATCACGTCATCAGGTCCTGTCTTTCGTGGTGTGAAAAATGGTTTATTATGGGTCCTCATTGACTCAAGTCCTGACTGTCCATCTTGACCTCCAGTGGGAAGGCCACCCTCTTGTCCCTCTCCATTCTTGCTGTGAGGCGCTTGTCCGTGCTCCAGAACGCAACGCGCTCGAACCCAGCCCCGCGTGGTTTATTGCCTCACCCCGTGTGTGTCATTTTAGCAACCACAGTGGGCGAGACTGTGATACACTCTGCACACTCGGGAAACAAAGATGCACCGCCTTTCGGGTGTCCTACAGTCTAGTAGGGAAGACACGTCAGCAAAAGAGATTGCTCGGAGTGACCTGGCTTGGGTGGTGGGGGTGGGCACCGAGTGGGAGCCGCGTCTGACGAGCCTTCTGAGAAGTGACTCCTGAAGGACAGGTAACAGTTAACCGTAGACAGAGGCCTGGAGAAAAGAGAGGGCAGGGCGTTCCAGAGAGAGGGGACCGTATGTGCAGAGGCACAGCGGGGCGTGGGATGGAGGGAAAGGCGGGTGATGGGCTGGGAAAGGAGGGTCTGGGCCCCGAACCGCAGCTTCAGCTCAGAGTCTAAATCCTAGCCCAGAGCAGTACTGGTCACTGGCGGGGAGGGGGGGGGGGGGCTTTTATTTGCAAATCGGAGGATCAGGCTGACTTTGAAAAGGACGTCTGGCCACCGATAAAGTAAAAATAGCAAGGGATAAAATTCAGATTATTCCCATAAGGAGGGGGAAATGGGACAGTTTCAAGCAAGATTTGGGACGGGGAGCTGAAGGATTTGGAAATGATTGTTCACGGAGGCTGAGGTGGACGGAGAGGTTTGGGGCAGCGCCTACGTTTCTCACTCCAAAGCAGTAGAGGCAGGCTGGCCTTTGCCACAGGGAGCGAAGGAGGGGCACAGACCTGGCACCTTATTCTCTCTCTGTCCTGCTTAGATTAGAGGAAGATTGTTGTCCCCAGTGTGGTGCTCATGGTTCCCTCCCCCATGAGGTGGAGGTGGCTTTGGAGTACGATTCCCGGGTCCCCTGGGTAGAAAGGGCACTATCGTCTTTTCCTGACAAGCTTCACAGAGCCCTTTCCTGAGAGCACTCAAGAATTAATAAGTATACTTCCTGGGTTTACAGAAGGCAGGGGCTGACCCTTGTCGTATTAGCCACAGCCAGTAATTTGGGTCAGCTTAAAATTGTTTTCCGTGAAAATGTGAGAAACTATTTTGAAAAATAACCCAAAAGCTTGATATCGATACTAAATCATTTCAGACTGGCTTCGTGGATTATCACTCTTCAGAAGATACCAGCACTACCCTCCTCCATTAGCTGTCTCCATGAACTTGAGCTGGCATCCTGGTCTTTCCTCCCCGACTCAGCACAGCACCCACAAAGTTCCCTTGTGCGTCAGACATTCTGGCATTGGTTGTGTTTGGTTCAGCACATTCTTTTATAAAATCTACCTTGAAAAGCTTTTTTAACGTTTATTTATTTTTGAGAGAGACAGAGACAGAATGCGAGTGGGGCAGGGGCAGAGAGAGAGGGAGACACAGAATCCGAAGCGGGCTCCAGGCTCCGAGCCGTCAGCCCAGAGCCCGACGCGGGGCTCGAACTCACGGACCGCGAGATCGTGACCTGAGCGGAAGTCGGGCGCCCAAGCGACCGAGCCACCCAGGCGCCCCGGTATCCAGTGTTATTCTAATAGTCCGGGAGGCCTGGGGTTCCTCTTACGTGCCTAAAGAAGAGTTGTCACATTGAATAGACTTTATTCACCCCATTTTCCCTTCAGGAAAGGCTCCAGAATGCCCAGACGAACTTGAAGCAGCTGGAAGAGGAGTGTACGAAACAGAAGGTGCTCGCAAGAAAGCAAATAAGCGAATGGAATGTAAGAATTTGGGTTCATTGATCTCAAGCTGTTTTCTACCCTAGAGCCAAGGCGCGGCGGGTGATGGGTTAAACAGGATGATCATTTATTTTCCCTAAACCAGACCAAATAAGACCCGATAAAACCCAGAGAAGAAACCGTTACATGCTTCGATGCCCGTGGTGGCCTCCCTCTGTGAGAATTTATCTCCAATCCCTTCAACTTTCCAATAGGCAGTGGCTGCAATGCCTGTGTAGGTGCGAGCCCTCCCTGCCTACGTTTCAAATTTGAGACACCCCACGGCACCTTCCTGGTTTGAAGGCCAGTCTGGCTCAGAGGCCAGTCTTTGTGAACACTGAGAGAACAGTCATTCCGGATTGACCTCCTTGACTGACTAGCTGCCCGTGATCAGAGATGCATTCCTGTACGGAAATATTTATGTAATCCGTCAACACACGGCCGAACCCCTCAGGCTGGCCGAGCGCTTTGCCTCTCTCGGGGGTCTCTTCCGATCTCTGCCCTGCTCCTTTGGGTGCGGATGCTAAACCCGCAGAGGACGCTCTCCCTTCCCTCACTTCTGGGATCTTGGGCCGCGGGGAGGATCTTGATTATAACTAATACGTACGGTGAGTGGGGCACCTGGGCGGGGCAGTCGGTTAAGCGTCGGTCTCGTGATTTCAGCTCAGCTCACGGTTTCACGGTCGTGAGATCGAGCCCTGCGCCGGGCTCCGCACTGGTGCATGGAGTCTGCTTGAGATTCTCTCTCTCCCTCTCCCTCTGCCCCACCCCTGCTTGTGCATTCTGTCTCAAGAAGAAAAAAAAAAAAGACAAAAAACACTAATATATACGGAAAACCCACCCAGGACACTTTTAGCACGACATCTCAGTCATCCAAACGCTGCTTGAATTGGGAAAGCACTGGTGGAAAGTGCAGTTCTGTATCTCCCAAAATGAAAGCCTGGTCCCACAAGATGTGTCATCTGGCTTCTGTCAGTCTACACATAACTATGATAAAATCCTTCCACCCCGACCTCCCCCTGCTGGTAGCACTGACCTTCCCTGCTGGCCTGTTGTCTTAGAGTCACGTCTCCGCGATGTTCATCTCGAGCTTTTGCTTCGGGCCATTCCCTCAGGCCCAGAAATACCTCTTTACATCCCAAATAAAAACTGGGGTTTTTTTTCCCCCCCGCTCTGTAAACCTTTAAAGCGTTTGGCTTCAGCCCTAGTTCCATGATCAAATTATCTGGCGCTCCCACCCCTCCTTCCTCCTGCATTTGGCCGAAGAAGAGAATCAATCGGGTGACTGTATAGACTTGTGACAACTCTCCCACATCTGAGAACAGCCTACAGAGGAAATTTGTGACCGTCATCCAGCTCCAGTGACTCCTGGGAAAAGGATGTCACAGTAGCTGTGAAAACTTTTCTTCCGCGTGTATGTTAAAGTGTACGTAACACAGAATTTACTGTTTTAATCCTTCGCAAGTGTACAATTCCACGGCACTAAGTATTTTCTCGTTACTGTGCAACCATCACCACTACCTAGCGGTGGGAACCACTGGTGGGAACCCCTCTCCGGAACCTTTTCATCAGCCCAAACTGAAACTCTGTGCCCACTAAACGCTCAACTCCCCATTCCTTTCTCCTCTCAGCTCTTGGTAACCACTCTCCCACTTTCTGTCTCTATGAATTTGACGAGTCTGTGTACCTCATGTAAGTGGAATCCTACAACATGTGTCCTTTTGTGTCTGGCTCATGTCACTTAGCATCACGCCTTTAAGGTTCACCCGTGTTGTAGCGTGTGTCCGAATTTCGTTCCTCGTCGAGGCTCGGTAGCATTCCGTTGCCTATCCGCCACGTTTCATCGCTTCACCCGCTGACGGGCATTTGGCTTGTTTCCGCCTTCTGAGCTTACTTTCTTGACTCTAGGAGAAGATAGAGAGTCAGAAACAAAAAATCCAGTCTGACTTCAAGAATCTTCAGAGCTTTTTGCATGAAGAGGAGAAGTCTTACCTGTGGAGACTGGAGAAAGAGAACAAGCAGACTCTGCAGAGACTGATGGATAACGAGGCCACTCTGAAACAGAAGAGCCAAGAACTCAAGAGTCACATCCTGGAACTAGAGAAGAGATGTCAGAGCTCAGCCCAGAAGTTGCTGCAGGTGGGGCCATGCGCTTGTGGGAAGGCACCCTCGGCCTGTTAAGAGAAGAAGGGTGGGGCACCTGGGTGGCTCAGTTGGTTGAGCGTCTGACTTCGGCTCAGGTCATGATCTCGCGGTCCGTGGGTCTGAGCCCCGCGTCGGGCTCCGTGCTGACCGCTCAGAGCCTGGAGCCTGCTTTGGATTTTGTGTCTCCTTCTCTGTCTGCCCCTCCCCCGCTCACGCCTTGTCTCACTCTGTTTCTCAAAAGTAAATAAATGTAAAAAAAAAAAAAAAGAGAAGAAGGGTGAGGGAGCGTGGGAAGATTGGCAAGTTGCCTGTCTCACTCAAAAGTGGCACATTGACGAGGGGAATTTAAAGGAATGTTTAGATACACCTCGGTATCTACAGGGTGGCCTTCACTAGTCTATAGGGTACCTTTATGCGAATCAGAAAACTAGACCCCCCACTGGGTGGACGTGGTGGGGTCCTTGGCCGAACAGGATCATGGGGTAACTTTTGCCACCATCCGCCTCTGTCCCATGTGCACCCTGACTGTCAAACTGCCTCCTGAAATGCTCCGCCGGGAGACTGGCGGATGTTCAAGTGGGGCAGCCAGCGCGAGTGACAGTTTTCCCTGATTTGTTTATAGAGCCCCCCACGGCCCTTATGGGGCCTTCTTTCAGCTGAATGAAAGACCCAGCCCAGTAAGGTCAACTATGCCAGGAACTGTTCGTTCCAGTTTCCGCTAATGGAATTAGAGGTTCTCCCGCTGTAAGTGGGAGACTGTACGTGACCTGCCATACCACTGGGTGATAACTGTCCCCACCATCTTCGTGGCCCATTCGCAGGGGGCTGTGCGTGGATTCGCCACGAAGGACCCTTTGTGGCAGCTGGTCTTTACTATGGGCTCGCTCTGAAAGAAATGAGGTCAAGGCAAGAAGGAAGTCTTGCAAGTCTTGCCAGCGGGCACGTGGGCAAAGCTTCTGGCCTCTTGCGTCAGCATCCCACAGGCTGTGACCCCACAGCTTTCCACGGATCTCAGCAAGGCAGAGAACAGACTCAGAGGCTGACGAACGCCCTGTCATGCCGAACATCGCAGGAGGCTGGGGTGGGGATGAGTCTATCTAGTGTCCGTCAATATCTGAGGCTGGGGTCACTCTCTTTGCTTCTTTGGAAGGAGCATTTCCGGAGAGCAGCCCGTGTGCCAATCCTCACGAAATACTCAGGTTCTCACGCTCCCTTTTTGTCTTTGTCTCTCTGTAGGACGTGAAAGAGACTTTGCGCAGGTAAGTCCTATATGAATGCGGGAGGGGAGGGCCTGGGTAGATGGAGTTGAATAGAATGTATCACTGAAGAGATTCTTGGCCTCTCCTTGTTCTAGGAGTTCGGCTGTGAAGCTGGAAACTCCAGAGGCCCATTCTTTGGAAGTTCATACTGTGTGCAGTGTTTCTGAGCTTTATTTTGATATGAAGAAGATGTTAAGGAGCTATCAAGGTATGTGAAGAATCCCGAAATGCTATGGGTGGGAGGGACCTTATGTGGTAATCACCTTCGCCACCTGTCCCCGGGCAGGCTCATAGCCAGAGAGGTCATTGAGTGACGTTTAGTGGTACTTCAGCGGAGACATAGCGTATTGGTTATCTGCACAGACCCTTCAGATTCCTGCTCTCCCATATATTGGCTGAGTCATCCCAGGCAAACAACTTCCTTGGTTTCCCCAGCTGAAAAATGAGGATGGGAAGAATTTCCACTTCCTTGGGTTGTTCATGAACCGTAAATATGTCCACGTGCGTAAAGTGCTTCGCGCAGTGCCTGGGACATAGTGTGTGTGGTTAATATTTTACTCAACTCTCAGAACCATGTAAGAAAGATAAGTAAGTGTTACGGACTTTGGCTCAAATGACTTTAGGACCGTGGCCCGGATAACACAGACGGTAAATGCTACAACCAGGATGGAAACCAAATTTTACCAAATCCAGAGCCAGAGCTTCTTGCTCTGTTGTTTCTCTCCCTCAGTGCTTTCTGTGTTTCCACGACTCTTATTTATAATTACAAAATTTAAAAAGCTCTGAAAACTGAAAAGTGTTTTAAAACTTGTTTGGCCACAAAATCAGAGCTAACCTAAAATGATTTGGCGGCTGTATAATCTCTACCGGTAAACAAATGTAGCAGCTTAAAACACCACACACGTATTATCTCACAGTGTTCGTTGGTCACAAAGCTGGGCACAGCTTAGTTGGTCTTTCGGTTAGGATCTCACAAGGCTGCAAATTAAGGTGTTGGCCAGGCTGGGTTCTCATGGAGACTAGCTAGACTGGGGAAGAATCCTCATCTAAGCTCACTCAGGTTGTTGGCAGAATTCATTGTTTTACGATCGTAGGGCTTAGGGCCCTGGCTTTTTGGGAGCTGTTGGCTAGAGACTGCCCTCGGCTTCTAGAAGGCACCCCTCAACCTCTTGCACATGGGCCTCTTAACATGGCCGATTTTATTAGTAGCATAGAGTTTATCATTAATTCTCTTAATTTTTAAATTTCTGTATTCATTCCAATTTTGCCTTCTCTCTTATTTTCTCTTTTGATAAGTCTTTTTAGAGGTATGCTTGTTGTATTAGTCTTTTCATGAAAGCTACTTTTGGCTTTTCCTTCTCCATTGCATTATTTTCATTTCATTGGTTTATTGTTTATTTGCCTTTTTTTTTTAATATTTTTTTTAACGTTTATTTATTTTTGAGACAGAGAGAGACAGAGCATGAACGGGGGAGGGGCAGAGAGAGAGGGAGACACAGAATCGGAAGCAGGCTCCAGGCTCCGAGCCATCAGCCCAGAGCCCGACGCGGGGCTCGAACCCACGGACCGCGAGATCGTGACCTGAGCTGAAGTTGGACGCTCAACCGACTGAGCCACCCAGGCGCCCCTGTTTATTTGCCTTTTTTAAAAAGAAATTCTCTTTGGGTTTCTCTGTTCTTTTTCTAATTTAAGTTGGATAGTTAGCTTCTTAATTTCCAGCTTTTTTCTTTTTCTAAAATAAACACTTAAAGGCTATAAAATTTTCCTGAAAATTCCACCTTAACCCCACTGTATAATTTTTTGTATGTAGCATTCTATTATTGTTCAAGTCCAAATATCATCATATTATGATTTAGCAGCATTTACATTTCCTATTATTTAGAATATTTTTTTAACTTAAAATTAAAAAAAACAAATGTTAACATTTTAAATTTATTTTTGCGAGACGGAGAGACAGGGCGTGAGCAGGGGAGGGGCAGAGAGAGAGAGGGAGACACAGAATCCGAAGGAGGCTCCAGGCTCCGAGCTGTCAGCACGGAGCCAGAGGCAGGGCTCAAACCCACAGACCACGAAATCATGACCTGAGCCGAAGTCAGACACTTAATCGGCTGAGCCACCCAGGTGCCCCAAGAATATTTTTTATTATCTTTATTTTATTGGTTTCTAACCGGATTGTACTGAGGTCCGAGAATATGGTCTGTGCAATATAGATTCACTGGAATGTGTTCAGACTTACTTTCTGACTAGTCTTTACTCCGTACATCTTCTATCTGTACCTGAGAAAAGTGCATAGTCTCCGTTTATTAATTGCCGAGCTTTACATATATTTATTAGGCTGGGTTTGTTGGGTTGTTCAGATCTTTCATATCTTCCCTTTTTTTGCCTGCCTGATCTATCAGTTATAGAAAACAGAGTGGTAAAATACCGCGTGATGATTGTCGACTTGTCTGTTTCTCCTTGCAATTCTGTAATTTTTGTTGTCCTGGTTAGTTCTGGTCCTTGACTTCTCCGAGTGACTGAGACGGTGATGATGCAGATGATAGTGTTCCCATTACTACCACTTACTGGGCACTTGCCCATATTCCAGGAACTGTACCGAGCATTAAGCGTACCTAAACTCATTCAGTTCCCCCACAATTCTTTGTGATAGAGATGACAATTTCTAGTTCATATGTAACAAAATTGAGTCCCGGAGAATCACTTGCCTAAGCTCTCGCCACTAGTAAGAGAGGTGCTTGGGTTCCAGCACAGGCTGCTTTAACTTAAATTAAACTGTGCTCTCACAACAAAAAATGTGCCTTTCTTTCTTTCTTTCTCTCTTTTTCTTTCTCTCTCCTTCCTTCCTCCCTTCCTTCCTCCCATTGTTCTTCCTTCCTCTCTTCCTCTCTCCCTCCATCCCTTCTTCCCTCCATCCCTCCCTCCCTCCTTTCCTTCCCTCCTTCCTTCTTTATTGACTTACCTAGTTACCTTTTTTTTTTTTTTTTTTTTTTTTTTCCAGTCAACGTGACTCTGGATCCAGACACAGCCCATCATGAGCTAATTCTGTCTGAAGATCGGAGACAAGTGACTCGTGGATGCTTCCAGGAGAATCTAGGCAATTCCTCTAGGAGATTCACTGTCTTACCCAGTATCCTGGGCTGTGAAGGCTTCACCTCAGGAAGACAGTACTTTGAAGTAGATGTAGGAGAAGGAACTGGCTGGGATTTAGGAGTTTGTTTGGAAAACGTGCATAGGGACATTGGTGTGATACAGTGCCCTCAGTCTGGATTCTGGGCCATCAGACTCTGTGTAAAGAAAGGCTACGTAGCGCTCACCTCTCCCCTAACCTCCCTTTATCTGAGGGAGCAGCCCCTGGTTGTGGGGGTTTTTCTGGACTGCGATGTCGGGGTTGTGTCCTTTTACAACATGACCGCTGGCTCCCACATCTTTACCTTCCCGAGGGCCTCCTTCTCTGATACTCTCCGGCCCTACTTCCGGGTTTATCAACATTCTCCTTTGTTCCTGCCTCCCCCAGACAAGTAAGGAAAGTAGCAAAACCTTCTGGTTTAGCTAACGTAGAAAATATCATGGAAGTCCCTTGAGGGCAGAAATTTGGTCTGTTCTTTTCACTGCTGCTGCACTTAGAACTCTGCTACGCTTGTGGCTACTTAATAAACCTGCTTTGAATGAATGGATGGACACTGCAGAAATCCACAGATGGTCAGCCTGAGCTCGAGGAAAGCAAGAGAATAGCAGTGAGCACGCACTGTCTTCTCTAGCCCCTCCGTGGGTTCAGAGCCTGGAGTTACAGGAGTCTCTGGGTGACCCACAGGGTGACCCAGGGCTCAGGGGGCCTGCGTTCTCCCGGTTTGTCGGATGCCGCGTGAACTCATGGGTGGGGAGCGAGGGAATCTGCAGTTGCGTCTGCCAGCTGCAAGGAAGAGCAGGAAAATCAAAATAGCAGGGACGCTTCTAACCGCTGACCTGGGATTAATCATCTGAGCCCTAGGCCCGGATGATGGGGCGAGTTCGGATGCCCACCGGGCCTAGCGAGCTCTGTCTGGGCAATAACCAGTGAAGTGTGAAAAGAAGAATGAAACGTGGTCTACGACGAGATGTTCCGAATGGAAAGGAGAGAAAGAATGAAAACGAATTTTCTTGGGGGACTCGGTGCACCACCTAGAAAGCCGTCTTCCTTTGTCTCATCCCTTCTCTAAAAGTCAATGGTTCCTTTGTTAAGATGCTGTAAGCCCCAGTGCCAGTCACACCTTTGAGTTCTCCGTCTCCTAGTGCTCCCATGTGTCTAGGGGAAACTCCATTTCTCCTCTACCCTCTCACCCCTACCTACTCTGGCTGTATAGTTCACTTCTCACGACAGGTGCAATGTCCTACTGTTCATTTCAATTCTGACAAGTAACTAAAGTTCAAGCAGACCCCATCGGTTGAGGGCTCAGTCCCGCAAGACTGTCCCCAGCCTCGGAGCCTGCTTGGGATTTTCTCTCTCCCTCTCTCTCTCTCTGCCCTCCCCTGCTCACACTGTCTCTGTCTCTCTCAAAATAAGTAAATAAACTTAAAAAAAAAAAAAAAAGATACATAGGATGGGGTCCAAAAACGTTCCTAGTACAGGAGCTTCTGTCCTTAATGGAGTTGGGGGTATGTCACCCAGCACGTGGACATGTTCATAACCCAGAAGCTCTCCAAACCCTGTACCTTTGGGATTTTTATGGAGGTTCCATCACAAAGGCACGATCAGCTGTTATCCGATTACCAGTCCCTCCTCCCTTCCTTTCCAGAGGGTGGGGTGGAGGGGGGGTAGGTGGGATGACGCTGGAAGTTCTAAACCATGGCTTGGTCTTTCTGGTGACCTGCCCCCGTCCTGGAGCTATCCAGCAGCCACCCAAAGCTGCTTCGTTAGAACAAGAGACGCTCCTATCACTCAGCAAGTTCCAAAGGATTTAGGAGCCCTGTGCCAGGAACTGGTGGCAGTGACCAATACATATATTTTCTATGATCTCACGACACGTTAATAACTTCTCTTTGTGTCCTATTTGTCTTTTCTTAGTCTAATTTACAGGACCCTAGTTGGAGAACGTAAGCTAGGAAGAGGAAAGTGATCCCCCTCCCCCCAAGGAACCCCAGTCGTATGTGTTCTCTGGCCCCATCGTCTGAGTGCACGGACCTACTTCTGGAGCCTCAGACCCACGGGATATTTGAGAGACCACACCTTCGTGCAGGATAAGTCACTAAGTCGTCTCTACCTCTAGGTGTCCTGCAGTCCTGTCTTATCCATAAGTGTAGTCTTTCCCCAGCGGAAGAGAGTACTCTGCTCAGAGAAGTCTATACCGTGAAACACTTAGACTGCTGAATAGGAAAGAACGATGATAAACATTCAGCTAAGACCTTTTTTTTAATTAACAAAACAAACCTTTGGAAGCCATAAGGGCAATAGAGATAAGATGAGAAACTGATTCAGGTGCAGGCAAGTTCCAGAAAGAAAACGAAGTTCTGCTCGTCCTTAAGGGGAAAAATGCTTACCATACTGGATAAATCCTGGACTATTCAAATGCAGAGTTTTAAAAAAGAAAACAGGAAGTAAAATGGAACCAAGAGAGCATATGCAGGAAATCCTAGCTTTGAGAGTAATTTGAAGAATTGCGTGCAAATAAATTTGAAGATTTTGAGAAATTACTTTTTAAAAGAAATCGAATGACCTGATTCAAGAAGGGGAATGAAAATCAAAACAGATTAATACATGCAAATGGCATTCAGGAAGTTACAGAATCCCAATTAAATACACGGAAACAAAACAGATAAAGAGCAGATGATTTTATGGCTACTTCCCCCCCCCCCGCCCCCCCAAAGGACTAGCAACGCATTGCTATTGGGAGATTAGATTGAGTTCTGTTGACTAGACAACCCAAAATGATAGTGGCTGAAAGAGGTTCATGTCTCTCCCATACAAAAACAGTCCAGATGTAGAAGTCCAGGAAATCCAGAAAGTCCGGGGCCGGTCTGGAAACTCCACAGATGTGCCAGGTTCCTGTTAGCAGCCCTTCCCCCACCGCTGGGATCTAAGCCGGCTACAGCTCCAGCCATCTCACCTGCATTCCAAGCTGTGGGACGGAGAAGGGAACATGGAAGTAAAGGGCATGCATGCGACAGCTATTTTTGACGTAGCTTCCTAAAACCTACCGTACAACTTTCTGCTTGCGTTGTCTCAGCCAGAACTTAGTCTAAGACCTCACCTAGGGAACTGAGAAATAGCCTCGTTCTTCAAGGCGGCCGGCTAACATTCCGAGATTCTCACGCCAAGGAAGTAAGGGAGATTCGACATTGAGGTAGATGACAACGTCACCACATGCAGATATTAAACTGTTCTAGTTAGTGGATTAAAAAAAAAAAAAAAAGCCTACAAACTCATTGACATAAAAACTTGACAAAGATACCCCCACCGCCACCAAGGAAATGAAATCTGATAACTGTCTCAGACAGCTATCACAAAATACTACAGGCTGGGTGACTTAAACGGAAAACATTTATTTTTCACACTTCTGGAGGCTGAGAAATCCAAGAGCAAGAAGCTGGGCTGATTGGGTTCCAGGTGAGAACCCTCTTCCTTGTTTGCACTGCACAAACCAGACTCACGCTCCGCTTTTGTACCTGGAAAGAGATGACACGAAGGACCCGTGGGCTGTCGTGGCTGTAAAAGACTAAGTCAAGGCCATTCACTGAATGCGTGTCAATTTCTGCCTCCAGCCACCCCCAGACTTGGTTGCTTAAAACTGCTACCAGTGATTACACTTACAATACACTTAACCTCCACGGGCTGGAGGTTCTTGTAGCCAGGGCTGCAGGTGGCTGAACCCGGTCCTGCCTTCTCCTGTGTCTGTAACACCTGAAGAGTCAGCGGGCCCTGCCTGGTCCAGGATGGGCTCACCCATGAGTCCGGAGGTTGGCAGGCTATTGCCTGGAGTCCCTCCTCCTCTCGGCAGATAAGCTCAGCCTCTTTCACATGGTTGCTCAGGTTATGAGAGAACCAAGAGCGGACCAGGTTGCAATGCACCTGGCTCTTTTCAAGCATCTGCTTCGGTGACATTTGTGAAATCACTTGGCCAAGCCCAGATCCAAGGGAGAGACAAATACATTCCACCTCTTGACGGGAGAAGCTTCAACGTTACGAATACAAAAGCAGACAAACACGTGGGATGAGATACATTTGGGGCAAATTTTGCAATCTCTCATAAGAAACTTGTGGCTTAAAGTCTCAGCAACTAGGGGCGCCTGGGTGGCTCCATCGGCTAAGCGTCCGACTTCAGCTCAGGTCATGATCTCAGGGTTCCCGGGTTCGAGCCCCGTGTCAGGCTCTCTGCTGACAGCTCAGAGTCTGGAACCTGTTACAGATTCTGTGTCTCCCTCTTTCTCTGCCTCTCCCCCACTCACACTCTGTCTCTCTCTCAACAACAACAAAAAAAAGTGTCAACATTGAAACTAAGGGAGGGAGGGAGGGAGATTCAGACACCCTGAGTCCTTGGCATGTGGCAGATTCAGGCCTAGCTTCTCCCTGGAGACCAGGTCTATCAGAACTCTCCACATCAGTAATTGCACTCTCTCTGCCCACAGACAGCCTCGGGCCCTGGGCCTCTGTGTCACCTGATCCTCACCCCCCACCTCTCTTAGCCCCGCACCTCATGCCCACCTGTATGGCCAGCCTGCTTCTCCCGACTCCCAGGGAAGGAAAGACTCATCAGGCAGCTGGACGTAGACAAGCGGGAAACTCCAAAGACCTTTCATCCCAATTCCCTTCTTCCTGGGAGTAAGGGAGACAGGGAAGTGTTGTTTAGGAAGGTGTTTGATGAGCATGTTAACGAGCATGCGGTCAAGAGAATCAGTCAGGCTGCTTGAATTTACCCTGGGCGTCTCTGGACAAGTGAAAAGGGTCCCTCCCGTGCTAATCTAGGAGTCAGGCGTCTCTTCACTGCAGTGCACAGGCAGGGCTCTCAGTCCTCAGAACTCATTCCGGCATGTCTGGAGGCGGGGGTTCCGGAGACAACGGCCAAGAAAGAATTCTTGAGACGTTTCTGGTGCAAAAAGGTGATTTCATTATAGCACAGGGACAGGACCTGGGGACAGGAAAGAGCTGCCCTAGGATTGTGAGGAGTGACTGATTCCATAAGATTTTCTTTCCCATGGAGGTGGGGGGCCCAGGGAAGTGAGTCTACAGGTTTCTGGGGATGGTGTTTTTCTTGTAAATGACTAAGACAGTTGCAAACTGACGAAGAGTCATGTCCCGTGTCCCGCATGACCGTGATCTCTAGCAGTTAACCATTTGTTTTTCCCTTCCGTTTGTTTTTGGGCACCGGGGGCGCCTGAGGAATGTCACACAGACCCCACTCCAGAGGAGGCGGTGTAGGGTGTCAGCTTGTGCTCTGCCTTTGTTTCCCTTTTGCTCCCTCATCAGCTCTGCTTCCCACCTGCCTTGCGTCTCAGCCTGTGTCTCTTTTCTCCAATCTGAGGACGGGCCTGATGTTTCTTTGACATCTCGGTGCCAATCCTAAATGCCTGCTTTAGTTTACTGGACACCCGGGGTCCATAAAATATATCAAGTGAAGTTTAAAAATAGAAAATTCCCCCCCTCTATGGGACAGATCTATGTCTGATTTTATTTACCAGAGGATACGTGAGGCCACCTTTCTGGGTCTCCCTTTCCTGGAGAGTAATACGGGGCCCTAATCCCAGGCTGTTGTGAGAAGTGCTCAGGTACAGAACACCAGCTGTGTAACACAACAGATTGGGTTTTTCTGTTAATTTAACAATTGCAAAGCACTTTCCTATTGACCTGCTAAAGACGAATTCTTGGACCGCCATCATGTAATCTTTGCGGGACCCTGGGTAATTCAACCCCTTCTCTGGGCCTCCATCACTCCAGAAAAAGTCCTAATTCAGTTGTAGAGACGACAAAGAAAAGCATTCACTACTGTGGGGGACTCGGCCCAGATCGGTGGTTCTCAACGCCTGCAGCCCACGGTGTGATCTGGAGAGCTTTTTCCCGACACACCTAAGCCGGCCTGCCCCGGGCAAATCACAAAGGGATGTGAGCCCGGGGAGCCCAGGCCCAGGGTTGACATCTTGAGCTCCTATAGTGACACTGAAGGGGCCTCTCCCCCGGAGGGATCATTTCTTTGGTCTTACCCAGGTCCCCCCACCCCAGGAGCCACAGGGATGGTGGAGCACCCCCTTCTCTCCTGAGGCCTGTTCTGGGGGAGTTCAAGGTCCCACCCGCCATCACCCCTTCCCCTCGAGCCTGTCGTGTGCGCCACCCGCGGGGCGGGCAGGCGCCCGAGCCCGGCCCGCAGGACCGGCCCCTCCACGCCGGCGCTCCTCGGCGCAGACTCCACCGCCGTCCGGAGCGGGGGAGACCTCGCGAGACCGGATTCCGAGTCCGCGGCCGCGGCGCAGCGTCCGCCCCTCCGAGCCCTGCCCCGCCCACCGCGCCGGCCCCGCCCCCTTCAGCCGCCCGCCGGCGGCTTCTGCCGCCTCGCGGCGCCCTGGGAATCTCCCGGCCGCTCCCGGTTTTCCTCGTTTCCTTCAGTGGGCGAGCGCTCCCGCAAAGGAGCTGATCCTGGGGGAGTCTTCAGGGGATGCAGATGGAGACCCCGGGTCTGAGGCGGGCGGAGCGGAAAGGTGTGAGGCGAGTAAAGAGACCCCCGCAGGGTGGGGTGGGCCGGGAACCACCGACCCCTCCTAGCCTTGTCCTGGGGGGGCTGCAGTCGCCGGGCTTTCCGGAGAAAGCCTGCCAACGGAACAGTACAAAACTACCTGCGCACCCAACCCCCAGATCTTAAGACGCTTCCGTGCTGCGGCGTCTAACCTACCTGAATCCTGACACTGTAGAGTACTTCTCCGCAGTGTGCATAGTTTTTCACCCTCCCAGTGAGAGACTCTCAAATTCCAAGTTGTTAAGTGCTGCCAGATACTCTTCCTGGTGGCTTCAGCATCTAGAGTCCTGCACCAGCTGGAGAGTTCTTACGTCCCCTGAAGCCGTCAGCGCTTGCTTCTATCTAGCTTTATAATTTGTGCCAAGTAGGGAGTAAAATGACACCTCATTGTGTTACCTGTCCATTTTGAGGAGTTGTAAATCTCTAAATGGTTGTTAGCATTTCCGTTTTTTCATCTGTATTCTACCAGATGATACCGTTTGTCGATTTCTCTGTTGAGTCAGTTACATGTTTTTGTTGATTTCTCAGATGTTGATATAGTTTAGCTGTTAACTCTTTTCTTGGTTTTTGATATTGCAAGTATCTTCTCACAAACACTGTAACTGTGTCATAGATTCTTAATTGAACTGGAAGCCTGAAGTTTAACGTAATCAAAAGTATTAATTTAATTCTGATCAATGCCAATGGAATTTCCTTCAAGTATTCATGTGTTTGTTTGTTTGTTTACTGTTTATTTCAAACCTCAGAGTTTACCCTACACTCTTCGGCATTTAATTTAATTCAACTGGATGCCACCTTTGTAGGCGATGGAGGGTTGGGATCCAGTTTATTTTTGTCATTCAGTGAGTTTTCCCAGCACCATCTACAGACTATCTGTTCTTTCCCCATTGACATGCTTTGCCTCCTTTTCATACGTTCAGCCCCTGCAGCCACCCACGTCTCTCTCCGAGCTCTTATCTTCCGGTGTCTTATATTTCTTCCTCTCTTGCAAACGGGGCCGCAGCTTACATTCTAGTACACATCCCTGTGCATATGTACAAGAATGTTTTCCAGGGCGTATACCAAGAAGGAAAATTGTTGGGTGTTAGGGGATGCACACTTTCAACTGGACTCCGGACTGCCAAGTTGCCATGCGTTTTTTCCCCACATTCCTGCCGTTGAGGGTGTGAAATGATATCTCACTGTTGTTTTAATTTGCATTTACTTGCTTTTTGCAAATTACCTGTCATTTTGTAGTTTCCTCAGTTGTCTGCTGGTATATCTTTGTCCAGTATTCTTTTTGGGTTGTTTTTCTTACCTGGTTAATTTTTAAGAGGTTTTTATGAATTTTGGGTTCTAATTCTTAGTGAGGTAACAAAGAGTTTCTATGAGTATATTGTTTGTCCTTTAATTGTGATTAGAATGGATCTTGCCCTCTAGAAAATGTTAATTGCGGAGTGTTCAAGTTAAATACCATATTCCTTAATCATTTTTTGGTTTTGTATCTGATTTAAGAAACTCTGCCCTTCCCCTGCGGTCATAAGTATTCTTATTTTCTACTAAAAATTTCAAAGATTTTCTTTTCTAATCTGTATCTTTATTGGATCTGGAATAGATCCAATAGGAGTAGAACTATAATTTCCTTTTGGTTCTATATGAAAGGCAATTACTCAGCCTGAGTTCTCAGTCTCTCTCCACCAACTTTTAGTATTACTTCTGCTGTACGCTGTGCGTGGCACCATTTCTGGGCTTTTCTTTTATTGTACTGATTTCCTTGTGTATTTCTGAATCAGAGCTCTCTCCTCCGTTGGGGAAAGTAAATAGTCCTGCCAACAAAAGACACCTCCTCCCCCTCCCCGAAGGTCGGGGCCTCGTAAACACACCATCAGCAGGGAAGGCTGATGTGGCATGGTTAGAGATTGGACTTCTCACTGTGACCTCACCCAGGATTCAGCTAGTGTAATCCTTCCACCCCAGTTGTTCAGCGACTTAGCAGGAGCCTTAATCTGTATAAAAGCCCCGTACGTGTGTGCTTGGTGGGGAGAGTGAGGGAGTGAAGCGGGGACAATCCTGTTCTCCGGATCTTCACATCCATGTGGTCTCGGAGGTGGAATCTCATCATGAAGGGTCGCCGTTTTCAGTTTTATTTGTTTAAACGTTAAGTATCTTCTTTAGAAATTGAAGCGTCACTAAGGCTTAACATATAATATGTTTACACCCCCATATGAGTGAGTTTATCTGATAGCTTTTAGGTGATAGATAAACCAGGGCCTTTTGAAAAAAACCAGAATGATGAAATATGGAAGGACTGAGCAGCCTCTATCAGGAAGGGCAACTTTAAAACTATAGGCTAAAATAAAATTTAGAGGTTGTTTTTGATTTTAATTAATCGTGCCATTATTTCTCCTCTTTAATTTCCATGTATATGTATTTATGAGTTGATTATAGTATTTTCAGTGTTTCCTGTGCTTAATTATCCTGGTAATTGTCACCCACCCCATTCCAGCCAAGAATCTACTTAATAAGAAATCAACTTTATTGAGGAATCATTGATACACAACAAAATGCACCTGTATTAATTATATGATATACTAAAATTTATATACCCGTGTAGTTAGCGTCCTAATCAAGATACAGAATATTTCCATCAACCAGACAGTTTCCATGTGCCCCTTTGTACACAGTCCCCCGTCCCCCAGCCAACCACTGATCTGCTTTCGGTTAATAGCTTGGTTTTTCCATTCCGAAGATTTCATATGAATGGAATTTACATCTTGTATTCTTGTATCTGCTTTATTTTTCTCCATCTGTTTTTGAGATTCATCCATGTCATCGCACACGTCCCATCTTGTTCCCTTTTATTGCCGTGTGTCATTATATGGATACATGACATTAATTTATCTAGTCACCTGTTGACGGGCGTTTGGGTTGTTTGTAATCTATGAAATTGTGAAAAAAAACGAGATGTTTGTCTACGAGTCATGGTGTGGACATGTTTTCATTTCTCTTGGATGGAATCGCTGGGCTGTAGAAGGTGTTCGTTTAACTGTATAAGAACAGCCATACTGTCTTTCCAGAGCGGTCGTGCCATCGTCCCCTTTGTTCCACAATGTGTGGGGGTACTGGTTCCTGCATACCCTTGCTCACACCAGATCAGCATTTTTCATTTGGGGCATCCTGTCAGGTGTCAAGTGGTGTCTCATTGTGATTTTGACCTTGTATTTCTGTAATAACTAATAATGTTTAGAATCTCTTCATGCACTATGGAAAGTACCATGTGCTACATCTCTTGAAAACTTACTTTTCTTTTTCTTTTTCTTTTCTTTTTTTTTTTTTTTTTTTTTTGCATTTTGTCTTCCTGAATGGTAAGTTTCTTTCTATTTTCTGGGTACAAGTCCTCTGCCAGACAGATGGATTACACATATTTTCTTTCAGTCCGTGGTCTCTCTTTTCATTGTCTTAACTGTTTTTTGAAGGACACAGATTTTTACTTTTAATGAGGTAAAGTTGTCATTTTATCATTAATGGTTCACGGGGTTTTTGTACTTTTTAAGTTTATTTTATTTTGGTGAGTGGTGGGGCAGAGAGAGAGAGAGAGGGAGAGAGAGAATCCCAAGCAGGCTCTGCACTGTCACCCTGGAGCCCGACGCGAGCTCACAAACCATGAGATCGTGAGTGACCTGAGCCAAAATCAGGAGTTGGACACTTAACCGACTGAGCTACCCAGGCGCCCCTTTTTTTTTTTTTTCTTTTGTATTTTTAAGAAATCTTTGCCTATCCTGAAGTATTGAAGATTTTCTTCTATGTTTTCTTTTAGAAGTTATGTAATTTTTATTTTTACATTAAGTCTGTGATCCATTTGAAGTGTAAGAGTTAAGAGTTTTTCTCCCCTTCAGGGATATCTAGTGGTTTGAGAACCATTTGTTGAAAAGATTGTTCCTCCCCTATTGACTAGCCTTGGCCCTTTGTCAAAATCAATTGACTGTAGATGTTTGGAACTATTTCCCGGTACTCTGTTCTGTTCCATTGGTCTTTCTCTCTATCCTTCTACAAGTACATACTGACATACTGTCTTGACTACTACAGCTTTTTAATGAAATCTTAAAATTAGAGAGTAGTAAGTCCTTAGACTTTTCTTCTTCTTTTTTTTTAAAGATTGATTTGGCTGGGGCGCCTGGGTGGCGTAGTCGGTTAAGCGTCCGACTTCAGCCAGGTCACGATATCGCGGTCCGTGAGTTCGAGACCCACGTCAGGCTCTGGGCTGATGGCTCAGAGCCTGGAGCCTGTTTCCGATTCTGTGTCTCCCTCTCTCTCTGCCCCTCCCCCGTTCATGCTCTGTCTCTCTCTGTCCCAAAAATAAATAAACGTTGAAAAAAAAAATTAAAAAAAAAAAAAATAAAGATTGATTTGGCTGTCTCTGGCCCTTGGCATTTCCGTGTGAATTTAGAATCAGATTGCCAGTTTCTCCCCACCCCCCCAAAAGCGCCAGCCGCGTTTTTTTATTGGGATTGTATTAAAGCTATTATATCAGTTTGGAGAGAATTGAAGTTTCTCCCATTTATTTAGGTCTTACTGAATTGATGTCAGAGGAGCATAAGGGAACTTTCTGGAGTGACAGAAATATTCGGTATCTTGGTTAGGGAAACAAGGGAACATACATTTGTCAAAACTCATCACGCTGAACATTTAAATTCTGTGTACTGTATGCAAGGAACTGCAACGAAGTTGATCTAAAAAGTAGTAACAAAAATGACCTCTGTTATTCCACTTTTCTTTCATTCACGTGATTCACAATCGTCAGAATCATTTGACTGACCCAGTCCTTTGCTGAAGGTTCTGCGTTGGTTCGTTACTGTCTCACTTACCCAACACTGCCCCAATCCAGGGGTAAATGCTGGCCTCGGTGACATGGCAGGACGGGGAGATGGGTGTACGGAGTGACAGCAGAGCATCTGAGTCCGAAACCATTGCATGTCTCCTGCAATCTCTTTCCTCTTTTTAAAAAAAAATTTTTTAGGGGCGCCTGGGTGGCGCAGTCGGTTAAGCGTCCGACTTCAACCAGGTCACGATCTCGCGGTCCGTGAGTTCGAGCCCCGCGTCGGGCTCTGGGCTGATGGCTCGGAGCCTGGAGCCTGTTTCCGATTCTGTGTCTCCCTCTCTCTCTGCCCCTCGCCGGTTCATGCTCTGTCTCTCTCTGTCCCAAAAATAAATAAACGTTGAAAAAAAAAATTAAAAAAAAAATTTTTTTTAATGTTTATTTATTTTTGAGAGAGAGAGAGACAGAGCACCAGCAGGGGAGGGGAGGGGCAGAGAGAGAGGGAGACACAGAATCCGAAGCAGGCTCCAGGCTCTGAGCTGTCAGCCCAGAGCCCGACGCGGGGCTCAAACTCACGGACCGTGAGATCACGACCTGGGCCGAAGTCGGACGCTTAACTGACTGAGCCACCCAGGCGCCGCAGTCTCTTTCCTCTTTTACCTGGACCAGACAGTCGGCTAAAGCCTTGCATCCTTACCTTGTTCCTTTCTGGTCACCGTCCATAATGTCACCTTCTGACAGTCCTCCCCATAGTCTGCCTGGTGCCTCCTCCCCTGAGGCCCCGGGTGCTGAAGATCACCCCCTTTACCATGCGCAAGCCCACGGCGCCTGTGGCGGGCCGGGGTGCGGGAAGGAAATGCCCTCTGCCTGGCCGTGGCCCAGCCTTGACCCACTTGGAACTCTCTGGCAGTGTTGCGTCTTAAGGAGGTCTCTCCTGGGATTGTGGCTGGGTTCATAGTTGGCACCAACCCCCTCCTCACACCGGCCGTCACACACTCCTCCGCTTCTCTCTGTGTTTGCCACTTATCAGGCGCTAGTCTACCCCAGGACCTTGGCCCTATTTGTGGAGAAGACAGAGCCATCCGTAGGAACTGCACCAGCATGGAATCCGATTGATTTACCGTTCTATCCTGCCGAAATGCGGGAGACAAGGTGGTGAGAGTTTTGTCTTCACCAGTGGGAGGGCTTTGTTTGTTTTAGGAGCTGGAAGACAGAAACCTAAACGGAGTTCAGCTGATAATGTGTGAGCTGTCGGACTAGCTGTCGCCTGTGTGAATTACGTAATAATCCAAACTATCTCACAAACCTCCAACTCAGTCGAAACCATATTTGAAAACGTGAGTGAAAATTACATTTATAACATAGGAGGCCCTTATGTTTTCTTCGGATAACAGAAAAGTATAAGAGAAAAATGCATTTGCTTGGGAACTTTTAATATTTAGCCTAGCAAATCTGGCCAACATAGAAATCTGATTAAGTTTTACTAGTAAAGTAAAAACATGCATTTTGGTAAAAAAAAAGGGGCTTCTCTGCTATTTTGTTTTTTATACTCATATATAATACATAAGAAATTAAAAAAGCTTGAGGAGAACATTTTATTTCTACTAATAACCATTTTAAAGTTATATGCTAATCTAAGTCCTATGTAGCTAATGGCTTCATAAATAAGAAATTCTGATAGAATCATACAGTAATACAATGAAAGCTTTATAAATGTCCATAAGTCATACATATTTTAAGAAACCAATTCTAAGAGCCAGTATCAGGAATATGCTAATTGTAAAATCACATTTGTTTACATACATAAAATACATACATATTTTAGGGCAGCCAAAATATTCAGTATTTCCTTCTTATAAAGCAGGTGAGTGACTCCATAAGTTTATTTATTTATTTTTTTTAATTTTTTTTTTCAACGTTTATTTATTTTTGGGACAGAGAGAGACAGAGCATGAACGGGGGAGGGGCAGAGAGAGAGGGAGACACAGAATCGGAAACAGGCTCCAGGCTCCGAGCCATCAGCCCAGAGCCTGACGCGGGGCTCGAACTCACGGGCCGCCAGATCGTGACCTGGCTGGAGTCGGGCGCTTAACCCACTGCGCCACCCAGGCGCCCCGACTCCATAAGTTTAATCAGACCAGCAGCTTTGAGGAATTGCAAAGAAGAATCAGTGGTTGTTATAAAACAGACAGTAATCTAATAAAAATGTTTGGGGCGCCTGGGTGGCTCAGTCCAAGAGCGTCTAACTCCTGATTTTGGCCCAGGTCACGATCCTGGGGTCATGGGACTGAGCCCCACATCGAGCTCCTCGCTGAGCCTAGAGTTGGTTTGAGATTCTCTCTCTCTCTCTCTCTCTGTCTCCCTCTGCCCCTACCCTGCTCACTCTCTAATAAAAAATAATGTTTGAGACAAGCAAGAAACAAATCCGAGTATGTCCTGTGACAAATGATGGAAAATATACTCACGGATTTAGTTAACAAAATTTAAAAGTTGGGATTTAATGCAGAAAAGTAAATACAGGTCTTCATTTTGTAAGCGGGCCTCCCTGGGCACTTGGGAAGAAACACAGGGTCCCGAGGGCCCGCCCCGTCTGGTCGGCTCCGTGGGCGGCCCTCCGGCAGCCCGCGGCCGCCCTCTGGTGGACCACGCTGAGAACACACAGAAAACCCCCCGTTCCAGCCTCCCTCCCATCCTTGTGCCAGGGAGTAGGATGCCCGCGCTTGGCCGTCTTGAAGCCCTGTCCCTTGACGTCCTCGTGTCACACCCGTTTCGCTTGCGGTCTCGAAGAATCGGCTTACTGTCTCTCGGAGGCCCCCTTTGGCTGCAGACCTCATTCTGAGTTTTACCTTTTGAAAAGGTGCCCCGTGTGCGTCCCGGAGCAGGGTTTTGGCTATGCTGGGTGCGGTGGGGAAGGCCTCTGATACATCGGTGGAGATGTGGGGTGGCTGACGAAGGTGGGCTGGAGGAAGGGGGGTGCCGACGTGGAGGGAAACTTCTGGAAGCTCAGAGGACGGCGATGGAGCAGCATGTACTGAATATACGCGAACGAACGGGTTTTATTGTGCCCCGTGCCACGGAGAGAGGAGCTCCGCGAGCAGTGGGGGGCTCTTTCCCTCGGGCAGGCCCCCTCTACTCGCATTACGAGTCCACCGTCAGTCCTAAAGGCAACACTGAGCCCCCCGCCTGGAGGCACGGCCACCCGGCTCCTCTCGGTGGCGTGGACCACGTGGACCACCAGGCAAGCCCATCGACAGGTTTGATTACTGATAAGCAATACTTTTGAAACGCGGTGAACATTCCAGGATGGCTCCCTTTTGAGGAATAAATTGGCCAGCTTCCCTGCCTCTTGGACTGTCAGGCGGGGCGGAAGGAGCCCTGAGACCCCAGGGAGACCAAATGTACTCAGTCAGTTGAGCGTCCAGCTTCAGCTCAGGTCATGATCTCACCGTTATTGAGTTCGAGCCCCGTGTCGGGCTCTGTGCTGACAGCTCGGAGCCTGGGGCCTGCTTCGGATTCTGTATCTCCCTCTCTCTCTGCCCCTCCCCTGCTTGCACTCTGTCTCTCTCTCTCTCAAAAATAAATAAACATTAAAAAATTTTAAAAGAAAAAAAGATAATGGCCACCCAAGGCCACCCTTCCATTAAATGGCAGAGCCAGGACTTAAGCCCAGGTCTCTGAACTTCAAATCATGTACTCTTTCAAACACACTAATGTGGAAAGAGTCTACTCTGTCTACTTTCCCCCAAAGATTTTAAATTATAGCTAGTACTGTTTAACATAATTCAATAATTCGGGGCGCTTGGGTGGCGCAGTCGGTTAAGCGTCCGACTTCAGCCAGGTCACGATCTCGCGGTCCGTGAGTTCGAGCCCCGCGTCGGGCTCTGGGCTGATGGCTCGGAGCCTGGAGCCTGTTTCCGATTCTGTGTCTCCCTCTCTCTCTGCCCCTCCCCCGTTCATGCTCTGTCTCTCTCTGTCCCAAAAATAAATAAAAACGTTGAAAAAAAATATATTCAAAAGATCTAAATGTAAGACAGGAAGCCATCAAACTCCTCGAGGAGAATAAGGCAGCAACCTCTTTGACCTTGGCTGGAGCGACTGTACACATCGCCAGAGGCAAGGGCAACATCAAGATAAAAAAGCTTCCAGGGGCGCCTGGGTGGCCCAAGTTGGTTAGACATCCGCTCTGGATTTCGGCTCAGGTCATGATCTCACAGTTCGTGGGTTTGAACCCTGCGTCGGGCTCTCCGCTGACCGTGTGGAACCAGCTTGGGATTCTCTCTCTCCCTGTCTCTCTCTGCGCTTGCCCCACTTGTGCTTGTACTTGCTCTCAAATAAACACTTACAAAAAAAAAAAGATAAAAAGCTTCTGCACAGCAAAGGAAACAATCAACAAAACTAAAAGGCAGCCTACAGAATGGGACAAAGATATTTGCAGATGACATATCTGATAGAGGGTTAGTATCCAAAATCTATAAAGGACGTAGCAGACTCAACACCCAAAAAACAAATAATCCAGTGAAGAAATGGGCAGAAGACACAAACAAGACACTTCTCCAAAGAAGACATCCAGATGGCCAACAGATACATGAAAAGATGCTCAACATCACTCATCATCAGGGAAATACAAAGCAAAACCACACTGAGCTACCACCTCACACCAGTCAGAGTGGCTAAAATTAAGAACTCAGGAAACAACAGATGTTGGCAAGGATGTGGAGAAAGGGGAACACTTTTGTACTGGTGGTGGGAATGCAAACTGGTGCAGCTGCTCTGGAGAACAGTATGGAGGTTCTTGAACAAGTTAAAAATAGAACTACCCTACAATCCAGCAATTGCCTTACTAGGTATTTATCCAAAGGATACAAAAATACAGATTGGGAGGGGTACCTGCACCCTGGTGTTTACAGCAGCATTATCAACAATAGCCAAACTATGGAGAGAGCCCAAATGCCCACTGACTGACGGATAAAGATGTGGCATATAAATACAAAGGAATATTGCTTAGCCATCAGAAAGAAGTCTTGCCTTTTGCAACGAGCTAGAGTGGATTCGCTAACCGAAATAAGTCAGGGAGAGACAAATACCATATGATTTCTCAAAAATGTGGAATTTTAAAAACAAAACAGATGAACATATCAGAGGGGGAAACAAAAGAGAGAGGGGGAAACAAACTATAAGAGACTCAAAGATAGAAAACAAACAGGTTAATGGAGGGAGGAGGGTGGGGGCTGGGCTAGATGGGTGATGGGTACTAAGGAGGGAACCTGTTGGAATGAGCACTGGGTGTTGTATGGAAGCGATGAATCAATGAATTCTACTCCTGAAAACTATATTGCAATGTATGTGAAGTAGAATTTCAATAAAAATTTGAAAAGAGAAAATATATATTTATACTTATATACATTTCTATATATTAAAATCTGAAAGCTATCAAAAAATTTTCTTAAAAAAGTAGAAGAGTTGAAGGTATCATTTAAATATAATGGAGATACCAAAAATTAACAAATATTATCTGAAAGGACAAACAACAGCTTAATTAAAACCAAGAATTAAAAAGTGATTTCTGCTAAATTAGTTAAGTTTACTTTGGAAATTCTCAGCAAATGCAGCACAAAAAAAGGAAATACAATGCTTGGTATTGACATTGAGAAAAAAAAAAAAAACAACGGTAAGATTATTTTGCAGAGGACTAGGAAAAACTCAAGGAGCCCTAATTTAAAGAGTAAAGAGAAATAGAATTATAGAAACTGGTAAATTCATTGGCCACAACATATCAAAACATTTCTTCCTTCCTAGCAGTAAGGCCTAAAAAGCCTTCCATTCGCAACAGAAACAAGCATACAAATCAGGAATAAAGGTACAGGACTTATATGGAGATCAATTAAAAATGAGAACACATAAATAGATCCCATTATTTAATACTTTAATAACAAGGATATATTTCAGTTTTGTGGTAGAAATGGACGGATTATTTAATAAATGGTGTTAGGACAACTGGTCATTATCTGGAAGAATGTAAACTCAATTCTACCTTGAACAACATAAAATTCTAGATGGATCAGAGACTAAATATTTTTTTTTAATTTTTTTTTTCAACATTTATTTATTTTTGGGACAGAGAGAGACAGAGCATGAACGGGGGAGGGGCAGAGAGAGAGAGGGAGACACAGAATCCGAAACAGGCTCCAGGCTCTGAGCCATCAGCCCAGAGCCTGACGCGGGGCTCGAACTCCCGGACCGCGAGATCGTGACCTGGCTGAAGTCGGACCCTTAACCGACTGCGCCACCCAGGCGCCCCAGAGACTAAATATTTTTTAAGAAAGAAAAATTCTTTGAAGAAAACCTAGGCTGCTGAATGAATAATGGTGGGGTAGGGTTCAGTCTCTTAACCAAAATGGAAATCTAGAAGCTACAAAAGAAAAAGATATGCTTCTAACTAAAACATTTAATATTCCAGATTTTATATACAGATCTCCTTTTATAGAATACATATAAATGGAAAACACATCATAAACAAAATATGGGAAACAATGCCAGAATTAGAAAACTATCTGCAACACAGGTGATAAGAAGGTTCCTGTCTCTCCTATATAAAAAAACAGAATGGGGCAAGAGACACAAACTGCCCGATGAAAAAAAGTGAGCAAAGGGACAAGTAGACTTTCTCTGAAAAGCATATTCAAATGACTAATAAACCTAAAGGAAGGATGCACTAGTGACTATAATAATGCAAATCAAAAGGACAATGTGAAATAATTTTATCCCCGTTAGACTGGCAGAAATTGTGACCACACCTTGACAGCTGGAATGGATGAGGGGAGCTATTTTCAGGATAGGTCAGCACCAACCCAGACATCAAATACACTCTAATCCAGCAATTTCGGTGTTGGAACTCTGTTGCACCAGGGTCAGTGCTGGTAAATGGAAACCGTGTCAAAGCTTATCAATAGGAAACGGGTGAATAGTTTAGGTTACGTGAAGGACCTTTAAAAAAAAGGTTGGACTAAAGGGGATTTTTGAGAAGTTTTGGTAAAAAAGTTGCAACGTATATAATAACACCGTTTTGTAAATAACCCTGGCCGAAGACCAAAATGAACCGTCGCCTGTGTTGGACGGGTGCTTGTAAAAGAGTTCAAAGAAAGCACAAACCGATTTGAGGGAGGAGCGCAAATGTGGAGCGCCTGTTTGGCCGACTACGGGATAGCGGGAGCCCAGCAAGCCAGCGCAAAAAGGAAAAAGATCATCTGAAAAACAGAAGAATTCGTATGGGCACGCGTAAAAAGAAGTCTTTACGGCGCTGTGTTAAATAGTAACCCTGGCTCCTGCTGTTTTCTCCTCGGATGTGAAAGGCGGGATTAACATCTGAATCCCAGAATTAACTTAGAAAAACCTTTACAAAGGGGCAATTCTGCGAAAGCGTTCACTACTTACTATGGTATATAGATAGCACCGACAGAATGGACAACCCTGCGCGCAGGGAAACACCATGTTTCCAAGGCTCCAGAGTGGCTTTTCCAAAATCCAGCCAGGGCAGCTTCGTTTCCTAGATACAGACAAGCCCGATGAGGCCTTTTGGGCTTATGGCTCTCAAATTCCATCGCAGCCAAGCCCCTTGGTCGTGACCTCGGCCAGAAACTCGCCCGCAGCTCGCCCCACGCTCAAGCGCCCGCAAGACCGACCTGCGCTTGCAGAGCTCGGGCGTCTCGGCGCCGCGGGAGGCGTGCAAGGCCTACCCGGCGGGGCTCCTAGGGCTCCTCGAGGACACCGGCCTGCGCGCCATCCACGCCAGGGCGTCTCCGTCCTGCCCCGTCCTGCCGGAGGACGTCCAGCTGGCGTGCCGCGGGTGCGGAGGGCGTGGCCAAGCCCTAGGTTGCACCGATTGCCCGGATAAGGCCTTCTCCAGGGAACCAATTTTGGAAAAGGCCGCTTTCGCACTATGGTCCACACCACGTCCCTGCTTTGACCTCAACCAGGAAAACCGAGTAGTCGTGGCACACGCTTCCAACCCGGACCACGGCGGGGCTGTCACGCCCCAGATAGTTCACGTGGATGACGGACTAGCTTGGGGTGTGGAACTTCGTGACAGGGACGCCAAGTTCCCCGCGTACTTCTGGTACTGCGCGGGAACCTCGGGTAAAACGAAGTGCTAGGGAAGGGGCTCTCAAACCGCCCCACTTGAAGCCCCTTCAAGCCCCAGAACCCTAGTCTCAAGTACAAGGGCCTAGCTCCCCGTAGCGAGAACTCCACCGTAAGGGACTGAGCGCGGGGCAGAAGTTGGCGGAGACCCCGGCAAGAAGGCAGAAATTCCGCGTAGAAGCCCAAGGACACACGTACTAGAGCTCTTTCCCCGGAGTAGGTTGGTGGCTCTTAAAAGAGCCGTTGGGTTATTGGAAGACGCTTCCAACTGGAACCTTTACTTCTTCTTGGGCGCTGCTTTTTTGGGCTTGGCAGCGGTCTTTGGCTTGGCCACCTTCGCCTTGGCCGCTTTGGGCTTCACAGCCTTGGCTTTGGCGGGGCTCTTGGCTACTTTCTTAGGCTTCACGACCTTGGGCTTCTTGGGACTCTTGGAGGGCTTCTTGGTTACAGCAGGCTTCTTGGCCTTTTTCGGGGTCTTGACGGCTTTTTTAACAGCCGCCGTGACCTTTTTGGGCTTCTTAGAGGCGCCCGTCACCTTGGCTTTCGCCACCTTTGTGGGGTTGGCCTTGGCCTCCCCAGGGGAGGCCTTCTTGTTGAGCTTGAAGGAGCCCGAGGCGCCGGTGCCCTTGGTCTGCACCAGGGTGCCCTTGCTCACCAGGCTCTTGAGGCCCAGCTTGATGCGGCTGTTGTTCTTCTCCACGTCGTAGCCGGCGGCCGCCAGCGCCTTCTTGAGCGCGGCCAGGGACACGCCGCTGCGCTCCTTGGAGGAGGACACGGCTTGCACGATCAGCTCGGACACAGAAGGGCCCGCGGGCTTCTTCTTGGCGGCGGCGGCTTTCGCGGGTCGCTTGGCCTTCTTGCCCGGCGCGGGCTTCTCGGGGGGAGTGGAGGCGGCCGGCGCGGGCGGCGCGGTCTCGGACATGCTGCGAGGGAGGCGGGCAGAGCCAACTGCAGGGACCTGACGGGACAGGAAGACGCCGGGGACGGCGGCGCCGCGTATTTATAGGGCGGGGCCGCGCTGTGATTGGTGCTCGCCCCGCTCGCCTCTCGCCTCGGAGCGCCGCCTCTCCGCCGGGTCCCTCTAGCCAGCCGCGCGCGCGGGCGCGCGCGGGCCCCAGGCCGCCACCCCGGCCGCTTCGGGCACGGAAACTCGGGGCGGGGAGGGGCCGGGCTCTGCGGCCCCCGGACCTCAGCGCGGACCGCAAAACCGGCCTCATCTCGGGGGGCGGAGGGAGAGCTGTTTGTAAACGGGGCCCAAATTCCTGTCGTAAACAGGAATCCAAGGAGCTTCAGCTGGGTGTTGTCAGGGGCGCCTGTTTCTAATTAGTAAACGTGAAAGGTGGCGTCTTGAGTGGCGGGAGGGAGAGAGGAAAGCGGGGTGTGCTTGGGTTGGGGGTGTGTGTGTGAATGGGTGGAGGCCTCGTCTTGCAGGTTCGGGACCAGCTCTCATCAGTGCCGTGGCCTTGCCGGCAACGCCGAAGACTGATACGCCTGTACCGGGCCTTTTGTGAATTTCGGTCAGAGGAGTGTCGTGGGAAACACCAGAACTCACGCGGCAGTTAACACGCAAGCTGCACGTGCAGAAAACAATATACGAGTGTGATTGCAACTTATTTTTACAATCCAATGCGCTGCACGAATTCCCGATGCCTTTTCGTCCTTCCCACGTAACCCCAACCAGCGGCTGTTCCCCTTTACCTATCACCTGTTCCCTGTCAGTATGTCGCATTCACCAAAGACTTCTGAAGCTCAAAACCAGACAAGGGAGGGGCATCAAATAAGCGCCGGGAGGACTGTGGGGGCTTAGGGTTCCTTGTGTGAAAGCGAGAGGACACAACTGCTTAGAGCGATCTTCCTTTCGCTTCCTTGTGGCTGTAAGGAGCATTGAAAAGTATCAACACCGCTAAAGCGATTTCACATCGTGCAGAAACATGAAAGAACAAAATGCCTCTCACGAGAGGCTCTGGGCAGTCGCCTGGCGGCCCGGAGAAGACAGTGGCGTCTCATTCCCGCGCTGCGCGGCAGAGGTTCTCAAACAAGTCCGCGCGGGCCTGGGTAACCCGAGCCTCCTTGCTTCCCGCCAACCACAGAGGGGCTGGTTGCCAGCTTACCGCCAATAATGTGATGTTCCCACGTCCATCTTCCCTACCTTTCTCAACCGTTTCCCATTTTCCAGGGCCCAGGTTTTCAAAACTCAACACGTAATTTCTAACAATTTGGAAGGGAACGATCCGAAGCTAAGCCTTTGAAGGATAGTCGATGACACTAACAGGTACACAACCTTTCTCCAAGAACGGAAGGTTTCGTAAGTGAAACAGTTTTTGAAAATCAAGCTTTTCTTAGTATAATAAGTGAGGAATCTAATTAAACGCAGGTGTGTAAAAGAAAATGCTGGATTCAGGAATTTAAGCAAAGGTTCCCGACTCCTGTGTAGCCATTGGATTCAAATAAAATAGCGAATTTTCCACCCAAATGAAGATGCTAGATTTCTTTTCTTAATGGCTGATCAGTATAAAAGACTCAACCAATCAAACGGTAGAATCTGGTATGCCTACTCTAAGTACAAATCTGTCACATTTGATGCTTTTAAGCTTGGAAGAATTTTAAAAACTGTAAGGTTAGGCCTTGGCAGTGGTAAATTTGTCCTTGTGGCTCTGATTTCCACTTGATCGGAACGAGGACACGCCTCCTCCTCAAGGCTCAGAAGTCGGTGCTGGAGAGTTTAGTCACTGCTATTTTACACCTGGCAAAATGCGCTCTAGGCTTTAGAAGATATAAGGTATACGAGACACGTAAGAATGCTCCACGTTTAGAAGTCAGCTTTAACATTTAACAAATAGATTCCTGATTACAGGAAAATTTCTGTAAACGCTAGTGTAATTTGATTATGGTTGAAATTGTCTTGTCGGATTCAAAGGAGTTCCTCAACTTAAGCATTACAAAAGAATCACACTTTTGAAAAAGATTTCAGAAATTTGTAACCTGATATCGGGTTATTGAGCAGGGACTATGAAGAGTACGTTATTGCGGACAATATTTCTCAATTTTTCCTCCCGAAGGACTAAAGAAATATAGAGCTTTGAAGCAATACCAATGAAGTCCATGTCTAGTTTTTTGAAAGGTAAGGTTCAAAGCATTGCATTCAGACTGAAAGTCGGAAGTGGAAGAAACAAAACCTTGGAAAGAGCTGAGGCTAACGTGATAGCCAATGAAACTGTGCAGTTGTTGGAAAATTCAGAGATAGACCAATCAGAGCCTGTAGCCTTGTAGTTAAGCATTTCTCTCATCCAATCACTACACCCTACGTACTATAAATACCGGCAAGTCTCCCCTACATGTTTGTGCTGGCGTGGTATGTCTTTGTAGGTCGCTTTTGCCATGGCTCGTACCAAGCAGACGGCGCGCAAGTCGACGGGCGGCAAGGCCCCGCGCAAGCAGCTGGCCACCAAGGCGGCCCGCAAGAGCGCGCCGGCCACCGGCGGCGTCAAGAAGCCGCACCGCTACCGGCCCGGCACGGTGGCCCTGCGCGAGATCCGCCGCTACCAGAAGTCCACCGAGCTGCTGATCCGCAAGCTGCCGTTCCAGCGGCTGGTGCGCGAGATCGCGCAGGACTTCAAGACCGACCTGCGCTTCCAGAGCTCGGCCGTGATGGCGCTGCAGGAGGCGTGCGAGGCCTACCTGGTGGGGCTCTTCGAGGACACCAACCTGTGCGCCATCCACGCCAAGCGCGTCACCATCATGCCCAAGGACATCCAGCTGGCGCGCCGCATCCGCGGCGAGAGAGCTTAACGCTGCCGGTTCTTTATTTTGAAACTCAAACCAAAGGCTCTTTTCAGAGCCACCCACGTTTTCAAGTAAAGCAGCTGTACAAATCTAGCACCACATTTAATAGAACCAGCCCTGCACTTTGAGTTGAAAAGCTAGGGATCGGCGATAATTTGACGGGTTACAGGTAAATTTTGTCTAGACATTTACTGTATTTGCGAACAAAGCTGGCCCTTTAAAAGGTTAGCTCCTAAGCCGGTTGGCGTTTTAAGAGGAACCCTAAAGGATTGGTCCTTGGAGAGGATTAAATGTGGTTTATCGTGCATAATTTGTGGAACTGGAACAGTATAGTTTTACCAACTATAACCTGTAAAATAATTTTAAAAGCCTGGTTTTGTCATTGGCGAAACTACCCAATTTACATTTATTTGATCTGGGTATTTTTGCCATTACTGAAATTTACTGTGAAAGACTGCCTTCTTTATTCTCTGCCAGATTATTTTTGGAATCAACATGAATTTACTATAAACGCAGTTCTTTAAAACAATGTAGCCCAGTTAACACTGGTCAAACTGGGTTCTGACCCACCCCCCCCTCCCGCCCCTAGTTCCTGGGGCTTGGAGGAGGAGTTAAGGGAGGGGACTGTTGCGTCACATTTCCCGCCTGCGTGCTTTCCATTCTTTGTATCTGCAAGGGGGCGGGGGACGTAGTTATATAAGGATCTGCTCTCCGCTTCTTTGTCACTTACTCTTGGTTTGCTTTCCTGAGAGCCATGTCTGGCCGAGGCAAAGGCGGGAAGGGCCTAGGCAAGGGGGGCGCCAAGCGCCACCGCAAGGTGCTGCGCGACAACATCCAGGGCATCACCAAGCCCGCCATCCGGCGGCTGGCCCGGCGCGGCGGCGTCAAGCGCATCTCCGGCCTCATCTACGAGGAGACCCGCGGGGTGCTCAAGGTGTTCCTGGAGAACGTGATCCGGGACGCCGTCACCTACACGGAGCACGCCAAGCGCAAGACGGTCACGGCCATGGACGTGGTGTACGCGCTCAAGCGCCAGGGCCGCACCCTCTACGGCTTCGGGGGCTAACTTGCCGGGTTTCGCCACCAGAACGTTTCATTTCTCAACCAAAGGCCCTTTTCAGGGCCACCCAACTGTTCAAAGAAAGGGCTGTCCCAAACGAACAGGGCACTTGAGCTTTCCAGCTCCGTACTCTTAGAATCCACAATATTGAGACCGAAACCCAGAAGGTTGTGGGATATTGGAAGGAAGACCAGTTCGATAGTCGTATGTGCCAAGGTAACTCCCTTAGCTCAATGATTTATTTTACCCGCTCCTCTGTTCCCATTCACCGCATACGAGCAGGGGAGTAGAGCTATTCCAACTCAAAAGTGAGGGGTAACCGAAGCAGAGTAAGGAACTTGACAAGGGATTCCAGGAACAAAGAGGAACATTATCCAATCAGCAAGTCCCATCCATGGTTGTCAACCAATCAGAACTGATGATCTCATGTGCTTCCCCCCCGAGAGGCGAGCCGGATTGGGGGATGGGAAGGCTGACCGGAGAGGCCGAAGCCCCGATTTAGGAATTTTTAAAATGTCTTTTTGCGGATTATGAGATAGACCCTGTCTATCAGGCCCTCTATCAGGTCCCAAGAAGAGTACTGAAGTTTTTACCGCTAATAGAGCGATTTGTCTGAAATAAATAAATAAATAAATAAATAAAAACAAGAAAAACCTGGATATGGTGGGCAGGGGAGGAAACCAGATTCAGACTGCCAGAAAACCCAGAGAGCACTGGACTCAGGGGAAAGTAAAATCTGGCTAATGGGGGAAAGTGCCTCATTCACTGTCAGCACAGCCCTCCGCAGTTAGCCATGCTTTTTTTTTTTTTTTTTTTTCCTTCCTTCCCTTCCCAGAGAAATGGAAATTAGGGTGATGGAAATGTACATTAGATAGTGGGGATGGGTGTACAATTAAGTAGATATACTAAAATACATTGGATTGTACACTTCAAGTGTGTGTCGGCGGGGGGGGGGGGGGATATGGTATATACACTATATCTCAAAATCTAAAATCTAGAGAGCAGGCTGAGAGCGTGTGCTGACTGCAGCCACCGTGTGTTAGCTTTAGCCAATGTCTCTCCTAGCTTTTTAGGTCTCCTTTTCCACCTAATAACTGTCCTCCAAGATTTCTCCGGGAATGATAAAAGTACCTAGCCTGGCTAAATTTAAATCGACAATGGGGAGGATTCAGAGCTGCGTCCTGGACCGTCAGAGGACCAAAATGGGCATGGTTGGGAGAGTGGTCACTTTATTTCCTTGGCTGGTGTTCCTTCAAGAGATGCTTGTTGACCTCGTGTGACGTGCCTGATACTGCTATAGGCAGTGGGCAAATCAGACAGAATTCTCTGTCCTGGATCCGGAGTATATTAGAGAGGTGTGTGGATGCAGATTTTTCCATACGGGAGGGGAGGTGCGGTGGCTATAACAACGGACATGCCTGGCTTCTGTTACGGTTGGCCTAGCTTATTCACAGCCTTACAGACAGCACCATACCCATTTGTCGCACTCACTGGCCTGGGTGAAAGCCTCTGAGCCTTCCTCCATCCTAACACTCGTGAAGGCCTTGTTCAGAACAAAGATACTACTGCTGCCCGATTTCCCACTCTGCACCATTCCTCAGATCTAGGTAAGTCAAGGAAGAGTAGGAGGAGAATCCATCATGGCGGCACTCTGGTGAGCCTAGGGTCTTGTGTAGAAAATTCACGCATGCATTCGTTCAACTGAGGGGGTACAGGGCATGCTATTCCCTGATACGCTGCCTTGGCATATTAAATATGTTCAACTCAAGGAACTTGAGCGGCAGAAGCAGGAAAATCACCCCGACACCTCCTCACCGCTTGTAACCGCCACTTCTCTCTTTTTCCCTGAAAGCAGAAGATAAATCTCTTCTATGAAAAGTACCCTCCTATACCAGGAGGAAGAGAAACATCCTTATCACTGGAGATGTGGAATTCAGAGTCGAGAAGTCTGTATGAACAAACCTTGTTACCTCTTTACTCCTAGCCCAAAAGCACTTTCTCGGTTCTTTAGAAACATATTGTCTAAAAAGATATAAAAGCTTCCTGCTCTGATCACTTCCTTGAATCCCAGATCTTTGTGGGGGCTCCTGTACATCTGTATATAATTAAATTTGTTTTTCTCCTGTTAATGTGTCTTTTTTGTTGCAGGGAGGTCCCAGTCAAGAATTTAGAAGAGCAGAAGGAAAAATGTTTTTCCTCTCCCTCCACAACAAACCTGCATACCTGTTAGCTCTCAGCCCCGTTCTAGGAGCTAGGGAACATCTCAGGGACAAAACAAAGCCCCTGCTGTCACAGGATTATATTCTAGTTGAGGAAGACAGGACCACAAACAAAATAAATATACAGCGATACGGGTGGGGATACATATGCTATTTTAAAAATGAGGGGCGCCTGGGTGGCGCAGTCGGTTAAGCGTCCGACTTCAGCCAGGTCGCGATCTCTCGGTCCGTGAGTTCGAGCCCCGCGTCGGGCTCTGGGCTGATGGCTCGGAGCCTGGAGCCTGTTTCCGATTCTGTGTCTCCCTCTCTCTCTCTGCCCCTCCCCCGTTCATGCTCTGACTCTCTCTGTCCCAAAAATAAATAAACGTTCAAAAAAAAATTAAAAAAAAAAAATGAGCAGAGGGGGTATTCGTTCACATAGGGTGGTCAGGAAAGTTCTCTTTTCATAAGAGGGCATTTGAGCAGAGGCCTGAATGAAGTCTGCAGCCATGCAGCATGTCACTCTATGTCCAGTGACAGCAGAACATGCCACACAAACTATGTGCCTGACATCAAGATTAAAGGCGCTGGGAAGACAAACAGGTGCGAGAAAAGCACTCTGACCTCTCCTTTCTCTTCCTGAAAGCAGGAGAGAAAATCCCCATATGGAAGATGTCATCCCTCTACCAGGAGGAAAGTCATATTTTTGCCACGTTGGATCATCAAAGCTGGGAGAACTCTGTACAAACCTTGTAAACTAACGCTTCTCTTCCTAGTTTTTTTCCCACAATTAACTGCCCGGCCCCCAGCCCCCTTGCCTTGTTCTGTTTTCACAGTTTACTCTTCTTTGTCCGGCTCGGTACATAAGTGTTCAAGTCCAATTGCTTCTTTGGGTGTTCATTTCCTTAGGAGGGCACCTTTGTCCCGGAAAACCCATTGGTGTACCTCAGTGACTATAGATAAAAATATATATGTCTTCATGTAAATATAAATGAATTGTATGCTCTTTTCCCATGAACCTGTTTTATGTCAATTTAATTCTTAGGCCTGCTAAAACCCCTAAGAAAGCAGAGGTAAAATTTTATCTCTCCTACACCAGAAGATACTTCTAGGAAGAAAGAAAAATCAGGACAAAGGCTCTGAGCCCGGAACATGCTTGCTCCACTCCACAAGCAGCAAAAAGGCCAGTGAGGACAAAGAAATGGGAGAGTGAGTGAGGTGAGAGGGTGGCCGGGGGCCAGATCACGTAAAGCCATCTTAGGTAGCGTGACAAACTCATCCTGTTTGCTTGGGACTTTCCCCAAGGTTGAGCACTGAAAGCTCCATATCCCAGAAACCCCTCCAACTCAGGCAAGCTGGACTTATTGGCTACTGTGCTTGTAGGCTGTGACAAAGACACTGGCTTTTATCATGAAGAAGGAACACTGCTGGAATGTTCTGGGCAGATGGCGGACACGACATCTTTTGAAAGGAGCACTCCTTCTGTGTGGCTGAGAAAAAAACTAGCCACCAGAAGTGGAAACAGAAAGACTAGTTAGGACTCATTATAGTCATCTGGAAAAAAGGTGATTGTGGCTTGTTCAGGAGTAGAAGCAGAGGATGTCGGGAAAGGTGCTCTGATTGATTTGGAAGATAGAGCTGACTGGGTTGGATGAAAGTTATGAGAAAGAGCTCAGACAGGACCGCATGTTTTCTGGGCTGAGCCCCCAGAAGAATGGAGTTCCATCTATTGAGGTGGGGAATACTGAAGGAGGAACAGATTTGGGGTTTATGCGTTAAGATACCTAATGTGGACAAGTCTGAGATGTCCATTAGATATTCAAGTAGATATATCAGATATACAGGTGGATATGCGACAAGCTTCATTATGAAGCTCGAAGTGGGTGGAAGGAAACTGATAAAATTTTAGAGGTGATTAAGGCCACCCTGCTAAAAACCAGTAGGATTGAGAGAGAAGCTGACACTCTCACAGCCTTTAAGTGTCACTACAAGCTGGCGGGACACTCAGAGCTAGGCCATGGAGTTCTCCTGTTGAGCAGCAACTATTTCACAGAACACAGAGCAAATCAATAGTGAGACAAAGAACAGAGAAGGGGCCAAGAAATGAGCCAAAATGCACTCCAGGTTGCTTTATCCTTTAGTAGGTCTCCATAGCAGCCCATTTATGACGGGCTGTGTGTATCCCCTGCAAATTCGTATGTTGAAATGTTAACCCCCAATGTGATGGTATTAAGAGATCGGGCACTTGGGTAGTGATCAGGCCATGACGGTGGAGCACTCATGAATGGAATTAGTGCCTTTTATATAATAAGAGATCGCAGAAAGCTCTCTGGTCCTTCCCTCTGCCATCTGCAGACACAGTAAGATAGGTCTATGAACAAGGAAATGGGTTCTCACCAGACACCAAATCTTATCTGAATCTTCCAGGACCTTGATCTTGAACTCCCAGCCTCCAGAACTGTGAGAAATCAATATTCGTTGTTAGCCACAGAGTCTATGGTATTTTTGTTATAGCAGCCTGCACTCAGACCACCACTTCTAGGATATCCAATCCCTTCTTTTTAGTTTTTAATGTTTATTATTATTATTATTATTATTATTTTGAGACAGAGAGAGAGCATGAACAGGGTAGGGTCAGAGAGAGAGAGAGAAGTATCCGAAGCAGGCTCCAGGCTCTGAGCTGTCAGAACCGAGCCGGACGCGGGGCTACAACTCACACACCATAAGATCATGACCTGAGCCAAAGTTGGACGCTCAACTAACTGAGCCACCCAGGCGCCCCAGTCCCTTCTGATAACAATTTATATTTCCACTCATTTACCATTACAACGTACAGTAATAAATGGTGTTGAAAATCTTGATCTCATTGTCTTACCATTGACAGGTGGGAGTTTCCCAAATTTTTCTCTAAACCAGACCTCTCACTTGGAACTCAAGAATCTTCCAATTGCCTATTCAAGTATCTTCTTGTGTCAGACATGTTAGCAGAGTAACCAGCCAGCAGTTTTAAGCAAATGTCAATATATTTCTTAAGCATTAAATCAATGCTGACTATTCCGTTGTGATTTACCAATTGGAGGACATAACTTCAAAACTTTTTATAACCATGTTTGAAACGTTCATTAAAATAAAACAACCTTACATTTTTAAAAAATATTTACTCATTTTTGAGAGACAGAGACAGAGCGCAAGCAGGGGTGGGGCAGAGAGAGGGAGACAGAACCCAAAGCAGGCTCCAGGCTCTGAGCTGTCAGGACAGAGCCCGACGCGGGGCTCGAACTGAAATCATGACCTGAACAGAAGTCAGATGCGTTTAACTGAGCCACCCAGGTGCCCCAACAACCTTAGAATTTATACAGGAGGCAGGAGGGAAATGAACCGGACAAAGGGAATAAGGGGGAAGGTCCAAGACAGCCACCAGAGCCAGTGACCTGAGGAGGGGGCTTTCTCCCTCAACCCCTCGAATTTGCACCTGTTGGAGACCTCAAGGCTCCCAGTAGCCAGAGACCTGAATAAGAAGACTCCCTTTAATCTAGTAAATGGCAATCTCCCCAAGCCAAAGGCTTAGCGAAGGCGCGCGGCCTGCGGACGCAAACCTGCAATGCCAAGGCATCTTAAGCTCAAAGACACCGTCTGCGGAAGGCTGTGGGCCGACCTCACCCTCACCGGCTCCAACCCCGGAGATAGAGGTGGCGGATGCCAGCGCGGGCGGGGAAAGCCTGTATCGTCCTCTGTCCGGGCATCGCTGGGGGCAATCACACAACGAAGAGCCTTCTCGGGCCATCCCTGGCTTCCAGAGGCTGGAGCACGCTCTGGGAGTTAGTACGGATATTCACCGGAGCCTCCCCGGACCAACGCGTTCGACAGCGACTTTAGCACGGCAGCCGGCCAGGATGGCCTCTTGGGGGAAAGGGACGAGGGGGAGAGGCCAACTCCTTCCCCAGAAAGCCGTGGGCCGGGGACTTCAGACGCCTCCCCATTGGCTTTCCTCGGCCAGCCTCTGCCCCGGATTGGCCCGCGGCCTGCGCCTCGCACTGTGCTGCGAGCTGATTGGTGGAGAGGTAGCAGGGAGCATGGAGTGTTGCTCTGTTTATGCGTAAGACGAACGCCGAATCCTTAGCAGGTAGGCCGGATGAGCCTTCCCAACAGGAGCGCAACTGGAGAGTGGAAGAGGGAGACGCGAACAACTCTTTTGAGAGTAAGTGGGCGGCCCTGAAAAGGACCTTTGTGGAGAAAAAATGGTGACGAAGGCTTAACCCCCGAAGCCGTAGAGGGTGCGGCCCTGGCGCTTGAGCGCGTACAC
>NW_024412467.1:1265326-1277518 GCF_014898765.1 Herpailurus yagouaroundi | reverse complement strand
ACCCTTTCTGAGTAGTTTCCCTTGCGGAGCAGGCGGTGGACGCGGCCCACCGGGAACTGCAGCCCGGCCCGCGACGAACGGGTCTTGGCCTTGGCGCGAGCCTTGCCACCCTGCTTTCCACGTCCAGACATCGCCAGCAGAGAAAAAAGCAAACGCCTTCAAAAGAAAACGCGAGCAGTGTAGAGCCACACTGAGAGCAAGAGAAGTATTTATACTAACGGCAGGTATGCTGAATACAAGTCTCCCATTGGCTCTTTTCAAGTAACCAATGAAAAAGCATAATCAGCATCCCTCATTTGCATAAAAGCCCTCCACCTAGCGGGAGGGTTTTGAATACTCCATTGTAATCTGGCGTGGAGAGCTTTTACGTTAGCACTAATAATTGAAACAATTTGATTTTCTGAACAATACGAATTTAAAATCCAATCCGAAGCAGGAATGATTGTCCTCATTGCTCTGTCTTTTGGCTGTTTTTTCCTTTTCCAGGATTGTGACTGTTTCTGGAAAGGAATAAACAGAACAATTTCTAAAATAGTTTACATTTAAAAAGTACAACTGTTCCAGCAATTGCTTTAAGTCTTTGGACCTCACGAAGTAACAGAAAGAAAGGAAACAAACAATTCTTTGTCAGAGCCCAAGCCTTAACAATGTCTGAACAATGAAAAGTGTCTGAACAATGAAAACTAAAGGCAAGAACTGGCCCATCCTCTCCCTGACTCAAGACAGTAGGTCTTTTGTGTAAATCATTATCTTACACATGAGGTCTTATGGGACCACCTTGAAGGTAGGTAGAGTACTGTTTTCATTTTAGAGATTGCAAAACTTAGAGACCCCGGTTGTGAGTTTTTTGTGTCTTGGTCTTTCCCGGCTCACACTGAGCTAATGAGACGGATGTGGGAACCAGAGGCAAATGAAAAACTAACTTTCCTTTCTGCCTACAGCCTTTGCCATAGGCAGGGTGACATTCCTCTAGGAGCTCAGCTGCCTGGATGATGACACTTTGCTAAGAGCAAAAGGTAATCTTAACATTCACCCTACCCCCCAGGATTCTGTAAGTCTACTTTAACATATAAGAATTCCTTTGAAAACTTCCTTTATTTCTACCATCACAAGATACACGTTGACTCATACTCCAAGCTTATGGTCCACTGATAAACATCTGAAGGGTCTCATGACTGAGGTTTTACTAAACAGTAATAAGTGACCTTTTGCTAACAGCAGTTAGCCTCTCGAGGTCCTGGAAACCCTGCTTCCAAAACTCCTTAGAGACTTATGCTATCCCTAACGCCCTCCCAACCTGAAGGTATATGATCAGTCACCCATCACAACCCCAGTGTAACTCTTTCTGCCCCCGGGTCCTGTCCCCGTGCTTTGATACTACCACCTTTTTACACCAAAGGCGACTCAAGAATTCTTTTTTGGCCATCGGCTCTGGACCCCGCCACCACTCCAAAACTGCGTCAGGACCAAGGACTCCAAACTCCTGGTTAGGAAACTCATTGTCCCCATTGCCATTCCCAACTCCCACCTTCTCCATTTTTTCACTTGGGTACAACACTTGGGTTGATTCAGAAAATTCTTCTGTCATCCTCCATATCCATAGCATACTGCACCCCTCGTGGTTAGAGGGCCGAAACATTGAAACGCAAACACAAGAAGTCTTGGGACCTTTAGGAAGTGAGGGAACAAATGCCCCACAACACTGAAATACACAAAAAAGATGATGTATTATAAGGTGTTTATATGACTGCAGTCTTTGCCTGGTCTTAGCGCTCATGTCAAGGAATATAGTAACATCGAGAGACACTGCCGGAAGGAATCTTGGTGTTTTTCCTCTTATGGTCCAGAAGATAGACCTTGAAGGGGCCCAGAGGAAGGTGAACAGTAATTTCAGGAATTTTTGCAGACTCAAGCCTAAAGGTCTTCTGAGTCCCAAATAGGATGGTAAAAGGGACATGGACCTATGTGTGAGAAAAATCTACTCATAAGCCAACGGTCAGAGAAGCATCCTTTGATCCAGGGAACCAGGCAGGAGAGTCAAGATGTGCATCTTCCATTTGTTTTTCACCTTCTCTTAAGTCTTCAGACACTTAGGACTTTTTCTCTTGACAATATTCACTCTCCTTTTAATTTTTCCTCATTATCTTCAGGGCCAATGACAGCAGTAAACAACAACCACTGGCTCAATGTCTTTGCAAGATGAAGATCTAGAAGGTCTCAAATCCTGCCTCAAAGACTTGACACTTTTTGAAAAGAGAAGGACTGTATGTCTGAAGATTAAATAGTACAGGGTATTCTGCCTCCAAAAATGAAAGTGTAAGCAATCAGGAATATGAGA
Source organism: Herpailurus yagouaroundi (assembly GCF_014898765.1). NCBI lineage: Eukaryota > Metazoa > Chordata > Mammalia > Carnivora > Felidae > Herpailurus > Herpailurus yagouaroundi. The sequence continues at coordinate 1,275,180 of NW_024412467.1, read as the reverse complement.
GTGGGTGGCAGAGAGGGGTAATCACTGCGAATCAGAAGGGTCAAGAGAGTTCATGAGGGAGGTGAGTATTCAGCATTCATTCCACACATACTCATTGAATACCGACTAAATGCCAGAGAGTTCCAGGTCCACGGAACATGGCAGTGTCCATGGCAGATGGAAAACTGTACCCTTGTGGTGACGCCCTCCTAGCGTGGCAAGGTGCACAATGGGCTAAATGCACAGAAGAGGACAGTGCGGTTTTTGGTGACGAGCGGCATGGAGACAAAGTAGGAAAAGGGCATATCTGAGACACACGGGGATGGTCAGGGAGAGCCTCACCAGGAGGGTATGAGTTCGGGTATGAGTTTCAGGTTTGAGTTCAAACCTGAAAGCGGTGAAGAAGCTAGCCAAGCAGGAAGAGTGAATGCTCCCATAAAAGCCCACGTGCATCCAAAGCCAGGGGAATGTCAGGAGCCGAGGGCCAGAGGTAGGACTGTTCTAATTTCCTGAATAAAGTAGGTCACTTTGGATGGAGGAAGGGGTATGTAGAGTGCTAGGTAAAATAGGAGGCAAGATTAAGGCCTGTTTCAAAACCGCAGAATAGAAGCTGGCGTGCAGACATTCGCAGCATCAGGAATCCATACCCCATCAGATCGGGGATGAGAAGAAGGCTTCCAGTCATCTAGGTGACCCTGCGTCACGCGAGTCAGCAAACACAACACTACAACTGTCTGCAACAGTAGAACAGCTTGATGAAACCCTATCAGCACGTTCTCAAAATTGGCAAATTGTAGGCACTTGACGGAAAGATAACGTGCAGGGCAGATGTTGGGGAGAGAGACGGTGGGGGTAAAGGCTTCCACAAAAATGTGAGAGAAAAGTAATGTCCTCAGTAACAACTCTACTGCCTGGAGAGGACACTTTGATGCATATTGTTTTGTATGACCATGAAAGGAAGTAAATGTCTGTTCTTTGCTCGATACAAATAAAACGTTGAAAAAAATTTAAAAAAAAAAGAAATCCTCCCTCTACCGGAAGCAAAGAGTCATTCTTCTTGCAAAGGACAGGAAGTTGAGGCTCAGAGAAATCTGTACAAACAAACATCATCTCCCAGTTAACTCCCTAGTCCCAGCCCCTTCACCGGTGACATTTTCTTAAGTTACCCTTCTTTGTCCAACACAGTATAGAAGCATTACCTTCTTAGAGCTTCTTTGGATTTTCGTTTTTCTTGTGAAAACTCCCATGTGCATGTAAACAAAAAGTAATAATTATAACTTGTAGGCTTTTATCCCATTAATTTGTCTATGTCAGTTGAATTCCTAGACCGAGTTGGAGACCCTATGAGTGTAGAGACAAGTTGTTCTTCCCCGACAAATGGAAGCATTTGCAAGAGTATGTCCTAGAGTAGACTGTCACTCACCTGAACACGGCAAGAGTTACAGCTGTAAGTGCTTTTAATTCATTAATTTCTTCTGAGGGCCACCTGTTGTTTACATTACACACATTATAGGACACTGGTTACAGACAGGAGGCATAAGGATCCCTCATTTTAAAAAAGAACCTAACAATGACCAGAAATCTTGAAAGAAGGCTCAAGTTGACTTGATCCGGATCTGTACGTTGTATTCATCTGACAGAATTCTTATAAAGCCAGTCATCTCCAGTCCTCCAAAAGCCACTTTTTAAAAAGAGAATGATTATATTCAAAAAATTTTTTAATCTACTAAGTGTATATATCTATTTAATACGCAGGATGTGTTCTTTGTAGAAATAAGTTTGAAAATAGTAGCTGGAAACCTCTCTTATGTCACATAGAAGCAATGTATAAAAACTTTTCAAAAGCATAAAAACTTCTATTTCTGGACCAAGGTGAAGTAAAACACACCTCCCCCTGTTCTTTCTGCGAAGTACAACTAGCAACCCGGGACCTCCCATGCACGTTAAACATAAGACCGCCAAAGGGTGTCGAGAAGGTAGGCTGACTAAGTGACCTTGAAAGTTGAGGAACAAGATATTGTGTGTTCCCTGGGTTTTCTTTTTACCTCATCTATCCTGGACGTGCTGCTGAAGCTGGCAATCTAGAAATGCCAAGGAAGGCAAACAAACAACAACAGTAAAGACACAAAACCAGAAAACCCTGTTATCTCTAGCCAAAAGACCAAAGGTCCACCTAGAAAGTGGAGAACTTAAGAAGTAACGACTCTCCTCCAGCCAAACACCATGGAAAACATCCTACATCTCCCCCCCCACCCCACTCCCCACCTATAAGGTTTCCGTGGAGGCTGACGAGGGAAACAAAGACAAGAAAAATGTAGCTTACCTTCCATTCCCTTATAGCCTGCAGCCCACTGCTGGATGTCAGACACCTGCAGGTGTAACACCCCTCAAGAAGTTCACGGCTGCCTTGATGCCTTACTGTTTACACTTCCTTAAAAACTAAAAGCAACCTGGTCTGGACGATAGCTGAATGGTCCTGCGAGACCCTGCTTTCAGCATCCAGAAATTCCTCGGAGACTTACGGTGAAACTTGCAAGTGTGTAATCAGTCGCTCCTCCCAAACCCCGTGCAGCTCTTCCTGCCCACCGGTCCTGTCCTCGTGCTTTCATAAAGTCGCCTTTTTGTGCTGAAGACATCTCAAGAATTCTTTCTTGGCCGTTTGCTCATGAACCCCACTTCAAACTCCATCAGAGGCCACACGGGGATCCTGGACTTCCACCCTTACTCGGCCACGATGGGGCACTTCTCCCCTCTCGGCATGTTGGAACTATCCACCTAGGATTTTAAAGCAACCATCGTAAAAATACTTCAGAGAGCAATGACAGACACACGTGAAACAAGTGAAAGATGGGAAACCCTCAGCATAGGAATAAAAGAAGAACCCAATTCAAGTTTTAGAACTGAAAAATACAATGCCTGGAATAACAAGCTCCGTGGATGGGGTCATGGATGGGGTCAACGGCAGAATGGAGAAGATAGGGACAAAACAGTGAATCTGAAGATTGAAAAATAGAACTTGCCCAATTTGAACAACGGAGAGAGAATAGACTGGGGAGAGAAATGAACATCAGAGACATGCAGAACGATGAAAAAGACCTAGCATTCTGGTCTTCAGAAGACCAAGGAGAAAAGAGGGTGGTGTTGGAAAAGTATATTTGAAGAAATAATAATCAAAAATTTCTAAATTTGACAAAAGACAGAAACCTACAGATTTAGGAAGCTCCACAAACCCCAAGTGGAATAAACCCAAACACATAATCAAACCTATGAAAACTAAAGACAAAAATATACACACACACAGACACACACACAGCAAGAGAAACAAAACCCATGTAAAAGGGAAAAATCAACTCAAATGGTAGCAGATTTGTCATCAGAAACCACATACCAAAAGGAAGGGTCACATATTTTTAAGAGCTAAAAGGAAAGAACTGATACTGTCCCTCTGAATTTCACGTCCTTGAGAAATTAGCAGGGAAATAAAGTCATTCTCAGATAAAGTAAAGCATGAGAATTTGCTGCCAGTGTTATCTATCCATAGAAGAATGGCAGAAGGGAGTTTGGGGGGGGGGGGGAAGAAAGAAATGATATAATATTTTTGGAACATTAACAAGGAAGAACAACAAAAAGAAATATGGGTAAACACAATTGTCTTGAATCTTCTAAAGTATGTTTAGAGGCTAAATTTCTAATATTATCTGATGTGGTTCTCAATATATAGAGAGGAAATATTTCAGATCATTATATTATAGACAAGAGAGGGTAAATTATTTAAAAGGAGAGAAGCTTGGTACAGTTGAACTGGTAACATGTAGATACCAGTGGACTGTGATGTTATGTGTATGTGATACCTAGAGCAACCACTAAAAAACTATCCAAAGACAATAAATGAATCAGAATCAAATTGTCTAAAGAAAATACTCAAGTAGCCCACAGGAAAGCCAGACCTAGAAAACAAAAAGTGGGTAACAGTGAGGGGGAAAACAAACAAACAAACAGACAGACAAAAAAAAAAAACCACCAGAAAACAAAAACTAAAATGGCAAACTTAAGGCCTAACATGTATGGGAGAAAAATTTTTCCTCAACCCTTTTAGGGCTCCTCGCTAGGTCTGATAATGAAAGTGCCAAAGATAAATTAGCAGGAGAAAAGCATACACATTTTATTAGAACTTTTACACGTACTTGGGAGCCTTCCTAAAAAAAATGAAAACCTAAAGTGACCAGAGTAGGAAGCTTTTACAATGAAATATCTTTGTAAAGGCCTGAAAAGACAAAGGGGTTTGGGCAATGGGTAGTAAATGGTGAAAAAGTAACAAGGTTTGTTCATACAGCTTTCTTGGCCCTAAATTCCCTGTTTCTGGTAATAAGCATGTTTCCCTAATCCTGTCTTTAGGGAAGAGGAGGTCAAAGTGGACTTCTTGCTTTTGCTGTTTTCCCAAACTCCTTTGGCTTAAGATATTCAGTATGTCAAGGTGCCATCTTTTGGGGTAGTAGGTCCTGAGCCCCATCAATGTCAATAATCGCACTAAATATATATGATCTAAATGCATCCATTAAAAAACAGAGATTGGCTGAGTGGATAAAAATGTGCTGCAAATGTACGCTGTTATAGGGGGGGAAAAATAATTTTCCCTCTACCCTTCTAGGTTGTTGGCTGAGACCCCCCTTATTGTTGGAATAAAAGATTACCAGGAGAAAAACAAACTGAGGTTTAATAACGTGTGTGCCTCCTGTATACAAGGGAGAGATCCAGGAAGTATTGAGTAATGCCCCAGATGGCCCAAGCCACCGCCTTAAATACGATCTCCAGCTAAACACAAAAGATGGTGGGGGTGGGGGTGGGGGGGCCAGTTCTGGGAAGTTACCAGGCAAAGCACATTTAACCGGTATGGTTAAATCTTTGACCAGATTTAAATCTTTAGGCAGATTTAGATCTTTGCCTTGTCCAATGGGTCCCCCTAGTTTTAGTCATCCTTTTCCCAGTACAGAGAGGGAAACACTCTTACAAATGCAGATTTCCCTGGTAAATGTAAACTTCTCTCACAAATGACTAACTTCTGGGGTTTCAAATCTTTTTAAATGTCTGCTACTTAAAGAAATAAATAATCCACTCAAGGTAATCCTTACACCAAAGAGGTATATTTTAGGGTGGCAAATAATGTCCCCCTTCACTGTCTACAAGGAACTCACTTGGAGTAGAACTACACACGCAGGTTGAAATTAAAGGGTAGGAGAAGCGAAACCGTACAAATATCAACGAAAGGAATCAGGATTGCCTCTCCCAATCAGGTAAGTAAACCAGAGCAAAGAAAGTTACCAGAGATAGAAAGGGACATTACAGACCGATAAAAGGGTCAAACCACTAAGAAAGCCGTACAATTCTAAATGTTTAAGCACCAAATAACAGCCTCGCAAAATACAGGAGGCAAAAAAATGGGTGAGCCAAGTGGAATAACAGGCAAATCCACAGTTAGAGGTAAACAGGTCAACACCCCTATCAACAACTGATAGAGCGACCAGACAAAAAGTTAGCAAATACATAGACCCCAACAAGTGGCACGGCCACTCATTTTCATCTGTAAACCAGCAATGAAAATGCAGAGGTGGACAAACGTTCCCTTCTTCCTTTCTAGGCCCTTTGGCTGGTTTAATAATTATACTGACACCGGGCAGATTAACAGGAGAAAAACAAATGTAATTTCTTATGTATGAGAGCCCCACAAAGACAGGAGACTCAAATGATGAGGGGGTGTGGGGCAAGCTGAGGGCAAAGTACAGGCTAACAGCACCCCTCTGCCCCCACACCCCCCACCCCAGGTGGGGCATGTGTGATATTCCTCGGACACTCCTGGCCACCCAAGAACAGGGGAAAGGAAAGAAAGCAGATGGTTGACTCGTGGAGATCACAGTCCTGCGGGACAGGAGTCTCCTTCAGTTTATGGAGAGCTTAGTAAACTGCAAGAAAAAGGCAATCTTATCCACAGCCTAATTCCCAGACACCTATAGGCTCCATTTCCTGGAGCCCTAATATCACCCTCATCAAGATGGAAGGGGGTTTAAGTGCTTGCCATGGCGATGGGGGAAACTAAGGCAAATGAAAAATTAAATTTCCTTGCTGTCTACACCCCATTGACAAGCCCATGAAACCGGCAGAGTGACCTCCCTCTGGGAGCTCAGCTGCCTCAATGATCACACTTTGCTGGGGGCAAAAGAGAGCCTTAGCTTAACATTACCCCGACCCCCCAAGATCCTGTAAGTCTCCTGAAACACATCAAAATTCCTTTGCAAACAAACCTCCTTTATCTTTAACCCCCAAGTATATGTTGGCAATTATATTCTCAGCTTATGGGCCCAGATATACATCCGAATGAAGGTCTCATGACTGAGGTTTCACTAAACGGTAATAAATGACATTTTTCTAACAACAGCTACTCCCTCAAGGTCCTAGAAAATTTGCTTCCAAAATTCCTTAGAGATACACTCTACCCCTAACCCCACCCCGCCCCAGCCTGAAGGTATATAATCGGTCACTCTTCACAGCCCCAGGGCAGCTCTTTCTGCCTACCCGTCCTGTCCCCCTGCTTTAATAAAAATCACCTTTTTGCACCAAAGAGGTCTTCAAGAATTCTTGCTTGGCCGTTGGCTCCGAACCCCCCTTCCCCCTTCACTCCAAAACGTCCTCACAAAGGCCGTCAGGCAATTGAGGCTTGTAGGCCATCGTGAGCTAAGAAATGGGATAGGGGCCTGGGGCTTCAAAGGGGAGGGGTCAATTCACAGAAAGGTAAGTGTAGATGTTTGGTTAATCAGATGTTTGCTCGGCCTGGCAGAAAAACCTTTCAGATTAAAAAAAAAAAAAAAAAAAAACAAAAAACAGGTATGCCTGACAATAGCTCTCCTTCTGGTACTGTTAGAGTAGGCAGTTACATTGCAACAGGATGCCTGGAGGTCGAGGAAGTCGTGGCCACCTATCTGGAAACTGAGAGGCCCGTCACACCAGACAGGCCCAAAATGGCGGCGAACTGACAGAAAGCCCCTGAGCAAATTAGGAAAAAAAGGCCTGAAACCCCGCTTTTCATCCCTAGTGAACATCCTAGTTAACACCTAGGATAAAAGAAAGAAACTCGAACCCCAGGGAGGCAGCTGGCTGTCTCTCTGGAGCTTTCTCCTACTCCTATCTCAAGAGTGTACTTTTCACTTCCACAAACTCTCCCACTTGTGTCCCTCGTGTCGCCGCTGTGTTCTGTGTCTGTCTTTGGATTCTTTCTCCTGACAAGACCAATAACCTCTGGCGACTCCTTTGGGACCGGCTCAGTCGAGGCCTCAGGGCCCGAGTTTTCCCAGTTTACCCGGCAACAAGATCTCTATTAATTTAAAAGGATAACAGAAGGTATGCTCTCACTTGTATTACATTTATACACCTGTCCATATAGACTTGCACAAAGTAAAACTTCTGGAAGATTGAGGGCAGAAGTGTCCCGGATAATGGAATTACAGTAGATTTTTATTTGTCTATTTGAAATTGTTTTGAATGGTTGATGGGCAGACAGAGGCGGTTGGGAGACCTTTCATTTGGAGGGAGGCTGAGAATTTGGAAAAGAGAAGAAAGGTCCCCAAACAGATAACAGGGGGTCCAGAAAGTGTTTCTCCCCTACAGATTCAGCTCTTCCTGTCTCCAGGTCACCTTTGTTGGACCGGAAGGTACAAAGACTTTCCGTGACTGAAAGGAGAATCAGGAAGGTAAGACAGGTTATTTTTTGCTCGTTTGCTTTGTTACTCAGAGACTGCCTCTCTGAAGAAAATGTGGGTGTTTTATTAAGCAAGGGGGTGTATAAACCCTTCTAGAATTTAACTTTGATGGCTTGACTCCTGGCCTTGCTGTGTCCAAAGTTGGTGCTTTATCAGATACAACTGGGGAGATTTTTTATTAAAAAAATCTTTCTGGTTTCTCCGCACTCCCACTATAGATCTGGGGTCCTACCACAGGGTCCGGGCATTGATTTTTTTTAAAAATTCTCGTTCACTTGTTACAGATCAGCCAGTTTTCCAGGAGAGATGGCAAAAAGGCCTAGGTCTGAGTCTAGGAGGCTTGGGGTTTAGTTTGAACTCCTCAATTAAGGGTAAAGTTTTAGGTAAAGCATCAAATATCAGGAAGGAAGGGAAGCAGGAAGGAGAGGAGGAGAGAGAGAAGAAAGGGACCAAAGCAAGCAGTCAGGCAAAAGTTTTGAAGGACAAGATGGGGAGAAAATAATCTGTTTGATCATTTTGAAAAGATCATTTTGAAAAGGATAGGAAATAATATTACCATCCAGATCTCACCTCTCCCGGGGAAGAACATAAGTGTCAGTGATTCTTAAACTGTAGCCGGAGTTTGATAATTAGAAAAAGAAAAAACAAACAACAACAACAAAAAAAAAAAAACACAAAAGGAAAGAAAAAGGAAAGGAAAGGAAAGGAAGAGAAAAGAGAAGAAAAGAAAAGAGAAGAAACAGAAAGAAACGAAACAAAAAGAAGAGAAAAGAAAAAGGGCCTGGGAGGGGTGAGGGGAAATGTCTTTTTATAAGAATGAATTTTAAAGACAGGGGTCTCTTTCACAGCTATATGTTGCCTCTGCTGAGACAGTAAATACACAGCAGTCTACTGACGTGGTATCTGGGAAAAGAGAATTTAAATTTAACTTTTCATTTTAAAGGGGTCCTTAAAAAAAAAGAAATTAAAGAAATCCTACTTCAAATGTGACTTCTTCATCCAAAAGACACTGTTGTAGATCGCCCTTACGTAAAGTGTTCGTAAACCGATGAAAAATATTCTTTCCCTCCCCTTTTCACAGGCAGTCAACAGCTCAGTCCTACCCAATCTGACACCGCCCCCCCTCAAACCGGGACCCAGACCTGCCCAAATATCTCCTCTTCCTCCACCAAGATCATTACTGGTTTTTGAGCATCATTTTTGGAGTCCCAGTTTTTTGAAAAAGGTTTACTAAGAACGACCCGCATACCAGCCTCTGCGGGGCCGTCCGGACCAGCCAACGAGGTGCCGCGAAGGGGAAGCGCGGGAAATTCAAACTCTTTGTCCTGCCTAGAGCTGCAGGGCCGTGCTTCCCGCCCTTCTGGTGGCATTCCAGAGAAACCAGTGACACAGGAAATAGGAGCCCGGCTTTCCCACCTGCAAGAAAAACTGAAAGGGCTTTAGATCAGCTGTTGCCATCGGTAAACAATTCTAATGCGAAACTAGAGTAATTTCATTTAATGTGTGCGCAGAGAGCTTGAGGTATACCCCGTAGATGCCCACGGGAACCACGGGCGGCTCCGCTGTTTACCTAATGCTTTAGGTCCTGGGGAGTTGAGGCTCCGGGAATACGAGCGCCTACCGGCTCTTTCTAGTACCTGGACCTCTCCTCCTCCCAATAGGGCAGCATGGAATAGTCATCCGCGGAGGGTCCCTATTTTGAAATGCTGTAGTCACTTCTTTACCTAGCAGGGAAACTCCCGTCTCCTTTAGAAACGTGCAGACACAGGGAAAGGAGTGAGCGCTTCCAAGTATTCCGAGTTTGGCGGAAAACGACACGTGGGCTGAAAAAAACCTTACAGGTGAAGTGGCGCTTTGCCGCACAGCCATTGCGCCACAGTAGTTTATTTCGCTGAGAGCCTAGTTAGTGACCATCCAAACGCATGCTTGGCTCTAAAAATGCCCCTACGGATCACCATTTCAGTGGATTCCTTTAAGACTGTAGCCCAAGCTTGCAATTGCTCAGCCACGGAATGGCAGTTATAGCTCTCCTTTGATAAAGTGGGTGGCTCTGAAAAGAGCCTTTGGGTTGGATTGTGCCTCCAAACACACTCACTTGGAGCTGGTGTACTTGGTGACGGCCTTGGT
>NW_024412467.1:1249817-1260326 GCF_014898765.1 Herpailurus yagouaroundi | reverse complement strand
ATGCCCAAGGACATCCAGCTGGCGCGCCGCATCCGCGGGGAGCGGGCGTAATGCTGGCTTCAGGTTGAAAAAGGCTCTTTTCAGAGCCACCCACACTTTCTCTTAAAAGTACCTGTAACTTTTAATTGCTTGGTGTAATTGAGCCGGCATGGAAATAGTCCTTTACGGATGTCTTTCATGTTCGGTATCTGAGCGTTGCATATCCCTTTGTCCCAGTCCGTTCAATTCAGTGATTTGTCATTCGCGTGGCGGCTTGTTGAGTATAGATCTAGTTATTCACAACTTAGATCAGTTTGACGTGCACACAAATTGAGGACAAAGTAAGCTTTTAATTGGCTTTGAGTTCTCCAGGGAGTTGTTTAATGTTTATTTTTGAGACCGGGCGAGTGGTGGGGAGGCAGAGGGACACCCCAGAATGAAACCGGCTCCTCCTGGCTCCGAGCTGTCAGCACAGGGCCTGCCGGGGCCCGAAATGGAGAACCCGGAGATCCTGACCTGGGCGGAAGTCGGAGCTTAACCGACAACCACCCAGGCGCCCCCTCCAGGGCGCAATTCTCTGAAGAGCGCTTCCACGGATTCATTGTTACCTGGTTGGGCTTTAATAAAAGAGAACATTTAGTTATGTGAGTTTGTAGGAGCTCCTGACCATCTCCTGTAATTCCTGCCCTGGTCCACTTAGCATAATAGAAGCTAACCTAATAGCATGATCAGTATCCATGCACTTAAGTGTTAATGTCCTTGTTAATTTCCTAAGTTTAAAAGTATAATGAACTGATGCTAGTTAAGCTTTTTCTGAGGCCTAAAATTGACACAACTTGGCAACTCTTAACAATTACAATTCAAAATTTCAAATACAAAACTAGCCAGTGAATATTAATTTATAATAGAAAGATGAGCCAAATTCCAATTTTGCAAAAATAAAACCATAGCCATCACAAAGTTCATTTTGTTAACATTATTATTAACTCTTGAATTAACTCTTGAATACATTTTATTAACTCTTGAATACAACCTTATCATGCTTATTTTCCTGTTTTTGACCGCATACTCCGACTTCATCTTCACTCGAAAGTTATTTTGTACTATTTTCTATATAGACAATAGGAAGAGAATTCAGTATTTCCTCCAGCACGATTGATCACAAACTGTTTTGTTCTCCTGATCGCTTAGTACTTTCAGCTTCAAAGCACGTTATTGGTAATGTCATGTGTAAGACTGTTCTCAAATTTAGAAAATCCTGTCAAGCTTCTTGCATACGTGAGTTGTAAAATTTAGAGGATTTCTTCATGGACTAGCTTCCCGTTCTGTACATTTCAAATCTTAACTCGTCTGTACTATACGTTCACTGCCAGCGCAGTTGCTACGAAAATGTAGATGTCATATAATGACAGGAGTCTGACATCTTCTTGTCTGTAATCCAGCTGAGTTTGTCCATGAACAGGAGAAAACTCCTTGACACCATTCTCACTTCAGATTGGCTAGAACTGAACTATATATGAGCACATCTGCAAATCGCACTTCTCATCTCATTAACCCTTACCCAAATACATTCAACTCCATTTTCTCTTACCCAAATCCAGATTTGTTCTTCGGTATCTCACGATAATCAGACAAAAGGTGAACTGTAATGAAAGGGAAGATTAACTTCCAATAGACCACAAATCTAAGCGGCTGTGAAGAAAATATTTTAACATTGAAATTTTGCAAAAAAATGAGACCCAGTGAACACAGTCCCAAGGGCCCCTCTCAGGCCTTTGCGCCTAATATTTGAGTTTCATTAGCTTCTGGGTAAACCTGCTTCTGATCACTGGCTACGTTTTTCTAACTTATATACGGCTTTCCCATGCCCTCCTACCACTCTGTTCTAACATCTCAGCCTAGCACCCTAGGAGTTGAGAATCACTGGTTTGGGATGACTCTAGGTCTCTGGGAAAGAGCTTTGCTTTGCATGATGCTTTGAACCGTGGTACCATTCTCAGAGTTACCAGAAGAACAAAAGTTGTGGGGAGGAGATAAAGTCAATTCTGAGCAGTTTGAACATTTTCGGTATCGCGGTGAGTTCCCTGGGACAATATTGCAGGATGGTATTGATCTAGCCTGGGCTGAATATCATCTTCCTTTAGAGAAGGTTCCATGGAAGAGGTCCCCACATTTTCGTTGGAGTCTGTCTCCTAGTTCTCCATGGGTCAAATATCACATGAACCGATTGGCCTGCATTATTATAGAACATTCTTAATACAACCCTGAAAATCAGGTTCTCTCACTGTCTCCATTTTATAGAGGAAGAATGTTAGCCCAAGAGAGTTTACTTTAATTGGCCAGATTCATAATAGATATCATTGACAAGCAACCTCACACCAAACCCACACACTAAATATCTTCGGACCAATAAGACTTCCTGGAAATGGATTGTTAGACCCAGTTCCTCCTCAAGGCTCACTCGGACTCACAGATTAGTGGATGGGTGGGAAATGCAGTGGCCTGGCCTGGGCTATGTTCTGTTATGAGAGTCCTCTGGTCAGTGGCCTAGTACAAGGGGAAATGCATACGATGCATAGAAGAAACATCACCTTTCAGAGATGCTTTCTGGGCTTCAAGACCAGCTCAGAATAATCATCTCCTTGGAAACATCTGGATTCTACTACAGAGCAGGTATTTGCTTGTGTTTTCATCACAGTATTTAGTTACTGTGGAACTATATCATCCAAGATAGTAGGCCACTAGCCATATATGGCTATGAAGCACTTGAAATGTGGCTGGTCCAAACCGAGATGAGCTTTACGTGTAAAATACGTACCAGGTTTCAAAGAGTTGTCTGAAAAATAGAATTAAAAAAAAAAAATCTCAGTATTTTTTATATTAGATGACTTGTTGAAATAATATTTCTATAATAGTGAGTTAAAGTTCTATCAAAATAGATTTTTCTTCTTCCTTTACACTTTTTGAAATGTGGCTACTAGAAAATTTCAAATAACCTATGTGACTCCTATTGTATTTCTGAGGAAAAGCACTACTCTGCAGAGGGTGATGACACCGGCTCACTGAGCAGAAACTAACTAGCTATGTTCTTTATATCACCAGTCCTCAGTAATCATGACACCTCCCTCAGAGTGCTGTGATAAGAAGGTGTTTGAAAAGAAATGGAGGGGCGCCTGGGTGGCTCAGTCAGTTAAACGTCTGACTTCGGCTCAGGTCACGATCTCAAGGTTGGTGGGTTTGAGCCCCGCATCGGGCTCTTGTGCTGACGGCTCGGAGCCTGGAGCCTGCTTCGGATTCTGTGTCTCCCTCTCTCTCTGCCCCTCCCCCGCTTGCACTCTGCTTCTCTCTGTCTCAAAAATACTAAGTAAACATTAAAAAAAGAAAAGCGATGGAGACTTCTCCCCGACAATGCTTGGCACGTTGTAAATTAGAACTCAGGAATTGCTAGCTTTCGACAGCAGTGTTGTTCCCACTGTACCCTAAATCCCAGCTCTACTCTGAAACCCTCTAATGATGTCACCTTGCCTTTTACTGGACCAACTGTTCATCTCTGGCCTGAATTTCAACCCAAAGTTACTCTCTACATTTCCCTTAGGCGTAGAATCACCTAGAAATTTGCCTACGAGAAGTAATAGGATATTTAATTTTTCAGCCACGAGACCACTTGTGTATGCGCAGAAAATGTTTAAAAGGTGGGTATAATGCATTAAAATAACCTGTAATTTCTTTTTTTTTCTTTTTTAAATTTTTTTTAACGTTTATTTATTTTTGAGACAGAGAGAGACAGAGCATGAACAGGGGAGGGGCAGAGAGAGAGGGAGACACAGAATCTGAAACAGGCTTCAGGCTCTGAGCTGTCAGCACAGAGCCCGACGCGGGGCTCGAACTCACGGACCGTGAGATCATGCCCTGAGCGGAAGTCGGACGCTTAACCGACCAGGCCACCCAGGCGCCCCTAACCTGTAATTTCTGAGTTACACTTTTATCGTATGTGGACATGAAATCATGAATTTTCATGTTGAATTATCAATCAGCAATTTAGTTGATGCGGTAATCATTGCCAAGTTTAGGTAGTCAGCCATGTTTGGGCAATTATTTGAATATATTATTGCCGTTGTCAATATTATTTAATAATAATAAGTAGATTATTGAAAATGATAACATTAATAATGTCAAAATAAAATATAGACTTCACAAACTAAAAATCAAGACAAGGACCTTTTTCTTTTTTTTTTTTAATTTTTTTTTTAACGTTTATTTATTTTTGAGACAGAGAGAGACAGAGCATGAACAGGGGAGGGGCAGAGAGAGAGGGAGACACAGAATCTGAAGCAGGCTCCAGGCTCTGAGCTGTCAGCACAGAGCCCGACGCGGGGCTTGAACTCACGGACGGTGGGATCATGACCTGAGCCGAAGTCGGACGAAGTCGGACGCTTAACCGACCAAGCCACCCAGGCGCCCCACAAGGACCTTTTTCTTAAAGCAGCCAATGTAGAGTCTAATGAATGGCTTACAGTATTAGACCTAAGCCAGTCAACTTTGTGGACACCCGTGAGGGAATGGGCCAAAATTAAGGAAACATACTGTTGAAGGTCTTACCGAAAGTCTAGGCAAAATTAGAGGTTTTTATGATAACTTTTAGCTCTCTGTGAGTGAACTCTCCCCTCACCCTTACTAGAGAAGGGCAAATATTTGTTTTTGAGGAATGCATTTCATTTGAATAGTAAAAGGGTGCCCTTTACCTATGCAAATATGTTTGCAGGAGACTTCAATGTTAGGATCCATTGTAAGTATATGAACCTAAAAAGTGTGTGGACTTGAAAGAATGAGTACTTAGCGCAAGTACTTATGGTACTTAGCACAAGTACTGTGATTAAATTTAAGTGTCTTAATTGGGTCTCCTGGTTGCTGCAACTTGACCCAACCTGAGCCAAGGGAGGCTCCTGCCCCAGTGACAGGAGTACAGATGGCTCAGAGGACCCAGAATCCCCACGTTAGGAACCCAGAGAACGAAGCTCTATGCATCTCTCCTCTGTGCTCTGCCCTTGGCTCCATTCGGCATTTTTCATTCATCAGACCTTCCGGTGTCTCCTACAGACAACACCTCCCAGCCCCTGACATCAGGTCACCTCAATTTCTGCAACTCAGTTCCAGTTTTTGAACAGAGAATTTTTGATTGGTTCATATTGGCCCAATGACTTTTGGACCGGTCAACCCCCTTTAGGGTCAAAAGTTTAGGTCCACAGAGGACAGCGTATATGAAGACCCACTGATGTGAAAGCTTTAAGCCAAGGATGAGGCTAGAGAAGAGAAGGATATTTGGGACCAGAGGGCATTCTAGAGTTTATTGTCCGTAAGGCTGCCATGAGCCACGTACAGTTGAGTGAGTTCTTGAAATAGACACCTAGGAACTGAGATGTGCTGTTTGTGTAAAATACATGGAGATTCCAAAGACACAATGCGAGGAACAAAAAAGAATGTAAAATCTCTCATAAATATTTTTACATTGATTTTGTGCTGAGCAAGAATATTTTGGACATGTTAGGTTAAATAAATTATGTGGGGTTTTTTTATATTTCTTTTTGAGTGTGTGTGTGTGTGTGTGTGTGTGTGTGAGAGAGAGAGAGAGAGAGAGAGAGAGCAGCAGAGAGAGAGGGAGACAGAGGATCTGAAGAGCCTGATGTGGGGCTCAAACTCACAGACCATGAGATGATGACCCCAGCGGAAGTCAGATGGTTAATGGACTGAGCCATTCAGGTGCCCCTACATTATGTAATTAAAACTGATTCACCTGTTTCTTTCTCCCTTGCTTAATTTGGCTACAGACAGGACTGTTCTAGAGGTTGTTCATTCACTAGGCATAGATCCCTTCCATTACTGGATATCTTCAGTGTGCCAGGCCCCAAAGGAATCAAAAATCTCATAGGTTGTCATTTTCAACAGCAACAAAGGTGACAAGATATCTGGGAATAAAGGGTAATATATAATATGAAGATCTGTCTGCAGAAAATTTCAAACCCTCACGTAAAATATTAATGGGGGGTGGGGGGAGGGATGTGAAAACATAAAATGTTCTTGAACAGGAAAACTCATCCTCTCCCCAAATTAATTTGTAAATTTAACACCATCCCAATAAAAGTACGAGGATATTGAGGTAGTGTGTGTGTGTGTGTGTGTGTGTGTGTGTGTGTGTGTGTTTATGTGTAATGGAGGGGTGAAGAGGTGAGGTGGGAGGGAGGAAGCATCTTAAAGTGCATTTCGAAAAACAAAATAAACAAACAAAAACTAGAATAACCAGGAAATTCTGGAAAAAAAAAAAAAAAGCAACGAGAGGGAATGAGCTCTATCTTCCCTCGGTCATGTTATAACATCTCAGTTTCTCAAACATTCATGTTATAACATGTCAGTTTCTCAAACATTCCATTTTTATTTCAGTACCTACCATGGGTTATGTATTCTCAGCATTGAAGACAGTGCTGTGAACAATACTTAACAGTATGATCTCACTGGAGAAATGGCCAGAAAGATCAAAGGGACAAAGTAGAAAACCTAGGATTACTCCACGTATCCATGGAATTTAGCCTATGATAACGGTTGGCATCTCCAACGGGAGTGAGTGAGGTGGGGAGGGGAAAGGAGGCAGAAATGGAAGAGTCGTACGCATTTATTAAACCTTGTAACAAAATACAGGGGTTTCAATTGCTTCTAAAGTGAAATTGACAACACAAAAATTATCGAAACAAACCTTGGGAAAACTTTTCTTGGCGTGAATGCGCGCGCGCGGGTGCGCTGTGCTCTCAAAGAAGGGAGGTCTTTCTACACATGAAAACGAACATTATAGTATCCCATTCCGTTGGGAGGGACGGTGCGGGCAGGAATGAACTCCGTGGTCACTACCGGTAATGGGGGTAGTGATTAATTAATTAATTAGATTAATTAATCTAAGTTACTTAACGACTCCATCAGTCGCTGTGGCAATGGGCGAAGAACTGAGCTTCGGGTCTCCAGAAGCCCCGGTTCCTGGAACCAACGGTGTTGACCAGAATATAAAACACGACGCTGGACTTTCCTCTGCCCAGAAGAAACGCCATCAGTATGAAAGAAGCCGCAGATACCGCCGTGAAGATAAACTAAAGGCCTTCGTTAGAGACATCACTTCACCCCCACACATGCATATACGTTCCCAGGTTTACCCGTACGTTACTCGCGTAGAAACCGTTGGGACTTCGGCCGCGCAAAAATGCGTTGAAAGCATCTCCGGCGTTTAGATGTTGACGTCTACCTAAAACGACGCTCGGTGACCCGCTGCCGGGACAAGATGGCCGACGAAGGGTTGTTGTGATGCACTCCAATCCCATCACACTTTTGCGCAAAGTTACATGACGCGAGGGACAGAAGGGCGCCGGTCCAGCGGCGCCCGGTGGCGGGGTGGCCGCCGCCGCCGCCGCCGCCGCGCGGTGGTCCAGACGCGGTCCTCAGCGGCCGCAGCGCGCGGGCTGGCCCACGGGAGCGCGCGGCACGGACGCCCGCACCGTCTCCTCCCCGGCGGGGTGCTGCGGCCGTCCCCGGACACGAGCTGGACTTTCCAAACCATGGGAAGTGTCCGAGGTATCAGGGACACACTTACCGGGCGAAAAAGGCACAATCAACCCACTGGAAACGAAACGTACACAGAATACACAAGAGGCCGGCCTCCACCCAATAAAACACGCGATGAAAAGCGTGGGCCGGAGGAGCGGGCCAACCCGCGAGCAGGGCGGGACTTTTGAACGGCTTTCCAACCCAATCGGGGGATTCCTGGAGACCGAGGAACTGGCTGACTTGATTTGTGGTTGTTTTCGATGGCCTGGCGCGGGGCGGGGCTGGCGCGCGAGTGCGCGCCTCCGGGACAGCGCTTCCGCAAGGTAGCGGGGGAGGCCACCCGGGATACCGCTGGGCAGGGGACGAGCCCTAGGGCCGCGCAGAGACCCCCGCCGCCCCTTTTCGGCTGGCGTCAACTGTAGCTGCCAACCACACCTAGAACGAAAGGTTAAAGGGGGAAAGGGACAGGGTTAGAAGGTTCAGCTCTTTCTTTGAGATCAGTGGTGGCTCTGAAAAGAGCCTTTTTGGGTTGCAGAAGCAGACGTTCTTCAACAGCCTACTTCTTTTTGGGTGCAGCCTTCTTGGGCTTGGCAACCTTGGGTTTGGCGGTCTTGGGCTTCACGGCCTTAGCTGCGCTCTTGGAGGCCTTCTTCGGCTTGGCAGCCTTCGCTTTCTTCGGACTCTTGGCCACTTTCTTGGCGACGGCAGCCCCCGCCGGCTTCTTCACCTTCTTTGGGGTCTTCTTGGCGCTCTTCTTGGGAGTGCCGGCCCCGGTGGCCTTCTTGGCTTTCTTGGGCGCCCCGGAAGCCTTCTTGGGCTTGGCCGCGCCCGCCTTCTTGGCTTTGGGCTTGGCCTCCCCGGACGCCGCCTTCTTGTTGAGCTTGAACGAGCCCGAGGCGCCGGTGCCCTTGGTCTGCACCAGGGTGCCCTTGCTCACCAGGCTCTTGAGGCCCAGCTTGATGCGGCTGTTGTTTTTCTCCACGTCGTAGCCGGCGGCCGCCAGCGCCTTCTTGAGCGCGGCCAGGGACACGCCGCTGCGCTCCTTGGAGGCGGCCACGGCCTTGGTGATGAGCTCGGACACCGGCGGCCCAGAAGCTTTGCGGCGCACCCCTGCGGGTTTCTTGGCCGCCTTCTTCTTCACGGGGGCCTTCTCCGCGGGGGGCGCGGCGGCAGGAGCGGCGGGAGCGGTCTCCGACATGCTGAAGCTGTAGGACCGGGGACAAGTGGCAGAGCGCCGTGGGTGCGCCGGGGCCGGGCCGCCGTATATATAGAGCGCAGGCGCGCGCTGATTGGTGCTCCGCTCGCCCGCCTGGCTGGCAGGCTCCGAGCCGCCGCCGTGCGCCCAAGTTGTGTTTGTTCCACTTCACAAAAGGGGGAAAATGTTAAAATACCCCGCACCAAATCTCCCGGCTTTGGTCGGAAAAGGATCCGAGAAGCCTCAGGCTCCGGGCTCTCCATTTATTTTTTCCGCAACCCCAAAGGCGACGCGTCCAGGAGCCCCCAACTCCCCCAACTCCGAGGGAAGTCCAGGGCGGTGGGAGACCACTTTCTGTTTTTCTCTTAAATTACCTGTTCGCTCCGTTGCCCCTGAAAGTTCTTTTTCTCAGGGGTGGTTGGGCACATGGTTGCCTTCTTTGGGAGACAAAAACGAAATGGTTTCCACCTAAATTTTCACGATAATTCTCTTTCTTCGCGAGGGAAGTAACACAGGTCCTCTGTGAATTCTGCGCACAGACCCACAGGAACCGTGGACTGGTTCAAGGATTCCCGGGCCAGTCCAAAGCAGTTAGGGTTGGATGAAAGGGGGTCCAAAGGCCTTGGGGGGTGTCCTGGACCGTGGGGGGTTAGAGACTTAAATCTTAGATTTGAAGACACTGAAATTCTTTATCAACTCCGTCTTTTCGTAGATGGGGGCGGGGCACTCTTCACTTCTCCAAAGGCGAGAAATTGGGCAGTTTTTAAAAAAGATCTCAGGTTCCCCTCTGGGTTGTGCAAGGCAGGGGGTCTGACCCTCAAGAATAGAGATAATAAGGGAAGAAAGGAGACCCCCTAAGCCTGCAAAGAATCCTCAATAGACTTGGTAGCTATAGACATTGAGATGATCTCTCTCCAAAGAAAACAAGCATTTATTTATTTATTTTTATATGTTCCAATAAAGACATGAACTTCAGCACGTGAAAATTCTAGATTACTTCCAGTAACAACATCTAACTCATGTTATGGTATAGAAGGAAACTCTCTACCTGGGAATTCGACAGTCTCGATGGAAGGAAAGCAGCTAACATTAATGTGATACACTTTTTTAAGATGGACTGGAGATTCGAAGTAGAACAAAATGGATGGCAAATTTTTAAATAGAAATAGAGGAAAATTCCTAGAACATGTAAGTTTTTATACCATTTTTCTGTTGTTGGTAAGATTACCCCTTCTCATGCCTTTGGTGCTGGTCATTCGGATTCTATTCTCAAGTTTGCTTTGTCTTTTAGGGACCAAGGAAGTATTACAACTTACCCGAAATTCCCATTCAAATATACAGCCACATGAAAATATGTGTTGAAGATGCCAGCCTTGGACCGGGGTCAAAAAAGGTTATACAACTTAACTTCAGTGATGAAAAAAAAAAAAAAAAATGAGGCATTTTTAGACTAAGAATAACTCCATTGTAAGTTTCACTGAATAACATTTGTTCAACATTCGGAAATTGTGTCTACTACTGATCATGTCCTCTGAGAATTAACAGCCTAATGAGATTAGTGATGGATGAATTAGCAGCCATAGAAAACCACTCTAGACCTTCCATCCCTCGCCGTGATTTTGGATATAGGAATCGTAAGAAATTATCGAAAGTGTCTGAACAACTAAAGCACTTTTATCACACTAATGTATCTTGGCATTAAAATAAGGAAATCAAATAAGAACATGCACTTTGCTCTGATTCTATGTACAAGG
>NW_024412467.1:1229596-1249717 GCF_014898765.1 Herpailurus yagouaroundi | reverse complement strand
TCCAGCCATTTGAAATTCAGTGAAATGTCCTGTACCCACCAGAAAAATAGCAGTGTAGAATCTTGATTGCCAGGTCACTGGACCTCCCCTCACCATCAGTTGGTGTCCTGATTTATACATCAACAGCACATAAGTTCGATTCCTGTGATTCAAGTCTCTAATATGATCACTCAGGTTGAATCAATCAAAACACATCTCCCTACAGGCAAGTCTGACGTCCAGATCTCAGGTCATTCGGACACCAGCCACTCAGTCTTGCTCCCAACCTCCTGGCCACAGGGTAGAGATCAGAAGGCAGAGAAACAAGATTCTTGATCTTCTCCAGATTCTTGTAATGCATGTTGAGAAAAGCTATCCAAAAATGAAAAATAAGGCAAAACTGTTTCTTTGTGTCTTTCCAAGCTGTATTAGAAAATTGTCTAAGTTCATTTGCAGGTCATTTGATGCTCTAAGGCAATACTACACAAAATAGAATGTGGGTCACATACGTAATTTTACGTTTTCTAGTAGTCACATGACACAAGTACAAAGAAACATGAGTTTAAGTTTAATAATATATTTTGCTTCACTCAATATATCCAAACTATCACCATTTCAACATGTAATCCGTATTTTTAAAAATACGATGGTTTATATTCCCTTTTTTTCACATCGCGAGGCTTCCAAATCTAGTATATTTTACATTCGTAGAATATTCCATCTCAGTCTAGCCACCTTACAGGTGCTCCCTGGCCACATAAGACCAACAGCTACCATTCTGGACAGCACGGCTTTGGCAAAGGTAACTTTGACTTCATAATTACTCTTTGATTACACCCAAAGTATGTAAAATTAGACAGTGACATATAGAGGGTTGATACATTAATAAGTGTTTTGTCCAGTAGAGAGGCATATGAACTCTTTTCAGTAGAAAAGCCAACCCTAAAAGTGATGATTGTATTGCTTAATAGAACATTAACCAGTTTTGTATTTTTCCACCTTCCTGCCTTTTACCTTCTCCTGCCTAAATGCGTATTTCATTCTCCTGTGTCCTGCTTTCACCCAACTTTGCCATCCTGCTTGCTCCCTTGCCAATGACATAACATTCTTTGACCCAGGCAGGAGCTCACTCTAAACAGTACTTGTATGAGACTTGTGTTTTTAACCTCTTGAAAAGCATACTTTGACGCTCGGTTCATCGGTTTGTTCCAAGCGCTCTAAACCAGAACCTTTAGAAACCATTCTAAAACTCGGGAGATAGAAAACTTTTTGACTGTCAACCTTACAGTGACCTTAGATCTGGCAGGTGGGTCACAGAGTCTCGGGCTTTGAAATAAGATGGGACAAGCCCGTGAGCCACCAAAAGCCTATTAAAATTACCTCCAGGGGAAAATTCAGGTGAAGGGTGTGGTCTTCCCCCTCAAAATTGATGGCCTTAAGGGGGGCCAACAATAAACTGAGGACAGACATACTGCAATGCGGTCAATTGTGTATTCTTGCATTTACACACATTCTGGATATTACAGGTTGGCTGCTTTTGTTTCATGTGCTTTGGGTCTGGAAAGCTGGTGAACAGAGCTAATTACGCAGAGCCGAATGTCCAGTCCAAAAGGCTGTCACAGCCTTTTGGACTGGACAGAGGGTGTGGGGGAGAGACGTGAACAGCGAGAAAAACATAAGGACAGTGAGGGGGGTTGCTGGAGCAGGTGCACAGACGCTCCCTTTACCAGGCCAGGATAGGGTTCTGTCTGCTTTTGAAGGTAGCTAACCTGATATTAATGAACCTTGTTACAGGCCCCAACTGGGAGCGAGTAAAACCTGCTCTTTCCTCGCTCCCGAGGGATGGGGCTCTAATAATACCAGCCGCCCTCCTGGCCTGCCTGCCCAAGGGCGTAAAGTGTTCGTGCTTGGGTCCACCTTGAGGTTGATAATAGAGGGCCGCCTGAGAAAAAATATGCAGGAAAGAGATTCAGGAGAGTGGCCTAAAGAAGACTGTAGGCCCTCCAGTCTGTTTGCTTGCTTTTTAGCCCCACAAACAAATAACCCAGTCTCTGCAGGCAAATGGCCAACGATTAGGGGGGATCAGACCTGAGCCAAAATGTTTCCCCCACCAGCCCGTGGGGCACTTTAAGGGCTGAGACCACGGTTTCTCTATGTTTATCCCCGGACACGTCCTTAAAAGACATTAGTGCTTAATAAATGCATCGGGAGTATCACCAATGGAACGACACATTCCAGAATATATTCACCTGACATTTTGGAATTGCTCTTAGGACCACATAAGTGACGCAGGAAACTAGCTCATTCATTGCCACCTCACTCTTTAAGCGTGTTTTCAAATGACTGTAAGCTGTTTCAGAAGTCAAACCTACCCTCAAGAGGATTTCTCAACAGTGAGATTATATACATTTTTACAGCTTCCTAGTCTAGGTCTCTAATAAAGGCAGTGATAATGCACAAGATGCAGACATATTTTAGGCAATAGCCTTCATCGGAAGGAGGGTATAGCCTCACTCAGTGACTGTTTTGGAGGAAACACGGACGTACAAGTTTTGATAGATTTGTTAGGATGTGTTATTGCCATCACGATGCCATGCATGAGCTTCCCACACACAGGGCACTTGTTAAGCAAAAGACACTGGAAGAGATAATAAAAGCAAAGATCAGCCCAGCAAACTGGTGGGACAGTCAGAGACAAGCATAAATATCATGCTGTGTGATGAATCTGGTGGGAAAGACCAAAACCACTGAGAAAACGGAAGAATAAAAACATTAAACTGTTACTGTGCTGGTTACACCTTCGCCTTCAAATCCTTACCAAACCCACTGGGAAAATAAGACATTCGATTTCAGCCTAGATCAGTGGTTCTCAAACTTTAGATTCCAGGACTCCTTTACACTCTTAAAAATTAGTAGGGCGCCCCCCAAATCTCATTAGTGAAGGTCACGAATATAGACATATGAACCACTTTAGAAATTAAAACTGAGGATTAAACTAATAATGTATGGGGCGCCTGGGTGGCGCAGTCGGTTAAGCGTCCGACTTCAGCCAGGCCACGATCTCGCGGTCCGTGAGTTTGAGCCCCGCATCGGGCTCTGGGCTGACGGCTCAGAGCCTGGAGCCTGTTTCCGATTCTGTGTCTCCCTCTCTCTCTGCTCCTCCCCCGTTCATGCTCTGTCTCTCTGTCCCAAAAATAAATAAACGTTGAAAAAAAAATTAAAAAAAAAACAACAAAAAAAAAACCTAATAATGTATATCTAAATGCACTTGGTAGTATCCATGAAATACAAAATTAATTTTATTTATTTAGAATTATACATAATTAACAGATGGCATATGTTGTATATCCATCTATATTATATACTATAGGCTTGTATATATAATGTATAGTATAGGGTACCACCTGCTACGTTCTCAGGCTTTCCCAACTTTCATGTCCTCCTCTGTAACATGGAGTAGCACCTCTCCCAAGGAATATAGTGAGAATTAAATGAGGTAACATGCGTATAGTTCCTGAGATGGCGCTGAACACACAGTTGCCTCTTCCCTGAAGTTTATTTCCATTAGATCTGCCCACCGTGGGATTCTGCTGTTTTGGGGGTGACTCTGAGAAAGTTGGCCCTCTCCTTAATTTGAACGGGGGTGAGAATAGGCCATCCATCAGGCTTGTTCACTCTTTCCAATTATGTGTGCTTCCCCTGGAAGCCTCTGAAAGGTCACACGACCCGGGTACTACCCCAAGGGAGACTTTAAGAAGAGGTTCTAACAAGACGAGATGAAGTTGGGGCATCGGAGAAAGGAGTGTGTGTGTGTGTGTGTGTGTGTGTGTGTGTGTGTGCGTGTGTGTACACGCATGCAGTTGTGAGTGTGTGTGTGTTGGGGAATGGTAGGTGAGCATAACCCAGGACCATCACTGTCACTCAGAATCTACCCCCACACTCCTGTTCTTGGAGCTCACTCCTTGCCCGAAACTCCATGGGAAACGGTTATGAGGACGCTCACAGTCACCCAGTCCCTGCCTTCTGTATGTCAGGTGCACGCACACTTTCAGTGGCAGGCAGGTCTGGCTGTCAGGGAGGACTGTGTTGCCAGTACGTGAGAGGGACCAAGGTACTCCGTCACCCTGAATTTGTTACTACCAAACTCACCTAAGCGAGCTTAAGTTAAACAGAAATCCTCGTTGGGACCAAATTCTTGTTGGTCCTAGCTTACCTACGGATTTGTAGCTATGCTTCACTTAAAACATAGATTTCGTATTCTTTTCATGGTTAATGGGAGTGGCACTTATATTTCCTCTTAACTTTATCAAATAGTCCAAGAAAGATACAGAGGTGGCACAGTACATTTCTCAAAATGACTGTCCCAGAAGCTGGAATGCCTGGGTTCAAGTTCAACTTTGCCACAGGACGAGTTAATTCCTTTCTCTATGTTGCAGTTTTCTCATCTGTAAACGTCGATAATAGTACCTGATTCATAGGATTACGAGAATTAATGAGTTAATATTTATGTAGTTCTTAGAATAAATAGTGCCTACCATATAAGTACAAAATTTTACATATATATTTTCAGTAAAATTAGTTGTAGAAGCATATATGTATTCTTATAGCCACAATATGGCACCGTGCTGCAACTTTGGTTTTAAGAGTGTCAACAATGCTAATAAACAGTTAACCGAACACTTTCTACAGACCAGGCATTATATGCACTATTCTCGTTCCGTCTTCACCACTGACCTATACACCCTTTACAATCATTATCATTTCATCGATAAGAAGGATGGAAATTGAGAATTCAGATTTCTCCTGGGCCAGCCCTTGAAGGCTGATTACCATCCATATCCCTCAACACACACACATAGCTACCAATCGAAGTACAGTTGAAGGCAAGACTTACTTTTAATCTATGAAGTGCGTCCAAGTAAAATACACCCCGGCTATTAAATACTTACTAATCTGTTCGGTGAGTTTTAGGTAGGAAGCGTTTTCACACCTGTGAATACTTCCTGGTTGGACCTCACACCTTCCCAGCGGAATCCAGGACAATCCATCGTGCTGTTTGTTTTGATTGACACTAGGTGGCGCTCGTAAGCAACCAACGCTTATTTTAGAGGCTGGTATGTTCCAATTCGTCCAGGCCTTTATGTAAGTATTAACATCTAATCATACACTTAACAGTTCTCTGTCTCTTTTGGTGAACAAAAATTGCTATCCCCGCTTGACAGATGGCGATCCGGGGGCCTTGGGAAGCCCTAACACTGCAGGAGGTCCACAGGCAGACAGAACATGAGAGGAACAAATTGAGTGACTTGGGCTCTTGTTTAAATGGTGTAGGAAAATCATGCGGGATAATTCATTCATTGCGCAAAGAATTCGTCAGCACCTTCGATAAGGCCAGCACCGTGCCGGGCTCGGAGAATAAGAAAGTAAGTAAGACAGGCTCTCCCCTGATGGTGGGGTTGGGAGGAGGGGAAACCAGGAAATAGTGGATCACCGTACTTGTGAAAAAGGGGTCAGAGAGGGCCTGAAAAGGGGGAACAGTTGATTTTACCTGGGAGAGGAGGCTAGACATCGAATCTCACAAGCGCAACTTTTAAAGCACGCAGTTACTTCTTTTCATTTGCCAAGTGCAATGATCGCAAAGAGGAGAAAGGCGAACGAACACAGCATTGTGCAAAGACGGGGACACGGAAATTGCCTCTTCTGCTTAGTCGGGAACAAAATTATGAGATTTCTGGTTAGGTGTATCAGTTATGGCCACGGGGGTAGTCATAATAAGAATAATAACAAATATATTCAACAGTATGTGTTGTAGGGGGTTGTGACCTCGCAATGTGCCTAAGATCAATCCGGCACCTTGGCTGAAACGCACACACCTCAAACAGAGCCCCCAAGAGTGTCCTGCACTGAAGGGTAGGTTTATGAAAGTCCAAAGGAAGAGCCTCTGGCCACCTAGTTTTCTCGTCTGTGAAATGCAAAACATTAAGTAATTGTAAAACACCCAATTGCTGACCAGTAATTAGAAAGAGTTGTCGATAAAGAACTGAATAGAAAGGTTATGTGTTTAACCTTTGAAGTTTCCAGGGCTAGCTGAATTGTCTAAGGACAACAGTACAATGCACAGGTTTGCTTTGGCCTCGACCCTTTCCTGCCCGAAGGCATTTCCGAGGCAGGATGCTGTTTGCGACACTAGGCACGAGATGGCGCTCCAGATCCAAACGGCCCCCGGCGGGAGGGCTTGACTCCCGGGTTGCCTGCTGGCGAAGTCATTCATTTATTCACCTCGGGTTGACGTTGTAATACCCAGAAGGTTTTAAACCTCATCCCTGTACTGTCTTCTGCCGGACAGGAGTGATTATTACTCACGTGTGACGATGACAGTACTGAGAAGCAGCGAGACTGGAGTAGGGCCCAGAGCAGTCAAGTCGAGGGGCTGGCGGCCGGGACCTCTCTGGTCACTACTCTTCCTAAAGAGAAATACATTGTCCTGGACAAGAAACCCACGTGGCTTGATTCACTCACTCGCCCAATAATTACTAAGCAGGAGAAATCCGGACGGACAGCTACTGTCGCGGTGCCTCCAGTTAGAATTAAGAAGACACGTGGGGGGTGCCTGGGGGGCGCAGTCGGTGAAGCGTCCGACTTCAGCCAGGTCACGATCTCGCGGTCCGTGAGTTCGAGCCCCGCGTCGGGCTCTGGGCTGGTGGCTCGGAGCCTGGAGCCTGTTGCCGATTCTGTGTCTCCCTCTCTCTCTGCCCCTCCCCCGTTCATGCTCTGTCTCTCTCTGTTCCAAAAATAAATAAAAACGTTGAAAAAAATTAAAAAAAAAAAAAGAAGACACGTGGGAAGGGAAGGGAAGGGGCGGGGGGGGGGAGGGGGGGTTTAGGGCTCTCCGCCCAGCACTGAGCACAGGCCCCAAGAGGAACTGAGCCCAGCTTCCCGAACGATGGGGTGAAAACAGGCTGACAGAAGCCACGTCAGCTGTGTCTCATATGTGAGTAGCATGTTAAGCAGAAGAACCCCAGAGACCTGGGGAGACTGCACATGCTTTATCTTTTAAAAATGATTATTATTGGGGCGCGTGGGTGGCTCAGTCGGTTAAGCGGCCGACTTCGGCTCAGGTCATGATCTCTCGGTCCGTGAGTTCGAGCCCCGCGTCGGGCT
Organism: Herpailurus yagouaroundi; assembly: GCF_014898765.1. Taxonomy (NCBI): domain Eukaryota; kingdom Metazoa; phylum Chordata; class Mammalia; order Carnivora; family Felidae; genus Herpailurus; species Herpailurus yagouaroundi. Next base: position 1,242,577 of record NW_024412467.1, on the reverse strand, counting down.
CTGTGCTGACCGCTCAGAGCCTGTTTCGGATTCTGTGTCTCCCTCTCTCTGACCCTCCCCTGTTCATGCTCTGTCTCTCACTGTCTCAAAAATAAATAAAACGTTTAAAAAAATTTAAAAATGATTATTATTTTAAGAGTGAGATAACCACAATAAAGACCATCTGTAAGAGGGTACTGACCTGTTACCTGGTAGGAACTGACATCCTCAGAGAAGCAATGTCTAATGACATTGCTAATGTCCAATAGAGAAGTTTACAAAAACTCAGGTGGTACCAAAGTGAGCAAGCGTAGGCTCTATCGCTTTTCTCATCCATAATGAAAACTAATACATGGACCGTTTCCATTGGAAGATATTAAATATCGGGGACATTTCTTCCCTCGAAGTTTCTCGGGCTGCCAAAGGGGCTGAAGGATCACAAGGAACAGAAGTAGTCACCACGTGGACCTCAAACTCTTCCCGGCTGCACTAGACCCCTTTCCACTGTGCTATGTCATTAGTTCTCACGACACTCGCCACCAAAATGTACCACACGCAGTCCATTCCTAATCTGCGGGGTAATTGTTACCTTCTACTGGTGTCTATTATCTGTTCACAGTGGGAAGAGAGCATTCACATCAAGAATGGTTTGACGAGCATAAATCATCACCCCCATTTAACAGATGAGCAGGTCGAGGTTCACAGAGGCTGCGGTAAGGCGGTTCCGTAGTAGAGTAAAAGTAACCAGTAAACAGTAGAGTAAAAGGCCAGGATTAAGCAGCCAGGTCTTTGGACTCACGGTTAGATGAAGTTTGCGCGAAGAAACGGAATTGTCACTCCAGTTGTGGAATGGACCTTCCCCTGTTTCTCCTGCTGGTTGCAGATACAGCAGAAATCCAGGGTGCTGCTATTTGCTTAGTTAGTGTACCAGGGCATATCTCTTCAACCTGACCATAAACTTCTCGATAGATGGCAAGATGGTTTTGAGAATGAAGTGAGATTGTGTCTAAAGAAGGTTCGTACGTGGTTCCTAGCGAATAGGGTTCTCTCCTGCCACTAGTACGTTGCATTATTTGTTTTTTTTTTTTTTATTTATAGGAACCAACTTGCAGTCAGCTGTGCTGACTGGGCATGTCAGTTTCTGCTTCTTCCCCAACCCCCCCCCCTTTTCCGGTAAAGGATTTTACAAAGCCCTCAAAGATGAAGAGAATGCGAGATGAAATAATCCGTGAAAGCTGTAAACGGAATTTGGGAATCTGGAGAGCAGGCGGACGAATGCCTTGTTGGACCAGAGAAAGCTGTGTACAGCGCCTGGGCGGGGGGGGGGGGGAAGGAGGGGGGCAATAAGAAACAAATACATTTCCTCACATGGTGCCCTAGAAAGATCTAAGTCTTTGAGACGCCAGGTGCCTTTGAGGTCAGGGTTGCGAGCAAGACTGGAAACAGACTTGCTAGAACCCTGTGGAAAAGGCATCTTGATGCCCGGATTACCTCCCCATGTTAATAGCCAGGCAACCACTGGAGCCGGACTCAACAGGAGACCGAGGGTTTTCCTTAGGTGGTACGGAATCAGAACGACTCTGGACGCGGAGGCCTCGGGCGTAGCTGACAAGAGGGCGCGTGGCCGAGGCACAAAACTGAAAATTAGGCTTTGAGAGAGAATCTGAATACCCCAAGTTCAATTCTCCCAGCTCCTTCCCCTTTGTCTCTTGGAACACTCCTACCCAGGCTTGTATCATCCTATCGTTTCTCGTTTCAACCAATTTCCTCTTGAGCGTCTACTCTGGGTAAAGCCCTGAGCCAGGTAGGATGAATGTGTTGGCTTGTATTAGTTTGCTGCTGGACGGAGTACCACACGCTGCCTGGCTTACCCAGCAGAAGTGTACTTCCTGTCACACGTTCTGGAGGCTAGAAGTCTAGACCCAAGGTGGTGAGAGGGTTGGTTCTTTCTGAGGGCTGAGGATGAGAATCTACCCTGGGTCTCTCTTCTGGCAGCCTCAGGCATTCCGTGACTCGTAGAGGACCGTCTCCTTCCCTCTATGCACGGACGTCTCTGTCCAAATTCCCCGTTTTGTTTTGTTTTTTTTTTTAATTTTTTTTTCAACGTTTATTTATTTTTGGGACAGAGAGAGACAGAACATGAACGGGGGAGGGGCAGAGAGAGGGAGACACAGAATCGGAAACGGGCTCCAGGCTCCGAGCCATCAGCCCAGAGCCCGACGCGGGGCTCAAACTCCAGGACCGCGAGATCGTGACCTGAGCTGAAGTCGGTCGCTCAGCCGACTGCGCCACCCAGGCGCCCCTTGTTTTTTTTTTTTTTTTAATGTTTGTTTATTTATTTATTTATCTAGAGACAGAGAGAATCCTAAGCAGGCTCTCAGCCTGACACAAGGCTCGAACTGATGAAGCAAGAGATCCTGACCTGAGTGGAAATCAAGAGTTGGAGGCTTAACCCACCGAACCACCCAGGCTCCTCTCCCCTGCTTTATAAGGACACTGTACTTCATTTTCCTTTTCTCTCCTTGGGTAACAAGCAGGACTTGGACAGTCTGAAATCGCTGTTCTGGGGTTTGGTTCTGAAATGAAAGGGTCGGTGGGGCTGATTCCTTCTGAGCAACGCGAGGGAAAGCCTGGCCCAGGCCCTGCCAGCTGCCCTCAGGGATTCACACTCTCCCTCTGTGAGCTTCTGTGTGGCAGAATCTGTCCTATTGGATTAGGCCCCGTCCTAATGGCCTCATCTTAGCTGGATCATTTGCAAAACACAAAAGTCTGTTTTCAAGTAAGGTCACATGCACGGGTACGGGGGGCGGGGGGCGGACTTGAACAATTTTAGCGGGGGACACATTTCAACCCATAACACTGGGCATCCACAAGGGTTTCCAGAGACGTGAAAGATGGGGGCTGAAGCACTAGCCAAGCGGGGAAGCCAGCCTGGAAGTGGTGGCCTGGGTCTTGCGGAGTAAGCCAATATCTCGGTAAGGAATGCGAAGGCCCGTTCTTCATCCCACCCCTGCTCCTCAGAGCCCCCTTCAGTATATGTAACCAGCCATGGGACCCCTGGGCAGGAAACAGCGTCACGGCGCCCAGCCCTGTGTTGTTTCCTCTTGATTCTATACTGAGCTTGCTTAGGCGTCAGGAAGGCCTGCACTCAGACAGCAGAGGGTCCCTGCCCAGCACGAATGTAACCTGTCAGTGCTAGATGAAGGTGCCTGTCCCCTGGGGAGAAGAAGCCACATACCCCCGCCACACTGAACACGGAGGCTGGAATGGGGCCACCATTAGCACGTGGAGTAAAAATCTAGGATGTCCCGGCTCGTAGCCTTGGCGGGGGGGGGGGGTTGGCATATTCACCTGAGCAGACAGCCGGGACAAAGGACCCGGAATCTCGCACCCTGGTGAGGTGGGAAAAGAAGGCACAAGTTCAGGCCCATTGAACCTCAAACGTTGCGTCTCATTTCAGAGCTGTCATCAGACTCTGCCACGCCACTGCTCAGACGCCATTTTGGCCATGGCTGGAATAGGAGTTCTTTGGAAAAATCTCTTCTGATCAGGTAGGAAAGGTAAGAAGAGGCATGGTGGGGTTTGCCATCAATCTCTCCTGCGTGGCCAGCCCCTGGAGCCCCAGACCAGACAGCATTTATTGTCTCCGATGTCCCTTCATGGAGTGAGAGCTCATCCCTGGCCCTTTGCTATCCAGCAGGTGGGGTGAGAAGGCCTTTACTCCACCAGGACCCCCTATATCTGCCAGAGAAAACTACACGGAGGAGTGTGTGTGTGTGTGTGTGTGTGTGTGTGTGTGTGGCTTTGATCTATTTACGTATTCCTTTCTGCCCCCATATCCCACTCCTATTCCACCTTTGCAGACTGTCTTTTTAATGAGTTCAATGGGCATGTTGAGTTGCAAATGTCCTTCAGGGGGAGAATGTCTTTGTGTTGCACTGCATGTATTTTTTTAAACATTTATTTTTGAGAAAGAGAGAGACGGAATATGAGCGGGGGAGGGGGAGAGAGGGAGACACAGAATCCGAAGCAGGCTCCAGGCTCTGAGCTGTCAGCACAGAGCGTGATGTGGGGCTCGAACCCACGAACCATGAGATCATGACCTGAGCCAAAGTCGGACGCTTAACCGACTGAGCCACCCAGGTGCCCCAACCCTGCGTGCGTTTTTAATTTACTAATGTCCTTGATTTCCTCCGATACCATGTGGAAGTTGCCCATTTTTACTCTCTCAGTGAAGGGTCCCCTGTCTGCCTGCACCTCGCGGTCACCCACAGACATGTCCCTTTATGGAATACACTTGAGAAATTCTTTAGCAAACTTGCCCCGGAAGGGAGTTGAAGCCCCGTTGTGCAGTCACATATCCACACAGACACTGGGCAGTATTCAACTTGCTAACGTGTTGATGGTCTGAGAGGCACAAAATGCTACACGCTTTTCCTTACCTGTTCTTCCAAGTGCTTTGGATTTTCTATACATAAGTTTCCTGTTCCCTTTTTTCACTCATTTCTGATTGGGGGTTTCTGTCTCGGTCTTCTTGACTTCGAGGCGTTCTTGATCTGTTATAAATACTAATCCTTTGGTCCGTTTCCAACATCATATATAATTTTCTGCCATTCTGTCAGCTCTTTATTAACTTTATACATGGTGTCCCTCACCGACCAAAAATCCTTAATTTCGATAGAAGCACTTTCCAGAATACGGATCAGTGGAACAGAGCTGAGGGTCTAAAAAATAAGGCCTCACATCTGCAGGCAGTTGGATGTTTGACAAGGGGTGCCAAAGCAATTCAGTGAGGAAAGAACAGTCTTTTCAACAAGTGGTGCTGAGGCCATTGAAGATCCACAGTAGGAGATAATGCAAAATATATGTTGGCCTCCCCTGTAATTCCTGACACAGGGCTCCTGAAGGGCCTGTAATTTCCTGGGTGATAGGAGCATCTTTTGTTCTGATGAGGCAACTCTGGGGGGGGGGGGGGGGGGCTCCCGGTGGCTCTTGGATGAGGGTCACCGGAAAGACCAAGCCGTGAACAGCATCTCGGAATGTTCAATGTTGCCCTCCCTCCCTCCACCCTGCCCGCCATGCTCCAGAGAGGGAAGAAGGGCTGGAAATGGAGTTGATAATCGAAGCTCCATAAAAATAGAAGCCCCCATACAACCCCAATGGAATGGGTTTGAGGGAGCCTCCAGGCTGGTGGACGCATCCACACCAGGAGGGTGACACAGCCCAGCGCCGCGGGGACAGAAGCTCCGATACTCAGGACCTTCCCAGAGCTCACCTTATGCATTGCTTCACCTGGCTGTTCATCTGTGCCCTTTATCACATCCTTTAATAAACACCTAAGTGTTTCCCTGAATTCCGTGAGCCACTCTAGCCGATTAACTGAACCTGACAAAGGGGTCACTGGAAGCTTACAGCCCGTTGGACAGAAGCACAGGTGACAACTAGGGCTTGAGACTGGCGTCTGAATGGGGGACAGTTTTGTGGGGCAGGGCCCTTATTCTGTGGGATCTGACACTATCTCTAGGTAGATGTGTCCGAGCTGAGTTTAATGGTAAGAGACCCAGCAGGTGTTACAGAGAGTTGTTTATTGTTTGGGGGCAAAACTACCTATTTGGTGAGGAGAAGGGTCAGAAGTGCTTCGTGTGAGTAGTACAGGAGACACAGCTGCATATGAAGGAAAAGCTCAGATTTTTACCTTTACGCACATGAAAAAGAGTGAAGGTGGACCTCTACCTCATACCATATCCAAAAATTAACTCAAAATGGATCCAAGACAAAAACGTAAGAACTAAGACTACAAACACTCAGAAGAAAACATCGGTGTACATCTTTGGGACCTTGGATTTGGCAGCGGTGTCTCAGGACACGAAAAGCACAAGTCACGAAAGGAAAAATAGATAAATTGCACTTTCTCAACCTGAGTAGTGTCTGTGCTTCAAGGCACACCAGCAAGAAAAGTAAAAAGACAACACACTGAATTGGAAAGGATGTCTCCAAATCATATGTCTGGTATAGAACTTACAGCTGGAATGTGTGAAGGACGTTGGCAATCCAATAATAAAAAGCAGATTTTAAATTTTAAAAAAAGCAAATTTTGAAATGGCAAAGGATAGATAGAGGCACCTGGGCGGCTCAGTCGGTGAAGCATCCAACTCTTGGTTTCATCTCAGGTCGTGATCTCACGGGTTTGTGGGTTCGAGCCCCAGACGGGGCTCCCATGCTTGCGGAGCCTGCTTGGGATTCCCCTCTTTCTCTCTTTTTGCCCCTCTCCCCTGTTTGTGTGCTCGCACGCTCTCAAAATAACTAAATAAACTTAAAAAATAAAATAAACTAAAATGGCAAAGGATCCGAATAGACATTTTCCCAAAGGTTTGCAGATGGCCGATAAGCAGGTGAAAAGAGACGTTCGCTGTCACTAGCCATCAGGGAGAGGCAAATCCGGAGCGCAACGGGGCACCCCTCCTCACGGACCGAGACAGCCAGAATTAGAAAGATGAACGAGAAGCCATGCTGGCAAAGATGTGCTCAAATCGGACTCTCGTTCCCTGCAGATGGGGGGGTGGGGGTGAAGTCTCATAGCCGCTTTGCAAAACAGTCTGGAAGTTCCCCAAAAGGTTAACTAAACACAGAGTCACCGTATGACCCAGTAATTCCACTCCTAGGTGTCTGCCCGAAAGAAACGAAAACAGAAGTCCGCACAAATACACGAATGTTCAGAGCAGCATTCTTCCTCACAGACAAAAAGCTAAAATAATTCAGGTTTCCACCAACCGACGAATGGATAAATAAAATGCGGTGTCATGGAATATTATTCCCCCATGAAAAAGGTGCACGAAAACATTTTACACCTTAAGTGGATGAATCGTATAGGATGTGAATTAAATCTTGACAATAAAGCTGTTGCCAAGAAAAAAAAAAAAAAAAAAAAAAAAAGAATATCACCATCACCCCCCAATGTACTCATCACCAGGATCCAACATTTTCCCAGTTGCATTTCCTATCCCCCTACAGTCAGGCCCTAACTTCCAAGTTTGATTTTTTTTTTTTTTCTTAGATGGTCAAACTTTGCATCCATGCTTAAAAAAGCATTGCTTCTGGGATTTATTAGGTATATAAAGGCTTTAGGAAAATCGGATGTATTAAATGTGTTAGTGTGTTTTGAAATATCTAAAGCAGTAGTTCCCAAACTTTGGGGGGGTTGGGTGTTGGGGGGGGGGGGTGGCCGCTTTTAAAATCCTGACGCCCACCAATTAAATCGGTTCCTGAGGGTAAAAAACGGCATCCATAGTTTTAATGATTTTCCAGGTGATTCCAACGTGCCACCAAGTTTGTGAAATTTAGCTTAACTATGGAAATTGTGAAAGACGTTTCAGTGGAGTCGCATCTACTAACCTCATGAGGTCATTAATTCTAATGTAGGAACGAAATGAAAGGTTTACACGACAGTCGTTTTGCTAAGTCGAATAACGAGATGCGCCCAAGTTGAGCTGACGATAAAAGTCTTGAAAATGTATCACCGAATTCTTAAATCACTGGCTATTTAAATACTGCAGATGAGAAATGGAACTACTTAGACCCGAAACTTGTCAACGTTTCCCGCATCTGCAACATCCCCAGAGGACGGAAAACCGGAGGGACAGCGGGGTCACCGAGACCTTCACGTGGTCCGGGCCGCAAGGGAGTTCAAGTGCCGGAGGCCCGGAAAAGGATCGCGCTGGCCAGGAAGTTTTGCCCGGTGTCCCCGCAGCCTCGGCAGCGGCCCCACGGGGACTCGCCGCCCATGGCCGCGTGGCCGCCGCACGGAGGCGGGTGAGGCGCGGGGACGCGCGCTCCGAGCCCGGGAGACGCGCGGGCGCGGCGCGGAGATGGGCCCGCGAGCGCGGCGCGCGCTGCTCCTGCTGTTCCTGTCGTTCCTGTCGTTCCTGCTGCGGACCGGGGCTGCGCACCGGCGGCCGCCGCGTGAGTCCGGGCGGCGGGGGCGCCAGATCCAAACCCGCTTTGCAGCGCCGCTGGGGTCGCCAAGTGCGGAGGGACGGCTGGGCCGCGAGCGCCGCCTCTCCCGGGAGGGGGCGCCGCCGCCGGGCGCGGGCGGGGTGTTGAGACCCCCTCGTCGGGGACCTGTGACCCCCCCCCCCCCCGTCCCAGCTCCCCAGGGTGGCGCCCGGAGCCACCCGCTCCCCCCCGCCGACCGTGACGACAAATCTGTGCGTTTCTCACTGAGGCCGAGCTGGGATCCTGGGACTCGGGTCTGGGTGCTCCTGCTCCGCTTTTGGCCCTGTCTTGTCCCCCGGCCGTCCCCAAACAGGAAGTCCTTCTCCCGAGAGAGACGCCCAGGACCGGGCCGCTGTTTCCGCGCGGGGCTCCGCGGAGGGCTGGAGGCCGCGGCCCGGCGGGGTCCCCACCGCACCCCACCTGGCGAGCCGGGGGGCTGGGCTGGCCGCGCCCCCCACCCGCACCCCCCTGCGGCCTCGGGTGGGGGGAGGCCCCGAGCCCGATCCGCCCGGGCCTTGGTGACTCTGGGCGCTTGTGCTTTTCCCCGGAAGAAGAGCCTATCTGTGATTTCCGGGCTTTTGGACTGAGCGGCACGGTTCTCATTTCCAGCCGCTGGAGGTTGGTGATCTGCGGTGTTAACCGTACGGTGTAATTAACTGGCCTTTACTAAAGGACGCCAGCGTGATGTCCCCTAACGTTTAAGTAATGAACTCGCTGTCCTGTGGTCTAGGTTGGACTCTACGGTGCATTGGGGAGGTCGGAGCTATTCTTAGGGTGACTTTAGGGGCGGTTAAACCGGCCCTGGGGTTAAATTCCCCCCCCCCCCCCCAGGTTACAAAGAATTGAGGCAGCGCCTCTCTGTTGGGAAAAGAAGTACCAGCACGGTTTCTAATCTCAGTCGACCACGACGCTTTATACGCCTTTGCACAAAAGCCTGGGAACAACACGGAGGGTTCGTCGTCCGTGTATCCACGGTTTATCCATGAGGAGGATGAGGCAGGACCCGCTCCTGGGTGATTTTGTTCCATGTTACCCTGGGCTTTTGAGGCAGAACCCGGGTCTCTGTGGCTCTGACTGTTCAAGGTCACGCCCCATCAGAGGCTGAATCATGAATTGGATGTCGAACAGAAATATTCGTCGCTCACAAGTCTAAAGAGGGTACCAAGCGAGTGTTGCCCTGTTCTAGGCCCGCGGGGAGGGCGGGAGCCATCCTTGCCCTCCCCCCCCCCCCGATATTTTGCGTTCTAGTGGGGGGATGGTCATGAACAAAAGGACACAGAGCACCAGGGAATGCTAGGAGCTGTGAAGACACCCAGGGCAGGCCCTCTGGGACCAGGGGACAGCGGGGACCCGAAGGAAACGAAGGTCATGGCCACTCGGAGCTCTGGGTGGGCCCTGAAAGTTGAATTGGAGCAGGCGTTGGGGCCCCGATGCTACTGACACTTTTCTGTCATGGGGACCCTTGCGGGCTTTGTGGGAGGGCTTACAGCATGCCTGTCCTTAACCCACTGGAGGCCAGTGGCACTCCTCCCAGTTACGGAGGCCAAACACATCTCCAGACACTGCAACCTGTCTGCTGAGAGACCATTCCCGGGCTGGGAACCCCGGGGCTGCAGGAGGGGCAGGGACATCGGTGTAGCGGGCACGCAGGGGCCACAGGCCACATGTAGTCTGGAGGCAGGTGCTGAGGGAGGTCTGGGTGTTGGGTGAGAGAAAGAACCGTCAACGGCGACTCTGTTATGCAATTCTTTTAAAATGTTTATGGGCTCGAGGAGTAAGGCGACAGGTGATGCCGTGGCCTCGACGGTGAAGGCAGAAGAAATCCGGAGCCTGGTTTTGGACTTGAGATTCCAGCTGGTCATTCCCGCGGGTGGTGTCCCGTGGGCAGCTGGGCGTAAGAATAAAAATAGGGCACATCTCACCCATTCATCCAGCAAGTCTGTGCTGAGCACCTCTCATGCTGGGCAGGCAGGGGCCGCCAGCGCCGAACGCCTCGTTCCAGGACTGAGGAAGCTGTCGGGGAAACTCACCTGCTGGATGCAGGGCTTGTGCTTACTGGGGCTTCTTCCCTATTTGCTTTGCAAGTGTCTTAGTGCTGAAAAGGTGCCCTGGGTGGTTCAGCAGCAGACCTCCCAGCATCTGGTAGCAAACATTTGCTGGTTTCAGTAGCAGGGAAGGGTTTCGAGCTGGGAGTAGTGTGGAAAAAACCCACCGGCAAAGTCCTCTGGACTTGGGTCTGATTCAGTCTGAGCATCAACTCCTGGGCTCAGCTGCCCCGGCTAGAGACACTTCGGGATCTTACGGAGTCTGTGGGCTGCAGGGGCGATTGCCTGAATTGTGAGAAGCGGGGCAGAGGCTGGGGGCCGGAAGGAGTGGCAGTCTGCCGGGGGGGGGGGGGGGGGGGGACAGGAAGAGCAGACAGGCCTGTCGCGGAGGGAGGAGAGGCATCACACTCCACATCTCATGGGGTGGGCCGTGACACAGCAGGGGTTGGGCGTTGATTCAGAGGGGCTACGGCACCTCCCAGTCCCCCTGGGGGCCCACGGGGCTGTCCTGTCACCTTTTCTCCAGGGTCCCACTCCCTGAGCTACCTCTTCATGGGCGCCTCAGTGCCAGACCTTGGGCTGCCCCTGTTCGAGGCCTTGGGCTACGTGGACGACCAGCTGTTCGTGTCCTACAATCACGAGAGTCGCCGGGCAGAGCCCCGCGCCCAGTGGCTCAAGGATGGGGCCCCCAGCCAGCTGTGGCTGCAGCTGAGTCAGAGCCTGAAAGGGTGGGATCACATGTTCATCGTGGACTTCTGGACCATCATGGACAACCACAACCACAGCAAGGGTACGCGGACGGGGCCCTCACTTTCCGGAGGCGGGCGGAGCGTTTCTCTCCCTCAGAGATGCATCTGGGGGCCAGAGCAGGGAGTGTGGGGTCCTGGGGGGAGGAGGGGGCGTGTGTGAGGTCGTTCGGTCCCTGGGGACGGTGAGAGAGGGACTTGCTCCTGTGGTTTCAGTAACAAAGCTCGGGGTGTCGTCAGAGTCCCACACGCTGCAAGTGATCCTGGGCTGTGAGGTACGAGAGGACAACAGCACCAGGGGCTTCTGGAAATACGGCTACGACGGGCAGAACTACCTCGAATTCCGCCCTGAGACGCTGGACTGGAGGGCTGCAGAGCCCAGGGCCTGGGCCACCAAGCTGGAGTGGGAAGGGAGCGCGATTCGGGCCAAACAGAACAGGGCCTACCTGGAGAGGGACTGTCCCATGCAGCTGCAGAGTTTGCTGGCGCTGGGGACAGGGGTTCTGGACCGGCAAGGTATGGCGGGAGCACCCCCCCCCCCCACTCATGCCCGAGGGGAACGCGGGGCGAGGTCCGGGGCTCGGGCCTCAGAGGTGGCCAGGGTCCTGTGACTCTCCGGGAAGGACCCGAGGTCCGAGGTCTCCCCCTTAGAACCAAGGTGTCTGACGGCCAAGGGTCACGGCTTGCGTTTTTCCCTCCGTGCACGCGGCCGGAGAAGCAGCATCTGTGACCTTGTGATGTAACCAAGAACCCTGTGTATATTTACACCTTTTAGGAACTCAGCGATGTCAATTGTCTCATGAATGCCAGGTCACGAGAGTACCCACCGGCGGTGGGGGGCACCAATCAGAGAAACAGGATCCTTTGGAGGTTAAAGGTTACCGTCACAGATCTGGTCACAGAGCCCCAGAACCTAGACATAGTCCCTGAAGCCTGGCTATCTTCCAGGCCCTTCTTACAAGATTTCTTGTTGGGTTGGGCGAGGTGAATTGCCAGGAGTGGTTGTTCAACCCTCTCTGAGCCACATCCAGGGTAATTTTACCTGGTTCCGTGTAACACGCAGAAGATCCGAGCTGCCCGCGTGCACGCTCGTGTGCAGGCCAGGGGGACAGACTCGGCTGCCGTCCCCGTGGCGCCACGTCAGGGCCGAGCCCCGCAGCGTGCTCTAGGACACAGAATGGCGTCTCTCCGGCAGCCCGCCCCGTCTGAATAGGGCGTCTTGTCCCTCTAACCCATAGAGAAGGGAAGTGAAAGCTCCAGTCTTCCTGACAAGGGTGGAAAGATCCCCTCTCCAGATCCTTCCTCCTTCCTGTCCAGTGCCTCCCTTGCTGAAGGTGACTCATCATGTGGCCTCTGCAGTGACCACTCTACGGTGTCAGGCTCTGAACTTCTACCCCCAGAACATCACCATGAGGTGGCTAAAGGACAGGCGGCCACTGGAGGCCAAGGACGTTGAGCCTCAGGACGTGCTGCCCAACGGGGACGGGACCTACCAGGGCTGGTTGGCCGTGGCCGTGCCTCCCGGGGAAGAGCACAGATACACCTGCCTGGTGGAGCACCCGGGGCTAAACCAGCCCCTCGCTGCCACGTGGGGTACGGACGAGAGGGGCGGGCCGAGGGGCTCTGTCGTGGGTGGAACCCGAGCGCTGGCCCGCGGGGAGGGGGGTCTGCGGCGACCCTCACAGCTCCCTCTCGCCTTTGCTCTTTCAGAGCCGTCGGTGCCCAGCACCCTGGTCATTGGAGCCATCAGTGGGATCGCTGTTTGTGTCATCCTCTTTGTTATTGGAGTTCTGTTCCGAATCTTCCGGAAAAGGCAGGCTTCGAGTGAGTAGGAAGAAGGAGGACGTCTCTTAGCACCTCGGACCCCAGGACACACGAATTCGGCAGGAAGCGGGGCTTTGGGAGGGCAAAGCGGATCTGGCACCCACGAGAAGCCTGTTCCTTTTTTCCTTTGGGAGCACTGGTGCCTCCTTGGGAGCGGGAATGCGTGGTTTTCCTCAGAGTGGAAGGTGCAAATTCCACAAACTTCTTTTGAGCACCGGCTGTTTTGCAAGGTGCTGTTTAAGGTAGTGCAGGGGCTCTGGAGCTGAGGCCGTCACCTTGGTCATTCGGAGAACGAGGAAGGTGGGGGGGGGGTCTGCAAAGGTGGGAAAAGCCACGCACCCCCCCCCCCCCCCCCCAGAGCAGGAGGCCTCGTGGGGGGTGAGAAAACAACGCCG
>NW_024412467.1:1169920-1229496 GCF_014898765.1 Herpailurus yagouaroundi | reverse complement strand
GCCGCAGAGCCCTGGGGGCCTTGAGAATGTTCTACAAGGAGACCCCCGGGGAAGTCAGTGCAGGGACAGTAGGGGGTCCGCGATCTCACAGTTGGAGGAGTGTCAGGAGGTGAGAGGGAAGGCAAAGGAGGACACGGGCTAGAAAGCTGGTAAGCAACTCCCGGTGAGAGCTGATGGTGTGTGAACCCCCGGGGGGCTCTTCCGGCAGGGAGTGGTCCCGGTTGAGGTGAGTGGATGAGGGAGGTGAGGGCCAGGGAGGTGACAGCACGCCCCTCTCCTGTCTCTCCTCTCTCCAGGAGGAGCCATGGGGGACTACGTGTTGGCCGAATGTGAGTGACAGGCAGCCTGGGACCTCTCTTGGGAGGAGACGTGGAGACTGAAAGAGAGGGCACCCTGGGGCCTTCTTTGCTTCCAGGACTGAGTCGGACCTAACAAGTAGGAAGCCACCGAGGAACTCTCTGCTTGCAGCCTTCCCCATTCATTCTCGAAAAGTTTCTCTCATTTAGGTTTTTGAGTTCCTGCGCCTCTCCGGAAACGGCTGTCAGGAACCTCCAGCCGCCTCTAGGGTCTGCCTTATTTTCTGCACCACTTCGGACTCCATATACCTATGGCCTCTCCTCTCCCACCTCTGGAATAGGGCTCCTAAAATGTTGGGGGGCTCACAGTTCCTTTCAACATCTGAGAAAAACCGTGAACTTTCTCCTTGGGACGTGGGAGTCTCATACCCTTACCAGAATTTTGCACACACATCCCGGCATTTTCTAGACCCATCCAAGTTTCCTTTTGACCCCCCGCCCTCTCTGTTATCCAGCAATTCACCTGCCACCAAGCCCTGTGGTCTTTTCCACCAGAGGTTGAAGTGGGTCATTGTACAGCCGTGAAGGCCGTGCACTGTACAACCCAAGGAGGCCCATTTCCCAGAAGGGCTCTCAGGCGTGGATGTTTGTGTCCTGTGATAGTTTTCCAGAAAGTGGGTGGGAAGTGTCTTGACGAGGGGCATCTTTTTTCTAATTGGCAAAAAAGTGTCATATAGGTTTCTGTATAGGAATGATTTACGTGAAGGCGTCTACGATGCCTCTGGGATATGCCGGAGTTGAAGGAACACGGTAATTTCCCACTTGGTCTCAGATGCTATGAAGTGATAATGAAAATGAAAATAAGGAGGAGGAGGAGGAAGAGGATACGTGGGGGATTTACTTGCTGCCAGACTGAGTTCTGAGACCTACTGACGCGCGTTATCTCATACAATTCTTACAATATTTGTTTCATGTTAGTACTATTATCCTCATATTTTTTTAGACGAAGTAAATGTATCCCCGGGCTGCCAGGGAGAGAGGCAGGTTTCAGCCTCTGTCGGATTCTGATCCCTGTCCCGCACCAGTGCATTCAGGCGGTTTAGACGGCGCCCAGGAAATGGAGAGGGGGGCGGGGGGACGGCTCTTCCTGTCTGTCTGGGTGTCTTTACTCTCAGTGAGCTGGATGGAAATTAAGGGGTAACAGCAGAAAATCATCTCAACCACGTTTCCTTTCAAAGTCTCTGGGGAAAGCACTCCACCCCCCACCTGCTCTGTCTGGCATCGCTCCCGGGCCCCCAGGTCAGGGCTGTCATTGCTGGTGTCAGCCTGTCGCCGTGTTGGACCTCACAGTGTTTGCCCTCTGCCGGGGCCACCAGAGTCACAATGCCGGTGGCATTTCCCCCCCAAGAACCGGAGCAACGCTTGTCATATGAAGGATGGCAAAAATGGGGGGGGCCGGTGGGTTAAGCGTCTGACTCTTGGTTTCGGCTCAGGTCATGATCTTGTGGTTTGGGAGTTCAAGCCCCACGTCGGACCCGGGGCTGACAGCACGGAGCCTGCTTGGGATTCTCTCTCTTCCCCTCTCCCTGCCCCCCACCCTTGCGCACTGTCTTTCTCAAAATACATAAACATTAAAAAAAAATTTGTTTTGAAGATGTTAAAACGGAAACCACCACGCAACCTGGAGGTACCCTGGCATCTTCCTCCTCCCCAACTGTGCACGTTAAAAAAGAAACTGACCTGGGGCGCCTGGGGGGCTCAGTCGGTTAAGTGGCCGACTTGGGCTCAGGTCATGATCTCCCGGTCCGTGAGTTTGAGCCCCGCAGCGGGCTCTGTGCTGACAGCTCAGAGCCTGGAGCCTGTTTCAGATTCTGTGTCTCCCTCTCTCCCTGACCCTCCCCCACTCGTGCTCTGTCTCTCTCTGTCTCAAAAATAAATAAACGTAAAAAAAAAAAAATTTAAAGACCAAATAAAGCTCGACAGTTTGTTTGGTAGGTATTGAATTTGGGCAAAGAGATCTCGATTTTTTTTTTTAACTTTTCTTCTTTTCTGGTTACGAAAATTAAGTAGATAAAAAGCACGCATAATCTGTGCTCACTGTAGAAAAGGTGACACTGTCATTCCACTGGCGAGTGGTAAACCCAATTAACGACCTGTATACTTCCTCTCAGTGTTGCTATATTAAAACATATAAAAGTAACAAATGCATTTTAATAAACATACGTGAATTGCATGGTGTGCTGCCTGATTTTTCTGACGTGCTTATCCATCTTATGGATTCATCAACTTAATCATTTGTGGGACATTGATGCTGCTTTCAATGTTTTTGCATTTTTTAATGCAAAATTCTCTCTCTGACAAGTTCTTTCTCTGTGGATATCCTTCCGTACTCAGAACAGACCGCCCAAAAGCTTCCCATGCTTTTCTAGCCCATGAAGGATATGTTACAATTAATGAGGCAATGGCTTGTTTTATACTGGTTTTATTTCACACAGACTGGGATTACAAGGAACACCCTAGCCTTCACAGTGGCCCGTGTTGCGGACCATTGGCGACTGGTCTGTTACTTTTCTTGTTATAACGGAAGTTACAAACCTCCGATTCCTCTCCGTGTGTCTTAGCTTAATTTTTCTGCCCTTGTTCATCAAGTCGTAAGGTCGACTACATTTGAAAAATCAGGATTAACATTTTACATTCTGAATCTTGTAGATCACCTCTGGCAAAACCGCCTCCAAAGCGCGGTAGTGTGGAGAAGGGTGCCACCTGGTGGCTGTGATCAAAAGTGTCACGGTGGTCATGTGACCGTTGAGAGCTGGGGCCGGGATTTGGGCGCAGGGCCCAGGATCCAGGGAGAAGAGGTGGGCGCTTGACCCCGTGTGTGGAGAAGAGCCCCTGAAAATTTGAGGAAATAAACTAGTCACCAGGTGTTTGCCCACAGGGCACCGTTGAGCTACCTGAACTGGGAACAGAACAGAAAAGGATCTTTGGTAATCTCTCAAGGCAACGTGCCACAGCTGGTTAAGACCTGCTGGGAGGTCAAGGGCAAAAACTCTCGCTGTGTTTTACTAACATAGTCTTAGGGTGCTGGGAATACTTGATGCACTACAGAGCATTCTTCATGTACACACGGATACACGTTTAAAAACATAACAGCTCTGAAATGCTGGGAAAGTCTTACAAGTTAACATTTTAAAGCTATATATTTTTTCTAACCACCCTCTAGTAAGGACTAGAACCCAAGAATGCATGACTTTAAACATTTAAGATTTTCATATCTATGGACAGATATTTCGAGGTTTTGATTTCCCTCTGTAGACGTTGGGTCATCATTGTTTTCATTTGTCTTTTGGAACCAGTGTTAACAGGCAGAATGTCAATTCAATATTAATTTTGGGGGGTGACAATTTCGTTGCAAAGCCTCCTTGACTTGACATCCTGTAGGTGTATGTTGCTTGGCTTGGGTGCATCCTGGTATTTCTTGCATTCTCTTTCTGCGTGATTCTTTCCAGTGTTCACTTGTGCGTGAGAGACACATACGGTGTCTTTTAAGCAGAACTTTCTTTTCTCTCAGCTAATAATTATTACATACCAACCAGACGTCAGGTCTTGTTCTGCATACTAATGTTTCTGAAGAAGCCGGTAAGGTAGGAATGACTATTTCATTACCCTTATTTTGCTGTATGGAAACCAAGGCACAGAGAGGTTAAATAACTTGCTAAAGGTTACACAGCTAGAAAATTATTGGGCTGGATTTTTACCGTAGCTAGTCTGGCTCAGAGTCAAGCTCATAACCTCTACACAGTACCTGTTTGTGACTCAAGAGAACATGCGGTGGGGCATCGTTCCCAACTTTGTGAGGTGCTCCTGATGGCAACAACCTCTGATGTTTCCTGCAGTGAGGACGGAATCTATTTTAATATTTCAGATTTTGCCATATCCCTGTAGTTGTTTCATAAATATTTGGACGTGTTTTCTTGGGGTGTATTTTTTAACTTAAGGACTTTTTTTCTGTCAAACAAATTTCTAACTAATGAATTCACGTTTCTGTTTATTCTCTTTATCATTAAGGGAGAAATTTGGGGATGAGTAGCCTTAAAACACCTATGAACTATTTTTTTCACCAGATTTGGGTAGAAAGTATTGTTAGTGGGGGTTTTTTGCTTGTTTTATTTTTTGAAAGTATGGCTATTTTTTAAACATGAAAGTCTAGCTTTTGATCCAAAGATTCTACAAAAGAATTTTGGAGCCTTCTGTGTACTCCTGGTGGGGCGAGGTGGGGTGAGGTGGGGGTGGGTTGGGTAAGTACCAATATTTGTATAAACCCCAGTCTCATCAGTTAACCTTACTCCATGGGGTTGATTAAATGTCCTGAATTTACAATGTCATTTTCATAAAACAGTCAATAACCAACCAACTTTGATATTGCCAAAGGAGCTTGACAATGTGTGCAGGAGAAAGCATCTTTTTTTTTTTTTTTTAATGTTTATTTATTTTTGAGACAGAGAGAGACAGAGCATGAACGGGGGAGGGGCAGAGAGAGAGGGAGACACAGAATCCGAAGCAGGTTCCAGGCTTCGAGCTGTCAGCACAGAGCCTGACTTGGGGCTTGAATTCACGGACCTTGAGATCAGGACCTGAGAAGTCAGAAGCTTAACCGACTGAGCCCCCCAGGCGCCCCTAAAGTGTCTGTTTTAAATACGAATGTAACAGCTAATGGTCTTTCCTTTGTGGATGTTTGGAATCGCAGTTTCACCATTAAAACAAATGCAAAATACTTTCTTGGTGCTTTGCGCGCGCGCGCGTGTGATTAAGAGAGTATTCAAGGGAATTTGGAAAATCAAATTCAATTACAGACATTTATAAAAACTTCGAAACAAATAAATGTATCGGAAAGGATAATGTTAGAAATTCTCTGTCCAAAGAACTTTTTTTTTTAGTAGGTCAAAATAAATTAAGAACGTTTATAGGAGCAAGCCCACCCAAGGACAGCAGGCCAAGGAAGTGCAAGGGACAAAAACTTTCAGTAAAATGTTTGGACTGAAAGGAGAAAGAAAGAACACGTTTCTAGAAGACGAAGGAGAGAGATACAGTGTAAGTTACGGGCCACAGGTAAGCCAGTGGGAGAGACATTTAGAGGAAGTGAATAAGACAGTGGATATTCATACCAGAGAAAAGGTTGGGTGGCTAGGAAAGAGAAATTCATTGACGCTTTAGAATGCAGTGAGATCCCTCAGCCAGTGGTGAGAACAGCTCTCTGCTCCAGACCAGGAGCGATGTCCCCAAATGCCTGGAGACAGCTAATGTTAGAAAGCCCGAGCAAACTAGGTTGGGCGGGGCTGCATTTACACATTTCCTCAACTGTAATATGGTGAAAAGTATTCCTATCCTAGGATTTCTTCTCCCTGAAGTACAACCATACAAAGTGATGGTAGTTCTGGTATTCTCAACCTTGGGCGAGGATCAGAATTGTTTGTTGACTGTAAAATATATCTTAATATATAATATATATTATTACACCATTTCTCAACTCTGATACTCTGAGTCTGCTGCAGAGAGTGGTTGTGGGCATTTCATATTTTTATAAGACCTTTGATGAACCTCATAGTTTTATTTGTTCAAATGTGTGATGAGACCTATTAGCCGCAACTCGTTTGCAGGGTTTTTTACCTGAAGGGCTTAGCTCCCATGTTGAAGGAATGGGTTCCATGAAATCAGGTTCTCTCTGAGGATGAGCGGGAGATGAAAAGAAAGCCAGCCACACAGGTTCCAGAGCGAGCCACTCCCTCCCAGGCCACACGACCAAGACCTGTACTCTTCTGAGAGTGGAAGGATCCATGTTTAATATATATCTTTATGTGCATGTTTTAAATTTTTCTGTCCTAACATTCATGACTTCTGAGTCAGTGTCAGTGAGAAAAATTTATAAATGAAGAAATTAGGAGAAGGGAATAGAAAACAGGAAGAAGACGTCAAAATAAAAGTGACGTTTTATTAATGACAGAGTGGGCAAAATAAAATTGGGAGAAAGCTGACCTAGACTTCTGGTTTAAATCTGGGCCCTGTGGTGCCTGGGTGGCTCAATCAGTTGAGCAGCGCCTTGGCGATCTTAACTCAGGTCAAGATCTCAAGGTTGTGAGTTCAAGCCCTGCCTTGGGCTCCATGCTGGGTTTGTAGCCTACTTAAAACAAACAAACAAACAAAAATATATAAATGCAGAGGGAACCCGCTGGGCTGTGTAGCAAGGGTGGCTCACACCATGTATTTTTTTCCATGAAATTACCATATTATATACACTATTTTTATTTATTTCCATGAATTAAAGAGCATATTGAGATTTCAGTTTTACTTATAATCTCAGACCTTGCACTTTTTCTCTATAGTGTTTGACATTCCTTCCTAGCTAAGTGACCCCTTATAAAGTATGTGTTCGAGGTGGGGAGGGGTTAGTAAAAGTCAGGAACCCCAAAACGCTCAATATGGGGGCAGAAGAATGTAATTACTTAATTATTTCGCAAGTGTTACAAATCATATGCCATTCAGAGCTTTCCTACCCTCTGCTGGGTCTCTTTTCTTTGCTAAAACAAGTATGAGGTTCTAACAGGTGGTCTCTCTCAGGCCAGAGTCTCATTTTAAGTATCTGCAATAGGCACCTTTTTGTTAACCAGGATGGAGAGAGGGTGTGCCCTCCCCACCTTTCAACTGGAATAACTGATCTTGGACATTTTCAAAAGCGGCAGCAGGAGGCTAAGGGAAATTTTTGATTTGAAAGGCTCTCTCTTCCAACCACATTCAGGTCCAATTCTGTTGTTGTTTTTTTTTTTTCTTAATGGGATTAGCCTTGTTTAAAACACCAATAATCTCATCAAAGGCCCTCCAGGGGAGGGCCTTGTAGGCTTTGTAATGACCTTAATCGAGTATTAGCCCTGCCCTGCGATTAACCCCCAGCTACACCAAATGTTTGTTCCTGTCTCTAAACCTGGAGAAGGTTGAAAAGGGATCAGCTGAGGAGGAAAGGGGAGCTTGTCAGGAATTACAGGCAGAACTGAGAGGCCCAGCAGGGCCAGGAAGAAGGTCCAAGGGCAACGCGTTCTCCAAGCCTAGTTGTACATTCCCTGTCGCAGACTTTTGTCGAAACAAGAGTCACCCAATAAATGTTTGAAAGAAAACCAGAAGTTTTAACTTGCAAATTTCTTTTTGTTTCCATAGGTCCAGGGCTTACACTGTCCAGCACAAAGAAGGTCATCTAAATACGTCAGTTTAATAGGAATATTAAAAGGAATGGAAGGGAAAGTCCTTTGACCTATAAACGCACCGTCCTTCACATACCGCCTCTACATTCCCCCCAAAAAATCATTCCATAATTTATTAGTTATTAAGTGAAAATACAGACAAACGTGGAGGGGGCGGTCCCTCTATTCAGCGGTTTTGACATAACACATTCCACTGGCAAACGCGCGCGGAAAAAAGAAACGCAGAACAAAAGAGAAACGGAAGCTTTTTGGCGGAAGGAGAGCTGACCCTCCCCCCCGGGCCGCCCTACTGCCGACGAAGGGCGAGATTCACTAGCCAATCACAATGTTGGAATGTTAATGAGCTCTCTTTGCCCCACCCCCTTGCTGACCTCATGAGGGGGGGGAACTCGTCAGTGCCTCTTGTTCTCAAACAGGTCCGCAGAAATGCTATTTAAGGAACTGCGTGAGGGCGCAACGCTCACTTCGGTTGCAGCCATGTCTGGTCGCGGCAAGGGCGGGAAGGGCCTGGGCAAGGGGGGCGCCAAGCGCCACCGCAAGGTGCTGCGCGACAACATCCAGGGCATCACCAAGCCCGCCATCCGGCGGCTGGCCCGGCGCGGCGGCGTCAAGCGTATCTCCGGCCTCATCTACGAGGAGACCCGCGGGGTGCTCAAGGTGTTCCTGGAGAACGTGATCCGGGACGCCGTCACCTACACGGAGCACGCTAAGCGCAAGACGGTCACGGCCATGGACGTGGTGTATGCGCTCAAGCGCCAGGGCCGCACCCTCTACGGCTTCGGGGGCTGAGCGCTCGGGACCCGCCATATTTCCAAACACAAAGGCCCTTTTCAGGGCCGCCCACAAAGTCACTTAAAGGGCTGTCGTGCTTGCGGAAACGGGATCGGGGGCATGTAAGACTTCCGCAGGCGCAAAACTGGTGAGCAGTAGGATATTCTTGTGTGCGGTACTGTAGCAAGTCTTGTGACGCCTGGGTACACTCTAAGATTTTAAAAGAAATACACATTGGAGTAAATAGGTCAGTAAATGCTGCCAATGAGAGGGTTCCAGAAGGGAAATGCGTTCTGTTCTACACAAACGGAAACAAAAGATCTTGGCCAACGTCCTTCGGATTCATCCGCATGACCGGAAATGTCCTGGGCACAAAGCTCCGGTGACCGCAGCCGCGGCTATGTAAATGCAGGTCCTCTGAGGACAAGCTCTGATTGGGTGACATTCGGTGTGGCAGAAGCTGCGGAGGGTGAGATTCCGGGGCCATTTTCCTGTTGGCCACAAAGGGCTTCATAGCTGTCCCCGGAGCCGGAGGAAAAACCTCTGTTGGTTAACTTTGCTTTTAATCCAGGTGCTACACCAGTACTAGGAGCAAAAAGCACAGAGGCTCCCGGGACCAGTTCTAGACGGATTCGCGCGGTGCCGGGGGCCTGCTGGCTGCCAGGAGCAGGCCGGGGGTCAGTCCACTGCGGGGCACGGCAGTCACACAAGGTACACACGGCCTTGCCCGGCAAGTGAAGCGTATTTGGGCGCTGCAGCTCCGACCTGGAAGGGAATCGCAGCCGTGTGCAAGCAAGACATGGGCTGTGCATGATTCTGTACGACTTCAAACCATTGTTTATTCGTTCTGACAAAATTGTCAGAGGCCCAGTTATAGAAATGAATTTAGAAAGGCCAGGCTCTAGTGTTCTCTTCAATACATGGTTATATGCAAAAGAATGCGTTACATAATTCTGCATTGGGCTTTGTGGGGTTGCCTCCAATACTACCAAGGCCCCAAGTAAATCAGCAGTATGAATTTCGTACTTATAATCATCTTTAAATAAGAATGCCAGTTCCTAAATTGAGAGCTGGAATAAACGAACTTTTCTTAAAACGAAAAAAGATGCTTTGACTCAGACCCTGAGAATTGCCTAATAACAGTTTTTGTTAGGTCCGTTCGGATCCTAACAACTGTACCCCCACCATTTCCATACAGGTTTTAGAGTTAATATTCTTCAGCCTGTGGAACACAATCTGGACAAGCCTGTACACTCTCTTTGTAAATAAAATACATAGACATAATTAGACTAATCCTAAAATGAAGCCATTTCTTAATGTGGCAACATAGTATTTGGAAATATTGAGGATAAGCGCTATTGCAATAGTCTCACAACTGTAAACTGAAAATACTTATTTCTGCTAATCAAGTGAAAAATCGCCCAGATTTAAAAACTTCCCCCTCATCCGGTTTGTTATAAATTTTTTAAAAAATTTTATGTTTATTGTACAGAGAGAGAGAGAGACAGACGTAAGAGAGGGGCAGAGAGAGGGAGACAGGATCCAAAGCAGGCCCCAGGCTCTGGGCTGTCAGCACAGAGCCCCATGGGGGGGCTGGAACCCACAAACTGGGAGATCATGGCCTGTGCCAAAGACGCTTAACCAACTGAGGCACCCAGGCGCCCCAGATGTTTGTTACAATTTGATTCCTGTATACATTGACACCCCCTCTCCCCCCCCCCCCCGCAAAGTTGTGAGCAGTGACTTATGAAACCCTGGTTACAATGTCCCCGTGTACAAGTGTGAACTGGACCGTGGCGCTTGGAAAGAAGTCACCTATGTTTGTGCACGGAGCTGATCTCCACTCCTTCCTCCACATAAACGCAGGTATTCCCAGCTAAGGATGGGGAAGTACAAGGCCGTGTACCCATTTATTTTTATTGATCCTGGGAGTGCAAGCAGGGGGAGGGACAGAGAGAGGGAGAGAATTTTAAGCAGGCTCCACACTGACGGTGCAGAGCCTGATGTGGGGCTCGAACTCAGGAACCTGTGAGATCATGACCTGAGCCCAGGATCAAGAGTCGGACACAAACGACTGCGCCGCCACCCCCCCCCCCAGCCTCCTCCCCCCATATGCCGTGTTGTAACTAGAAACATTTAAGCTCTTTGGGACCAGGCAACACAGGAAGAAATTTCAAATACTGGAATCCCTATTGGGCGACACATCTGACGAAATTTTTCACATCTTACAATGAAAGTTGCTTAGTAGACCGTGCGGTGACCTATTTACGAACTTCTAAGCTTCCAGTGCCGAGCCCTTTTTAAAGTATTTGGGGTGGCTCTTAAAAGAGCCTTTGGGTTCTTTGAGAATCAGCCTTCGGTTTACTTCTTGGACGCCACCTTCCTGGTGCTGGTTTTCTGCTGGGTGACCTTGGCCTTCCCAGCCTTGGGCTCCCCTGCTCGGGCCTTTCCTGGGCTCTGCGCCGGCCGCCTGCCCCGGCCTCCCTTAGCCTTCCTGCTGCCTCGGGGTGCTTTCGGGGCTGTTGCTGCCCGAGGCTTCTTGGCCTTCTGGGTGGTCTTGGCACTCTTCGGGGACTTCGAATCCTTGGAGATCAGCTTCTTCGCCTTGGCAGAAGTGGGCCTTTTGACCTTGCTCTTGCGGGGTTCAGGAATGGCCTTCTTGTTGAGCTTGAAGGAGCCCGAGGCGCCGGTGCCCTTGATCTGCACCAGGGTGCCCTTGCTCACCAGGCTCTTGAGGCCCAGCTTGATGCGGCTGTTGTTCTTCTCCACGTCGTAGCCGGCGGCCGCCAGCGCCTTCTTGAGGGCGGCCAGGGACATGCCAGCTCGCTCCTGGGACACCGCGAAAGCCTCCGTGATCAGCTTGGACACAGAAAGGCTCGGGGTCTTGCGACTTGAGCCTGGCATGCCCACCGGCTTTCTCCCCCTCCTCTTAGCTGGAGGATTCTCCACGGGGGCCGGGGCCGTGTCAGCTGTGGCCACAGGAACCGTCTCCGACATGTCACGGAGAAACACAAAAGTGACGTACCAGACAAAGCGTAATGTGCAGTGGGGTAGGGATAGAGGGGGAGCCTCAAGGCCTTATATAGAGCACGGCGCGCTGTGATTGGTGCATCGTCAGGCACCGCCCCGCCCCTCGGGGGAGGAGCCTTTGTGTTTCTTTTACCCCCAAAAGTTGGATCCCACACAAATCCTCTGAGCAGCATCGCCCAGGGTTTACTGCTGAGTGATCCGTGGAGATCCGGATTTCACGTGCCTTTTCACCTTTTCATGAGAAATGACCTTGCATGCCCGAAGTATCAGATAAAGCCCTTGATTTTCGGCGAAATGCAAGGAGAAGAAGAAAACTTGCTCTTTTCCTTGTAATGTAAAAGTAAGTTTTAGCGCAAAACTTACCTCATGTCTTCTGAGTAGTTTTCCAAACGGTGGGCTTCCAATCCGTGGAGAAAATAAGTTATTCACGCACTGGTTTTTATGGGAAATTCTCTATGTATGTGAAGGAAATAACACAGGTCGCTTAAATGGCTCCCTGTGTAGACGATGCTTATAGAATCGGCCAAAGAGTGCAGAGTACGACTTTATTTAGGCAAACACAATCTAAGAAACCATAATCTGCAAGGTATGTGGGTGGCATGTGACCCAAACCAGTCCTCCGTCCATTGCAGTTTGATAGAAGACCCTTAAGACTCTTAACACATGATATCTGCTTAGTCCAAATCAGGTCTGTCACCTCCGTGGCTGACGTCCTCAACTGAATTTTGCTTCTGTTTTCAGTCATCCAAACCCCACGCCACCCCACCCCCACTGCCTGATGCCAAGCACACACACGGGAAAAGAGACCGTCCTTATTCTCAATCGCCTATAAAACGGGAGGCAGGAA
The DNA here is from genome assembly GCF_014898765.1 of Herpailurus yagouaroundi. Lineage (NCBI taxonomy): Eukaryota > Metazoa > Chordata > Mammalia > Carnivora > Felidae > Herpailurus > Herpailurus yagouaroundi. Next base: position 1,217,302 of record NW_024412467.1, on the reverse strand, counting down.
CGTGGCTGAAGAGCTCAGTGGGAACCACAGGCCCAGATCTCTAACAGAAGTGAGTTGGCAGATGTGCCTGCAAAGCTGGAAGAGAGTTCTCGCAACAAGGTTCAGGAGGCTTCTTTGGGCTTGTCCTAGGACTTGCGTCTGTAAGACGTCCAGATGGGGGGGTTGTTCTTCAAGGCCAGACCTTCCAGGAGGAGAGCAACGCGGTGCGGCCAAAGCTCCCCGGGGTTCAGCGGAGGAAAACCCCATAGGGACCATCTCATGGAGATCCCCAAATGCTCGCGCGAGAAGTTGGTTATTCTGAAGGCTTTAAGGAGAGGATTTGCATAGTGGTGCTGTAGTTGTCTTGGTTTTAGAGTTTTCACAGAAACAATCATTATTGAAAATGGCCCAGGGGCGCCTGGGTGGCTCAGTTGGTTAAGCGTCGGACTTCGGCTCCGGTCATGATCTCGCAGTCCGTGAGTTCGAGCCCCACGTCGGGCTCTGTGCTGACAGCTCAGAGCCTGGAGCCTGTTTCAGATTCTGTGTCTCCCTCTCTCTCTTACCCTCCCCTGTTCATGCTCTCTCTGTGTCTCAAAAATAAATAAACATTAAAAAAAATTTTTTTAAAAATGGCCCAATGTCAGAGGTTGGTAGTGCGTTTCTGTAGCCTTAAAAGAAAGACAAGGGCTTCGACTTTGTGGGAAAGGAGAGAGTCTACGTGTGAAATATTTCTGAAGTGAAAATCAGAACATGAGACTTTCCAACTTCCGGGTGCAAAGTGAGACAGCAAAGTCTCCGCCTCTCTCTGGCTCATGGGCACGTGCTTACACACACACACCAGGAACAAAAATTCAGGAAACGGGACATCTGGGCGGGCCTGTCGGTTAAGTGTCCAACTTAGCTCAGGTCATGATCTTGCAGTTCATGAGCTCAAGCCCCGAGTCGGGCTCTCTTCTGTCAGCACGGATCGCGCTTTGGACCCTCAGTTTCCCTCTCTCTCTCTGACCCTCCCCCTCTCTCTCTCTCTTTCTCTCTCTCAATCTCAAAAAGTAAATACACCTTTAAAAACATTGAGAAAACAATAACCACCTGAAGTGTCTGCATTCTGATACTTCCTAATCTATTTCATTTTTTTAAAATGCTGGTTGCAAACTATGGGATTGATTTCACAACCCACTAATGCGCTGTGACCCTCCGTTTGAAAAATCTTTTTTCAGGTTACAAGGTTACAAGAGGTTACAAGAGCATCTTACTGAGGACCTATTTCAGGGTTTCTTTACAATGTTTATTTACTTGTGAGAGAGAGAGACGGAGACACAGTGCGAGTGGGGGAGGAGCAGACAGAGAGGGAGATGCAGAATCTGAAGCAGGCTGCAGGCCCCAGGCTCAGAGCTGTCAGCACAGAGCCCGATGCGGGCCTGGAACCCATGAACCTGAGCCCAAGTCTGTCACTAAACAGACGGAGCCACCCAGGTGGCCCAAGGACCCTAAGTTTTAACACGTGTTTGGTTTCCCGGACCCTCGGTGTGACCTCTGAGTGCTTGTGCTTGGAGGTCAGGTTGTGAAGTTGATTGATCCTTGTAATTAATTACACGTTGACAGAAGATATCATTCCATTGCTTTACAAGTAACAAAGAATTGGGAGCACCTGGGTGGCTCAGTCCATCGAGTGCCCGACTGCGGCCCAGGTCATGATCTCCCCATTTGTGGGTTTGAGCCCCGCATCCGGCTCTGTGCTGACAGCTCAGAGCCTGGAGCCTGCTTGCCATTCAGTGTCTCTCTCTCTGTCTCTCTCTCTCTCTCTCTGCCCCTCCCCCACTCACGCACGTGCTCTCTCGCTCTCTCTGTCTCTCAAAAATAAACATTAAAAGTAACAAAGAATTGGAGAATTTTAAAAATTCTTACATTCCGCAACTTGAAACCTAGAGAGAGGACCATGATTCGTATCTTGCACTGGAGATCTAAACGCTACCATGAACACCCACACGCACAGCGCTTACGCTGTGTCGTCATCATCCCAATTATTTCCCCTTCAAAAAAGGAAAAACTGTAGAAGCTAAGTTTATAGTTAAGAAACTGAATCACAGAAAAGTCATGAAACTCACCCAAGGTCTTAGAGCTAGGAAGCAGGAGGCTGGCTTTAGAAGGCTCTGGCTAGTTATGCACATCAGCTGTGTTGGAGCATTTATTATTATTTTTTTCCTCTTAATGTGTCAGGACTGTTCGTGTAATTCCATTTTTAGAGCTTGTATTTTTTTATTAAATTTTTTTTAATGTTTATTTTTGAGAGAAAGAGAAACAGTGTGAGCACGGGAGGGGCAGAAAGAGAGGGAGACACAGAATCTGAAACAGGCTCCAGGCTCTGAGCTGTCAGCACAGAGCCCAACGAGGGGCTTGAACTCGTGAACCATGAGATCATGACCTGAGCCAGAGTCGGACGCTTAACTGAGCCACCCAGGCACCCTTAGAGCACTTGTACTTTGTGGACCAATAATATAATTTTATCTTGAAAAACTTTCTATTGTGGGAAAGTCACCCTTCCAAACTCTCATTATTGAAACAATACTCCTGCTGTAAACATTTCCTTAGATCAACTTCTGATGGCAGTGCTTCTGAAGTCAAACAATGGAAGCGATCACAAAGAAAATAAGAGAACTGTTTTCTTTTAAAAATATAATTAAATTATTCTCTCATGATATGGGAACTATACAGCCCATTCTTTTTTTTTTTTTTTCTTTTTACATTTATTTATTTTTGAGAGACAGAGCACAAGTGGGGGAAGGAGCAGGGAGAGAGGGACACACAGAATCTGAAGCAGGCTCCAGACTCCGAGCTGTCAGCACAGAGCCTGATGTGGGGCTTGAACTCACAAAGCGTGAGATCATGACCTGACCCAAAGTCGGATGCTTAACTGACTGAGCCACCCAGGTGCCCAGCAGCCCATTCTTAATATTAACATTCTAGTCTGTTGTTTAAAAACAATGTTTACCCTATATTTCTGTGTGTGTGTGTGTGTGTGTGTGAATAAAATAAAGGCCTTAGATTTTCCCTGTGTTCAGTGAGATTCACGGGGCTTCACTTACTAACGTGTCCACCCTATATACTTCTTGGATTTTCCTGGTATCTAAGTTTTAGAACTACCTTGTAAAACTGTTATCCCTTTGTCATATGTTTCTTCTTTTTTCAGTAGCTATTTTTGAACTTCATATTTGGCTTTCCACTGTCTTTAACAAACACTATTTCACAATTAACCTTAACTCTTCTTCAACTGACTTCTTCCGTTTTGAATTATTCTATTTCGATTGACTGCTTGTTCAGCTATTGAGTAACTATTTTGTTTGTTTTGTAGGAAGGGCATGTGTATAATTTCATGCTTTGTGAAGGTTGTCTCTAAAAGTCGTCAAGTGTTCGGGGTACCTGGGTGGCTCAGTCGATCAGGCATCCGACTTCAACTCCGGTCGTGATCTCCTAGTTCGTGGGGCAAGCCTCACATGGCATCGGGCCCTGTGCTGACAGCTCAGAGCCTGGAGCCTGCTTCAGATTCTGTGTCTCCCTCCCTCTCTGCCCCTTCCCTGCTTGTGCTCTCTCTGTCTCTCTCTCTCTCTCTCTCAAAAATAAATAACCATTGAAAAATTTTTAGAATATGCACTGACAATTCTTGGGTGCGGAGATCAACGTCGAAACCAATAACCTGCCCAGGTGGTTCACAATGGAGGACTTTGAGAGGGTGGCGGGAAAGTCTTCCTCTGTTGAGTCAGATGGACCTGAATCACTTGTTCAGCCTGTTTCTGCTGCTCCTTACGAAACTGAACACCTTCAGAAGGAGTTCTAGAAACTTCTCAGAGGACAGAGGAGCTAAACCTGCCACCATCCAATTAGGAAGCACTAGAAATGCCTGACCAAGAAGAAAAGCTATTTGCATAACTGGGACCTCCCCCGCCCCCCCATTCAGGTGACCTTATTTCTGTTCTTCCAGACGTTCCGACCTCTCTTATTAGCTATTTATATGTAAGCAAAGACAGGTGCTCATATTGTGCTGTTTCATTTGTGAATAACACGTATATAGACTTCCATCCAAAACCTTTGTGCTAACGTGACCGAAACGATCCTCCTAAGCCACACAGATGCCAATGAGCCAGTCTTTGAAAGTCCGGAGACACAGCATTGGAACTTGTGAATTTTCTGTTGCACTTTAATACAGAATACAGAAGCATCAGACAAAAAAGCAGGAAGCCTTTTCTTTTAACTTCCCGATAGTAATCCAGTAGACCTCAGATGGCCCTTGCCTAGTTCCCCTTGATCTCACCCCTTCTTCCAGGCTGGCGCATAGATTGACCCTCCAGAGGCGCTAAAGATGGCCGTGAGGCTGAAAACTACAAGGGGGTGGAAACTGAACAGCTGACCGCACAGGGTGCTAGAGAAGCCTGTGTACCTGGGCTTCTTTATTAAGCAAAATAATAATAAACATTTTACACTAGATGTCTTTCCAGTTTATTTACCTGTCTGAGGTAAATAAAGGTTTATTTACCTGTTTTACCCTGTGAAAGCCTGCCTTGCCGCACATATAGACCCCAATGCTGCAAGGATAGTGTTAGGCTTTGTATCTCTCTCCACCGCAGAGGTGAAAGTGGTTTTGCACACAGTTTGCACTGTAGTTTTGCATGAAGCGCGATGTTTTTCCTAAGCGAGTGGTCAGAGCATGTTTATTCGAGCTGAAGCATTCCTCTTCCGGTGACAAGTCTTAGTCTAGTGCTGGCTCTGGGGACACGTGACTCTGGACCCTCTGAGGCTACTGTCTGCCTGTGGCACGGGGGAGCCCTGGCCTTGGAATGAGGACAAGTGGGTTCTCCCACCTTGCCTCTTTCTGATTCTTAATGATCTTGGCCAAATATAACTGTATTTCTCCTGGGCTTACTCACTTTCCTGGTCTGTGTGTCACAGCAATGACACTGTCTTAGTCTGCTCGGGCTACCAGAACAAAATGCCGTGATTGGGAAGTTTAAACAATAGAAATTTATTTCCACATGGCTCTGGAGACTAGGAATCTGAGATCAGACTGTCAGCGTGGCCGAATTCTGGTGACAGCTCTTTCCCAGCCTGTCGTTGGCTGTCTTCTTGCTCTGTCCTCAAACGGCCTTTCTGTGGCGCATGCACGCTGGGAGAGCTAGCTTTTCCTCCTCCTGTTCGGATAAGGCCACCAATCTTTTTGGACTAGGACCTCATTTTACAACTTCTTTCACCTTAAATACTTGCTGAAGCCCCGCCTCCAGACACAGTCACACTGGGAGGTAGGGCTTCGACATACGAATTCTGGGGGGACATAATTCAATCCACAGTACACGCTTTTCTCATGGAGCAGTTAGAGGCTTTCAAGAGACAATGCAGGCAGGGGCGCCTGGGTGGCTCAGTCGGTTGAGCATCCGACTTCGGCTCAGGTCATGATCTCACGGTTCGTGGGTTCAAGCCCTGCGTCGGGCTCTGTGCTGACAGCTCAGAGCCTGGAGCCCGTTTCAGATTCTGTGTCTCCCTCTCTCTCTGCCCCCCCCCCCCACCCCGCTCATGCTCTGTGTCTCTCTGTCAAAAATAAACATTAAAAAAAATTAAAAAAAAAAAAAAAGACAATGCAGGCAAAAGCAATTTCAGCTACACACAGCCAAATGCAGTTCATTATTCCAGGACAGTCCTGGACAGAGGAGGCACCTGACTGACAAATACTAGTTTTTGGTCTTAACCGAACAGCCTGCTTATTCTCCATATGGTGGGCCCCCAGGGGACAATCGTGGTCATGGGCATCATTAGGCTGCCCTTCGTTTCTTACGGGATCACAGCTAATGAAAATGTGGGGGGAAAGTACACTCGCTAATAACGAAGGAGCTGGCATTTCTATTATTATTATTATTATTATTATTATTATTGGCCTGTCAGGTTAATAATGCTTTAAAAAATTCTCAGTGTAAACAGTATGTTGGGATTATAAATTGGCATGGTCCTTCTAGATGGCACTTTGGCAATGTTTTGTTTTAAGAGCCTTAAAAAATGCTGTGACCTGGTGATTTAGTATTTCTAGTTCTAGAAGTCTATCCTAAGGAGGTGATCACATATTTAAACAAAGATGTGTGATCTGTATGATCTATAATGCATAAAAATAGAACTCAATCTAGGTAGCCAATAACAGAGGACTAATTACCCAAGTAATGATACATTCATAAAAACTTGTGTTTCTTGGGCTGCCTGGGTGGCTCAGTCGGTTAAGCATCTGACTTTAGCTCAGGTAACAGTTCATAATTTTTTTTTAATGTTTTTTATTTATTCTTGAGAGAGACAGAGCATGAGTGAGGGAGGGGCAGAGTGAGAGAGGGACACAGAATCCGAAGCAGGCTCCAGGCTCTGAGCTGTCAGCACAGAGCCTCACATGGGGCTGGACCTCACAAGACGTGAGATCATGACCTGAGCCAAAGTTGGACACTCAACCAACTGAGCCACCCAGGCGCCCCAACAGTTCGTAAATTTAAGCCTCACATCAGGTTCTCCGCTGTCAGCATGGAGCCTGCTTTGGATCCTGTGTCTCCTTCTCTCTCTCTCCCTCCATTGGATCCTCCCTCTCCCTCTCTCAAAAGTAGACAAACATTTTTAAAAAATTACCTAGAAAATTATATATGTGTATCTATGGCATGGTACCTAAATTTGCTTTATATATGATATATGTTATGGGTGTACCTTATGTATTCATATTCATCTATACATATTTGTCACATACATATTAAAAGGAAGTACCAGGGCACCTGGGTGGCTCAGTCGGTTAAGTGTCTGACTTCGGCTCAGGTCATGATCTCGCGGTTCATGAGTTTGAGCCCCACATCAGGCTCTGTGCTGACAGCTCGGAGCCTGGAACCTGCTTCAGATTCTGGGTCTCCCTCTCTCTCTGCCCCTCCTCCGCTCATGCTCTCTCTCTCTCTCTCTCAAAAATAAACATTAAACACATTTTTTTTGAAAAAAAAAGAGATACCAGGAGTATTTTAATTTCTTCTTTATATATTTTTCTTTTTACACATTTCTACAATAAACATTTAATATTTTTATACTCAGAAAAAAAATATTTTAGCCAGGTTCTTACTGAGCCTTCCATGATCATTAAAAATATTTCCATTTATCTTCTCGTAGCGTCACTCGTTGTTTTACGCGAGAGATGCCGTGGTGGTTAGCAGTGAGCAGTGGTGGGAAAAGATGTCTAAAACCCGTCGGCTCCTGTGAAAAGAGAGAGATTGATTGATCAATTCATTTCTATAATTCATCAGATACCTGACACTGTACTTGACTCTGAGACAACAGCGGTAATGGCAATGGCTAATTTCACTGGGAGCTCGTTCTGTGCCAGGCAGTGTGTGTTCTAAGCATTTTATTGATGCCAATGCATTTAATCTTGGAGCAACCTTATGAGGCACCTGCTATCGTTCTGTTCGCTGGATAGATGAGAAGGCGAAGGTTGAGCTTCCCAGGTGACACGGCTGTTGGGTGGCGATTCACACCCTCTGGAGTCTCTGTAGACTCTTAAAGGATGAATTTGGTCCAGTCAGTGTCTCCTAAGTTACATTTGAGCTAAGTCTTGAAGGACGAGTAAGAATTTGTCGTGTCAGGGTTTTTCACAAAGGTACCACAGTGACAAAGGCCAGGTGGTGGGGGTTGTCTAAGGTGGGGTGTTTGGGGGTGAGTTGGACTGCCCGTGAGGGGTGAGGAAGGCCCTTGGCACGGCCATGGGTTGGAGTTCCAGCTCGGTATTCCCACAGGGAGCGGTTGAAACCATCCCGGAAGCCACCCTTCTCACGGGTGTTCATCGCGCTGCTAACAGATGAAGTCACCCCCACCGCCTTTGAAATAAGTCAAATGAAACATATCTAATGGAAATGCGCCCAAATAAATGCCTAGTCTGTTTCTTGAGATGTTACAAAATGCATTTTTCCCCCTCGTCTTGACAAACAAGCAGAGGCAAACCTGATTTTACCCCCGGAGGCGATGGAACCCCATGCAGGAAGACATTGGCAGGGTTTCCTTGTTAGGGAGCCCCCCCCCCTTTCAATGCATGCAGACTGACACGACCCTTTGGCGGGGACATCCGGGATCCATGACAAGTGTTCGCACACCTGGCGGGTCTGAGGACTCATAACTATAACCCGTGCTGGACACGTCTAACGCCCAGGCGATCATTTCACTTTACAGACACAGAGACTTTGCCGCACGTTTTGTATGGACTTACAAAAGGGCCATCACGGTCACATTCAGGTAAGTTTAGGAGAGATTCGCCTGAAGCAGAGCCTGATGGTCTGCAGGGCGGACGAGGGAAGGCAGTTCTCTCTCTTTAACTGGTGAGGGACAGTCTGCCCCTCACACCACCGCCCACCTCTGCTGACTCAAGATGTGACCTCTGACATTCCGAAAGTGCATTTCACAGACTCACTGCCCCTTCAAATGTCATGGTCTTGAACAGTGACAAAGGCCACGTGTGACTTTAAACCCCTTGAAGAGGCCCCCAGTTTAAGGTCCGCGCTGGAGGCATCCCCCGGCTCTCCCTCTGTGAGCTCACACATAGTCTCGCCCGCTCACACCCGAACGAACACACGGACCGTGGAACCAGAGAAGGAGGGACAGGTCCTCGAAACACGCCAGAGGGACAATGGTGGACTTTGATTTCTCTCCTTTTCTTCATCACTGGTTCTTCTTCCCCGTGTGCTTTCCAGTTTTATTGTTTGGGAATTAACGGGGTTAATAGAGCAAACCTTCAGAACGGTGCTTGGCTAAGTGCGACCCCAGTGTTAGCAGCTATGGTTACATGAAGCATGTTCATTAGTGGACATACTAAAATGACAGGCACTACCACATGTGACCCACCTTTCCTTTCTCACATTCTATATAATTGTGTATAATAACTATTGTTTATTGTCTGTCTTCTCCAGCCACGATGTGAGCCCCGGGACGGCCGTGACTTTGTCCCCTTCCAAGGAGACGGTCACTGATGGTGACAGGGTGGTCCTTCAGGGCTGGGGGAGAAAAGAAAGAACTCAGTCACCCCACGGCTCCCTCCTCATTCTTTCTGCGCTGGATGTTGTCACTGCCTGACGAAAAACCATTTTGACCCTTAAGAGAGCCCGGAGGCTGAGAGGGAGAGGGATTGGGAAGAAAGCTGGACCTCGTGACTCCCGAGCACTTGCTTGCTCCGAATCCATCGGCCTTTTTTGCGCCGACCCACGCAGCCGGTCCGCATTTTCCCGCTTCCCTGGCAGGTTAGGGGTGCTGGGACTGAGTTCTGATCAAAATCATGTGGACGACGGAATAACGTGTGCCGCTGCGGGGCCTGGCCCGTGAAAGCCTCCTTCTTCTGTCTGCAGGCCGGATGTCCGGGCTCCAGCAGAGTTCTCTAAGACCCGGGGACATCTGAGGCACCAGGCGGAAGGAAACTGTCCCTGAAGGACCATGGAGTAGAGCCCCATCCCCCCATCGTGACGGGACACTATACAACATTGTGTAACAGAGTGACATATCTATTGTGGTTAGCCCCTAGGTTTGGGAGATCTGTTTCATGGAACAGGGTCATCCGCCTTGTTTTGACCTGAGGCTTGTCTACTGAAGAGACTCAACATTGTTATTCGTAGTAGCACCTTGATCCTGGATCTGGTCTCCCAGTCAAGCCCCAAGCACCCTGGGGCCCCCTGCTCAAAACTTCATTCCTCGTTCATCACGGCAGCCCCCACCTCATCGTCCTCATGCCTTAAGCCTGCCTTTGTTGTTTTGTTTTGGTTTGGCTTTTGGTTTTTTGGATGGCACTTGCCTTCTGAAAGATCAGACATTTTAGCTATTTATTCTGTTTTTCAATCTTACCTTCCTAGAGTCCTAGCTCTTCGAGGGAAGGGATTTTGTGATTTTGTTCACTGCCATATGTACACGGGAATTTGGGACACAGGAGGCATTCCACAAAAATTGGTGAATGAACTGATTCATTCCGTCATTTATGTGTGTGGCTGCGCCCCATGCCCGGCGACAGCCCCTAGGGATACTGTGGTGACCAAATCAGAGCCCAGAGCCTGTTGGACAAGACTAGTAGACAAGGGGTCACAACTAAGTACAAACTGTGCAATGCTCACACCGGACAACTGGGAAGCGATGGGCCGGAAGATGCCTGTGGGATGGTGATGAGTAGGGGTTTCTAGGCAAGAAGGGAGGAAAAAAATTTTTTTGAAAATGGAGGTCCAGTGTATGTGGGTGGCAGAGAGCCAGGAAAGCAAGGTGTTGGAACACAAAAGAGAGGGGAGAAGGAGGAGGGCCCAGGCACAGGGTGGAGGGGAAGGGCGTGTCAACGTGCGCCGGAGAATCCTAAAGGCAAGGTAAGTATCCCCTTCAGGCACATGGGGACCACCCACGATGCCCCAGTTCACACGCCCCACCAGACAGAGGCCCCGCGACCCTTCCCCCCAGTTCCTGCTGATTAAAATCTCTGGTCATTTGAGGGCAGTGAAAAGCCTCTGTGTGATATTATAATGATGGATGGATGTCATGACACATTTGTCCGAACCCATAGAATGTACACGACGAAGAGGGAACCGCAGTGGCCAACTATGGTCCCCGCGCGATTGTGATATGCTGGTGTAGGGTCATCCAAAAGAGTGCCATTTTGGTGAATGATGTTGCTAAGGTGGGAGGCTACGCACGTGTGGGGACTGGGGGTATATGGAAATCTGTACCCCCCTCTCAATTTTGTTGTACACCTAAAAATGTTTGAAACATATGTATGTGTGGTGTATGTGTGTGTGTGTGTATGCATATATAAGCTCTAAATACATATAAATATAAAAGCATACGTATGCCCTAAATACACACACACACACACACACACACACACACACACACACACACATAAAAGAATATAGGAAAAATTTGCAATCCATTCAGTCTCATTTATGTTTAGAACTGACTGGGCCAAGTTCCAGCTCTAACCCTGACAATCAAGACCCCTGAGCACTCTCCCAGACCTTCCCCAAAGCCCTCACCCTGACGCCCGCCGGGTATCACTGACCCACCCTCCCGCCTAGCAGCTTCCCTTCCCTTCGCGGTCTGAGAACCTGCACCATCTCCATACGATTCTTAAATACACGATTTCATTGACTTTTCTCAGCTGTAAAAACTATATTTATTTCAGTGCCCTAAAGCCCACATGTGTGTGTGTTTTCAAACCTAGCACCCACTATCTCTCGCCACAGCTATTTAAGCAAGTCCGGCAGTAAAAGGGGCACATTTCCATCTTCAGTATTTTTGTGTTTTTATATGCTGTCCCCCAGTGGAGTTTGGGCCAATAAGAAATAACCGAGGAGAAAAGGGAAAAGAAAAATAATAAAGGAGAAAGTGAAGACAGGAGGGAGAAAAGAATGAGAACAAAGGTTTATCCTTGTGGCTTTTGAAGGCAAGTCTTTTACTTGGAGCACTTGAGAGGGTCAGAAGACAAGTTTAGTCTAAGGGATGAGGTCAAGGTTTCACGCCAGTATTGCCTCCTCTAGGTAAGTCTGTCTGCTCCTCGATGAGACCAGCCCCGCCACTGCCGTTCCTTCGTCCTGTCAGAGCCAACAGCTGGGACATCTAACACCACGAAAAACCATAGCAGAAAGAAACAGGCCTTTATATCAACTACAATGCAAATTGCTTACCGGATGATAAAGCTACCTAAGTCTTCAACTGAGCCAACCAAAGCCTTCCTCTTCCTCACTCAAAAAGTAGCTCATTTTCCAGATTTACTCTCTTCTCCTTAAATTATAATGAACCCACAGTGCTTGAAGATGTCAAGCTGATTGGCAAAGTCTAGACATTTTCATCCGAGCCTAGAATATCTTGCAGGAAAGGTCACGGGCAGATGTGTATTCGGCCCCATTTCTTTTTCGGCTTGGTCATCCAGGATGGCCCAGGGTGAAAGTTTGGAATAACTAACGTTTAATGCCTTTTAATTTAGGACACCTGGGACTACTTAGCAAAGTGCTGAATCTACACACCCTTCCAAATCTGGAAGACTCAAGAGAAATGCAGGGATCATTCTTTATGCCCTTAGGAAGAGGCCTAGAGAGGTCATTAAATATGGGGTGTGGTGGGGGACTGCATTTTCTTTCAACCTACTGGACCAGGGTAAAACATGGTGAAATCGGTTGGCATTCTTTTTATATCAGATCACTTGTGAAATTCCCGATTTATGAAAAACCGGCTTTTACCAAGATCATCATAATCTGCCTTAGGTCCCTTTAGGCGTATAAAAAAGGCTATAAATGAAGTTTGTCAAATATCAGCAGACACTGAGCACCTACCATGTGCCAGGCACTCTTCAAAAGTGCTTTCTGTGCATTAAAGATCTTTAATCTCCACAAACATCTAGAAGGTAGACGCTATTACCATCATCCTTAAGACACCAGCGAGGCCAAGGGTGCCTGGCTGGCTCACTTAGTAGATCATGTGACTCTTGATCTTGGGGTCATGAGTTCAAGCCCCGTGTTGGGCATGGAGCCTACTTAAAATTAAAAAAAATAATAATTAACAAAAAAGACACAAATGAGGACACTGAGGCACACAGATGAGATGAGGATTTGCCTCAGTCTCACAGCTAATACTCAGTCTCACAGCTAATACTCAGTCTCACAGCTAATAAGCAGGGAGCTGGGGGGGGGGGTCAAACCTGGAGGTTCTGTCTCCAGACGCTATGCTTTTTTCACCACGGAGCTGTTTTACTGCCATGATACCATCCCTGGGACGAGTGCTTTATATTTCCTGTTTCATTTAATCCTCACCCCAGCTTCATGAGTAAGCAATTATTACCACCCAGAGGCTCAGAGTGGTAGGTTTGTCAAACAGAAACTCAAAGACATTTGGGTAATTACTAGCCGGCTGTTTTCCTGCGTACAAAGCAATACAGTGATTTCATCCAACAAAGTCAAAAAAGATGATTCTATAACAGAGACGGGGGGACAAAAAGCCTGCAGAGTAAGAACAGGATGTTACGTTTGTGCATTATTTTTAGCCTGGACAATCTGTTCTTACACAGACCAAGGAGGGCTTTCAAAGAAAATAATTAGCGATTCTTCAGAAACTCTCAAGATTGTCTGTGGAGCACGGGACAGGCTGTCTCTGCATAGAATATTCCTCCAACCCTCAGTCACCACCTCCATCTTGGGTAGGCCATGTCTCCACCATTTCTGGCACAGGAATTTCTCAACTCCCCCACTTTTGACTTTGGTCAAAAAAGGTATGAGAACAATCACACACATATAAGTATTAGAAGTCAAGGTAGTCTCCAAGTGTTTAACTGGCTTGTCGTACTTAGTTCTCAAAGATCATTCTGATATATTTTAGTTAAATGTATCATTTTTCTTGACTATTTCAATTGTAATTTGAGCCACAGTCAGAAGCACTCATTCTTGTTTAGGAAATTTTAGCCAAGGTATGGAGGTCTAGGCTCTGAGAAATCCTATTCTACTCTATTCTATTCTATTCTATTCAATACTGAGGAAGACCAAATCCAAAGTCAAATTGTTGGAAAGGCGGATACTGGAGAAAAAGGCAAAACAGAGAGGAAGAAAAATGAAGAAACGGTCGACTCTAGATCTCATCTTGACCTGTAGAATCATAAGAGCAAGCTTCCTATTTCCAGAATTCTGGAGAGTTTTTAATGAGTCTCGGATTGTGTTTCCAATAGGAATTTATACCAAAGTGGTGAGATTCTACATATGTCTGCACAGAGAATCAAATATCCCTCTGTCCTGGAGCGTACTGCCACGTGCAGAGCCTCATATGGACGTATCTGGAATCTTGGAAGCTTGAGTCCCCTACTTCCTCCTACAAATGGACCTTGAAAGCGTGTTGGGAGATTCTGGCGGGAGAGCACAGCTACTCCTGTACCTTTGACCACAGAATGGTCCTCCTGTATCGGGGAAGGTCATCCTCTCTGACCTAGCACAGCCCCGGGAGGGACTCACATGGAGTGGTGAGGGAGGAAGGGGGACGCCAGCCTAGCCAGCCAGACCAGCCAAATCAACCCTGGCCAGCAGTGGGGTGACAGATGTCACAGCGAGACATTTCTTGAAGTCTCTTTGAATATAGTCTGTAACTGTATATTTTGTAGAAGTGTGTGTGGTGACATCTTTTCAAAGGTAACTTCCATTTGCTCAATTATGATAGTGTATGAATAACATTAGTTATTCATAATATACAACAACATCAGAACACCCCAAAGCAAAACATGTCAAAAGAGAAGAGAAATCAAGCCACACGGATCTTTTGGTACAATCTCAAATGATAAGAATTTATGAGAATCTTCAGGGGTGGACACGTTATCATTATTATTAGGGGAAAGAGTAAAATTTTGGCACCGCAAGTTTAAGTTGTTTGGGGCAAATTTTACTTTAAATTCTCTCATATAATCTTCTCAGTAGATGGGGGATGATATGGGTAGATGTCCAATATGAATACTTTTATACAGATTTTTGAAGGTATTTTACCTATGATCTTTTCATCATTCACAAATAGTAAAGGCATTACCATGTGGGCAAAAATCCATAAATTTTAACAATAACATGAAATTGATTCGTTAATGTGGTTCTTAAGGTGGCTGTTGCAGCCTTGCCCCACCTTTATAGGTTTGCAATTTATATTAATCATAAATAAGGTGAGATTCAATCACTTGTCGCGTCTTTGGCCTAATCAACATATTTGTAAAATTTGAACTGGTTTGTGCTTGTCATGGGAGTTATTTTTTTGTTACATGACTGTAAAGTCTGGAGATGGTTGGGCTATACAAGCAGTGTGAGAGATTTGTGATAGTCAATTTTCAATTTTTTTTTTTAGTGTTAATTTATTCTAGAGAGACACAGAGACAGAGTGCAAGCAGGGGAGGGCAGAGAGAGAGGGAGACACAGAATCTGAAAGCAGGCTCCGGGCTCCGAGCTGTCAGCATGGAGTCCGATGCAGGGCTCGAACCCATGAACCATGAGATCATGACCTGAGCCGAAGTCGGACACTTAACTGGCTGAGCCACCCAAGCGCCCCTGTGATAGTCAATTTTTATTGAGGGGCCGGTTATATTTGATTTTATTTTCAGAAATCAAACTAGAAAATTGTCGTTATAGTATTGATGGTGATGAAAACGTTAAGGGCTGTTTTTCACACTGCAGTTGGGGTATTTTCTTTAGCATTACCTTTAATTGTAACTACTCGTTCTTCCTTTTCCT
The DNA here is from genome assembly GCF_014898765.1 of Herpailurus yagouaroundi. Classification (NCBI taxonomy): domain Eukaryota; kingdom Metazoa; phylum Chordata; class Mammalia; order Carnivora; family Felidae; genus Herpailurus; species Herpailurus yagouaroundi. Next base: position 1,202,078 of record NW_024412467.1, on the reverse strand, counting down.
CTCATGAGTAATTATCCTCCCCCCACTGAATTATTGATGATAGGGAACAGTTAAGTTAAAACATAACAGTAAAAATCTACCCGGATTACTCTTCAGAAACAATTAACTACCAAATAATGTGTCAAAAATTGTAATCAGGGTGGGACATCAGACAAACCGGCATAAAACGAGCTTAGTGTGAGAACAGTTGTTATTTACTCTCATCAGGAGGTTGGGAAGCTGGGTTTAGACTGGAAAATTTAGGAATTCAAGGTTCCTAGGTGGCTCAGTTGGTTAAGCGCCTGACCTCAGCTCGAGTCATGATCTCATGGCTGTGAATTCAAGCCCTACATCACCATCTGTGCTGACAGCTCAGAGCCTGGAGCCTGCTTTGGACTCTGTCTCCCTCTCTCTCTGCCACTCCTCCACCCGTACTCTGTCTCTCTCTCTCTCTCTCTCTCTCAAAAATAAATAAACATTCAAAAAAAATGTGAAGACAAGAAAATTTAGGAATTATTATAAAAAACAGACCAAGCAGTGATTTGGCAGTCAATATTTGAAAAATACCAAACACACCTAATTATTTTATCGTCCCTCCTCTCATTAAGTGGAGGGAATAAATCGTTGGTTACCCAATGGCTGTCAAGCAAGGCCCACTGTAAAAGAAATCTTTTTGGTGTTTTGATCTGTAGTCAGAGCTTGAATCTGGGACGGTGAAAAATAAATTTGTCAGAGCAAACTGGTTATTACATTAAGACGTAACCATAAATCATGGGTATATAAAAATGGGGAAATGGTTGCAGTCATATTTTAGAGTGCCCTGTAAAACATAGCATAAAGTGATGGGAGCAGGTTCTTTGACACGAAGCACTTTTGTTGAAAATCATCTCACACTTGGCAGAGACACAATATATTGAAAGTTCCATTTGAATCCTGAATTTTTCTCTTTCTTGTAGTGTTTTTTGCTTATGTTTTTAACGAATCCTAGTAAACCTTCCTGTTCATGTGTTTTTGGATATACCCATACCATAGATAAATATAATGATAAAGTCTATAATGATCAATTCAAAGCCTTTAACTTCACTTCTGAAGTATATTTAACTAATCAGCATGCATAAAACACATATTAAGTTGAATTTACTACGTTAACAAACGGTAACAACTTCCATTTGTTATCGTAATAAATAAACACACTAAATACAGCCATGATCTTGTGTGCATATTTGTGTCTTTCTACAGCTGTAATACTTAATAGGATCAGAACTCTGTGTGTTAATAACAGCCCTTAAAGGAAGCAGGTGTGACTCAGTCAGTTAAGCATCTGACTTCAGCTCTGGTCATGATCTTAGGGTTCGTGGATTCAAGGCCCACATCAGGCTCTGTGCTGACAGCTCAGAGCCAGGAGCCTGCTTTGGATTCTGTGCCTCCCTCTCTTTCTCTGCCCCTCCCCTGATTGCTTTCTCTCTCTCTCAAAAATAAATAAACCTTAAAAAAAAAAAAAAAAAAAAAAAGAACCAGGTGATTGTGTTCTCTCCTGGCAAAGATAAGCGAATATATATATATCCATTCTCCTAAGGCATCTCCACATTCTCTAACTTGTTAATCTAGGGTCATTCTCAACTGTGTAAAAATAAGGGCCTTGCATAGACCAAATTGTTTTTAGGGATGCATATTTTGTACCCTCTAATTCAGAAATTGTCCAGGTATCCAAAGATTAGGCTTTTAAATACTCAATTTAATATGCCTTAAAATTCTTACAGTTATGTATAGGTTGTGAATTCAGTATTTAAGCTGACACACTGAGCTTTTGTGATTTGTATGCAACATTATGAACATTAACTTTTAAAAATATTATCTATTATGATTTAATTTAGTTCAGTGTGTAATTTACAGATGTGTAATTTTAAATAAAGTGATCTTAACTCTTCTAACCAGTAAACCTACTGGAAGAAATTTAATAAGTTCAAATTAATTAGGGTTTCTTTCTTTCTTTCTTTCTTTCTTTCTTTCTTTCTTTCTTTTTTTAGAAAATAAACCCTACCTATGACCCAGCAACAGCCCTGCTAGGAATTTACCCAAGGGATACAGGAGCAGTGCTGATGCACAGGGGCACTTGTATCCTAATGTTTATAGCAGCACTTTCAACAATAGCCAAATTATGGAAAGAGCCTAAATGTCCATCAACTGATGAATGGATAAAGAAGTTGTGGTTTATATACAGAATGGAATACTACGTGGCAAGGAGAAAGAATGAAATATGGCCTTTTGTAGCAACGTGGATGGAACTGGAGAGTGATATGCTAAGTGAAATAAGTCATACAGAGAAAATATCGTATGTTTTCACTCTTATGTGGATCCCGAGAAACTTAACAGAAGACCATGGGGGAGGGGAAGGGAAAAAAAAAAGAGAGGGAGGGAGGCAAACCATAAGAGACTCTTAAAGACTGAGAATAAACTGAGGGTTGATGGGGGGTGGGAGGGAGGGGAGGGTGGGTGATGGGCATTGAGGAGGGCACCTGTTGGGATGAGCACTGGGTGTTGTATGGAAACCAATTTGACAATAAATTTCCTATTAAAAACAAATAAATAAAATGAAAAAAAAAAGAAAATAAACCCTAGACTTGTGTGAACTAGAATATCATGCTAATGTTATTTTTACATCATGACAATAACAAAGAAAAAGACAAAAAGCCATTTCTAAAGCAAAAGTGTGAAGCCAATGAATGTATCCAAAAAGTTACTTGATTAAAAATATGTGCTATTTTCCTATACAATTACATATCATGAACTAAAAATGTTAAGTTGTTTAAAAATGATAGAGTTCTGTTTTGTTTCCTATCCTATAACCTCTTAACTAAAACCACTAACTTGGGGCACCTGGCTGGCTCAGTGGGTTAAGCATCCAACTTTGGCTCAGGTCATGATCCCCCAGTTCGTGAGTTCAAGCCCCGCGTCAGGCTCTGTGCTGACAGCTCAGAGCCTGGAGCCTGCTTTGGATTCTGTGCCTCCCTCCCTCTCTGCCCCAACCCACTCGCATTCTGTCTCTGTCTCTCTCAAAAATAAATAAACATTAAAAAAAATTTGTTTAATAAATAAATAAATAAAACCACTAAATTCACAGTTAAACTTTTCTGTTTTCTCTGAATTATAGTTTAAAGGGGCAGCACACTTAAAACATTGGGAGAACGTTTATTTTGATTTGAGTTTCTCTTTTTTAAGTTTTTATTTAAGTCGCAGTTAGTTAACATACAGTGTAATATTAGTTTCAGGAGCACAACAGGGATTCAACATTTTCATGCATCACCAGGCGCTGTTCACAAGTGCCCTCCTTAATCCCCACCATCCATTTAGCACACACACCCCCACCCCCCAACATCCCCTCTGACAGTCCTCAGTATGCTCTCTATAGTTAAGAATCCATTTCTTGGCTTGCCTCTCTCTCTCTTTTTTCCCTTTGCTCCTTTTGTTTCTCAAATTCCATATACGTGTGAAATCATAGGGCATTTGTCTTTCTCTGACTGACTTATTTCCTCTAGCGTTATACTCTCTAGCTCCTAGTTTCTCTTACGTTCAATTGTGTTTTTCATTCTTATATAAGCCCTTGAAAATGTAAATAAGTTTCCACTGTAAGTTACTGATCCCCTGCTGAGGTAGAGTAGACAACTTGCTCGAAATCATTTGTATTCACAAAACAGAAAATATTCTCAAAAAAGGTATCGGAACCCTTCACTTTGGGTCCCACTCAGTAGTGTGATTTATGATACCATGTTTCTTCTCTCTTCTCTCTAACCTTGAAAAGCCTGAAGCGACAATAATTTTGTGTTGCTGAATCATAAACTTCAGAGGCTTCTGCCTCGCAAGAGACAGGCCTTTGCACGCTGGAGATTTGGTTAACTTGTTTTCTTTCTTGTCATTAGTCTCCTGTAAGGCCTAACCACTTTCTTAAAGTCAAAAGTTACTACGGATTGCCAGTGTGTGTTTGCATTATCTTGGAAGCAGGAATGCTGTTTTTGCAGATACGGACAACTATTTGGATATGTAAGGAGAAAACACAAGAAAAGAACGTTTGGAAAGGAGGAAAGAGACTCTTATCTTTAGTTTCCGGAATCCACAGCATACAAACATAAAACACCAAACCCAGGAGATCACATTAAAGGCCAGAAAGAAAAGACCAGCTTCCTGTTCATGTGTTCTCAAATGCCAGAGAATTATAAGAACAAAGAGTACAGAAACACAATCAACCCCAGAAAAATTAACAAATGATCTAGACTTCAGATTCCCTGTCCTTTGCCACCAACTAATCTCTTCACGATCTGACATAAAGCCAGCAGGGTGTACCCGATCTGCAAAGGGCAATCAGGAAAAGCCAAAATAAGAAACGACTTTGGGCAAGAATACATTGCAGCCATCAAGAACCAAAGGAATATAAGCATAAAACTCCCAACAGCCCAGGGCTGGACAAGGTTCCTTCCCAGGTCACACATTTCTATTGATTCCTATGGTAGGACTTAGGTAAACAACATCTTGGTGGAACCTTCAGAAATAAATGGTCAGGTACTTCATGAGTAGCCCGCCCTTCACTTGTATAGAAGGGAGAACAAACTATAGAATTATTTCATCCAACAAAGGCAGACCAGAATTTATATAAGACAAAAAGAGGAGAAGTGACAGAGAAAAACAAGAACGCAAACAAACAACAAACAACCCCTTGTAGTCAACCTGGTAATAGTGAAGCTGCACGTTTTGGGGGTAACCTGACTCGTTGACAGGTGGTCAGTCTGGACTGGACCATCAGACCCTAAGCAGGCTCAATAGGCACATAGGAGAATTAAAAAAATCCAATTTCAGTTGCTGAAGGACTCAGGAAACCTTCGCGTTTGGCTGAGGAGCTAGTGTGACCAGCGTCTGCCACTGTCCTGCATTTTATCCGAAATTGTTACAGGTCTTTGTGTCCTTTGTAACAAAGTTTATTCCCTGTACCCTCCCATGTTTTTAATGGAAAAAGCAAACTTGACCACTCGGTACTGAAACGTGTGACTTGAGTAAAACAAACGTAGAAAGCGCTTTTTACACCTTAAAACTTTTGCCTGGAGCAAAGTCCACGAGTGAAGTGCTTAAAGTGGAATTTCCCCACACACAGACTTCCTGCGGTATCTGGTACCGGAAGGTTCCCTATTGGGAGACTGAGTATGCCAAGTTCAATGGCGTCCTTCCCGTCGACCCACCTCCTTTCTCCGCCCCTAGTACTTGCTTGCCTTCAGTTCAGACTCCTTGGAGGCAAGTTACCCAGCAGTTTTGACCAGGCGTCTTCTACAGCAGTATGTAGATCCTAACTACAAGCCACCAGCCACCTATGAAGGTTGGGAGTCGCATAAAGCAGACAGCACGGCCCCGAAACAGCATGCGTTTTCACTGAAAACTCCCCGGAGTAGAGTAATGGAATATAACATTTGGCACATAAAATTCGGCAGTGCTTAGTATCACCTTCATCTCCGTCTCTTAGTACCGTTAAAAACAAAGAACCTACTTATTCCTGCATGTCCAACGGCTTTTTCTAAAGTCAATACCTTAAGGTAAATATCTTGCTAACTCCCCCATGCAAACTCAAGTGTTTGATTACAGCTCTCTTAGTGGACATGTGGGTGGCCCTGAAAAGAGCCTTTGGGGTTGGGTTAAGAGGGCGCTTACTTGGCGAGTCTACTTGGAGCTGGTGTACTTGGTGACGGCCTTGGTGCCCTCGGACACGGCGTGCTTGGCCAGCTCCCCGGGCAGCAGCAGGCGCACGGCCGTCTGGATCTCCCGGGACGTGATGGTCGAGCGCTTGTTGTAATGCGCCAGGCGCGACGCCTCGCCCGCGATGCGCTCGAAGATGTCGTTGACGAACGAGTTCATGATGCCCATGGCCTTGGACGAGATGCCCGTGTCGGGGTGCACCTGCTTCAGCACCTTGTACACGTACACCGAGTAGCTCTCCTTGCGGCTGCGCTTACGCTTCTTGCCGTCCTTCTTCTGCGCCTTGGTCACCGCCTTCTTGGAGCCCTTCTTCGGGGCGGGAGCGGACTTCGCTGGCTCAGGCATCTTAAAACCTCAGAACGCCAGAAGTGGAGTGAAAGCAGGAAGCGAATGTCTGCTACTTATAGGGCTTTTATGCTAATGAAGGATGCAGACCGCGTCTTAGTTCATTGGAAGACCAGCCGTGAGGCTGTCATCCATGGGCAGAACTATGCAAATGAGGTATGGAAATAAAGCTTTTCTATTGGCTACTTGACTGAGACTCGTTACTAGCCAATCAGGCAACCGGGTTTGCTCCCCAGGAAATGGCTATAAAAGCAGCGATGTTTTACCTACTTCCCGGCTTGCTCTCTTTGGGCAAGTGATTAGTTCTCTTGTCTTGGGATTTCTTTCCGTTGCTTACGATGTCTGGACGTGGCAAGCAGGGAGGTAAGGCTCGCGCCAAGGCGAAGTCTCGCTCTTCTCGCGCCGGGCTGCAGTTTCCGGTGGGCCGCGTGCACCGCCTGCTCCGCAAGGGCAACTACGCCGAGCGGGTGGGGGCCGGCGCGCCGGTGTACCTGGCGGCCGTGCTGGAGTACCTGACGGCCGAGATCCTGGAGCTGGCGGGCAACGCGGCCCGCGACAACAAGAAGACGCGCATCATCCCGCGCCACCTGCAGCTGGCCATCCGCAACGACGAGGAGCTCAACAAGCTGCTGGGCCGCGTGACCATCGCGCAGGGCGGCGTCCTGCCCAACATCCAGGCCGTGCTGTTGCCCAAGAAGACCGAGAGCCACCACAAGGCCAAGGGCAAGTGATCTGGCAGTCCTCTGAGTTTCCGGAAGCGCTTTCATACCCAAAGGCTCTTTTCAGAGCCCCCCACCACTTCAAAGGAAGAGCTAAAACCACTTTTTAGGTTAAGGCGGGGAAGTCGATAAAGGTAAGTTGATTTTAGCCCAAGCCAGGATAGTGCGGTTCCTCGGCTTTTGAAAACAAGTGTCCAGGTGTTAAAATCGCCCGGTCCTTCTAGGTAACGGCAGATCGAGTGTCCGATAACTGCTTGTACTTCCTGACTTGACGAATCTAGGCACCTTGGATAGTAATGCCTAACTTAAAACTCGGTTAACTGCGCAGCTCCGCAGTGATTTCTTAAGCTGTCTTGCGAAGTTGCTCGGATGTCCTTGAAGGTAAACTTAACCGAGTAACACGGTAACTCCCTGGCCAGTCTGGTAGGTGCCTCGTATTGGGCTGCGAGCAACCCGTCTTAACTAATCTATAAAGGAGTTAGCCTCTGCTCCTGTAAGTTTTCAAAGTATTATCTGAAACTTCAAGTATGGGGAAGGGTCTCTGAAAAGTGGCTTTCCCCCGAACAGGATAGTTCACAATACTGACTGAATCCACATTTGAATTGAGGCTTCTCCTGTTTACAAGTCAATTGGCTTTGGAACCAGTTTCTAACTCCTGGTACTCGGTCTTGTCATCCATAAACTGGTGGAAAATTGGTGTTTTCATTAGACCTTTCTGCCAATCAATGCGTTTAGAGCCCCTAACTTAGAGCAGTGCTGGACTTTCAGCCAACTGCAATTAACACTTTATTTCAAGAGGCTCAAATGCCTAGATTCCTAAGGCAGCCTGAAAAAAAGGTAGATAGAATCGGGCCACAGGCCTCTCCAAAGCAGTTGCTACTGAGGATCTAGTCATTTAGCTGCTCCCAACACCAAAAGCTGCAATCTGGGACCGTGCAAAACTTCCTGCAATCTTATTTTCTAAGATTGAGTCTCCAAGTGATTCTTTGGGGTGACTGGGTTAGTGCTCTGGAAAGTTTTTAGGCAGGAAGGGTGAGTGGGCCACGGGTTGCCCACGCCCCTGCACTCGGAGACTCAGGCGGCCCAAGAAGAAACAGCCTCTTGCACACGCTCTTGGAGCTCCCACTGAAGCATTTCAGGTGGCAGTGTTGGGAGCATTCATATCGGAATATGTACGGGGAGGGGAGGGGAGATCATCTAAACAGAAGCTGGTTCCCCGTGGACATGCCTCCCACTTTCTAAATGGTGACGCTTCTGGAATGGTCTAGAAGCAGCCTCCACCCTCCCAGCCTTCCTCCTCCTCCACTCCCACCCACCTCCCTCCTTCCCCGAGTCCCGCCTCCCGCTCCCCCAGCCTGATAGTCACCCTGGAAAAAAAGGGGCTAGGGTGTCTGGGAGTTTGGTGAAGACAAAGGGGCAGAACAAGTGAGCGCCTTGATTCTAACACGTTAGAGTTTTCTGAGTTTGTAAGGATTCTAAGGGGTAGGCGGGCTGAGACTGCACACGGGAGGTTCCGGCCTGGCAGCGGTCCAGACTGGGGTCCGCCCAGAGGACCAGGTTCTTTGCACCCAGAATTTCTTGTATGCTGGAGAACTTGGATCCTTAGGTCCGAATTGCTTTATATGAGCCTAGCAATGCTCTTCATGAACTTTCCAGGTTGGTTTTGAGCCCAGCTCCAGCACTGACCAGGTGGGTGACCTTGGGCTTCGTGGTCAATTCCCCCCTGCCTCCATTTCTTCCTGTTCACCTTCGCTCACCTAGTGGTGAAACAAGTAGGCTCAGCAGTGTGGGTTCTGAAACTAGAACACAGGCACTCAAGGGCAACAGCTGACAGTAAGCACTTTACTGTGTCAGGCATAGTCCTACCTGCTTCCAGAAAATTCATTTAAGCCAACAATCTACAGGTAAGTGCTATCACTCTCCAGACTTGAAAGCCTAGGTAACAGGAACAGAACACAGACTTAGACCTTGTCTAAGTCCCAAGGTCAGGAGGCCAATACTTTAACTGCTGGCTGTTCTGCTGTAAGCACAGCTCCCTTAATAGGTGATTGTCGGAATAATGAAACCGGTAAAAACTCAATACATAATGGCTTAACTCTGTCCATGTACCCGACTGTCACCAGTTGTATCCATCCTCAGCTGTGAAGAATTCAAGGGAAAGAGGAGAGGTGTTCTCCCTGGAATCTACACAAACGGAGGAAGGTCACCCACGGTATTAGCACTGCAAACCCAGAGGAAAAGCCCCTAGACTTGAAACAAGGGGAAAAATCAGGAGGTGGTTCGGTAAAGAGTTACAGGACTTGATACACTAATTTCTTGTGCATGAAGAAGGAGTTAGTGAAGATATGATTTTGATTTCTCCCCTCTGGGCTTCAGTAACAAAACTCTGTATTGTTTGGTTAAGGATACATTGTGTTAATTTTATTTGTTTCCTCTTCAGCAAGACCTCCTTAAAGTCAAAGACCCCATCCTGTTAAGTCAGCATAGACCCTTGCATAAGATAAACACTTGAAAATTGGGCAGTGTGTAAATGCTGAGCTGAGTCAGTGGCTGGGCCATTAGGAAGCACCTCGTTCTAGAGGGTCTGCTTATCACCAGAGGAGACTAACAGGTTGCTAATAACATCTTCTCTTTGCAGTAGAAAATCCCTTCTGAAAAACTAGTTTGCATTGGCATCTTATTTGGGGAGCTTCAGAGAAGCACGGAAGGTGCCAAGTGACCAGCCCTTACCTAAGAGGACAGCCAAGAGGCCGTTCCCCAAGCAGAGGACACTGCTTAGAGATGTGTCCTAGCTCCCCCTCCCAGCATACTTCTTTCCTTCCTCTTTGAAACGTCACTGTTTATATCCAAAAGCCCAGCTACTCCTTTGGAAAATTCTCCAGTGAGCAATACATTCTCAGTAGCTTCAGTTGGTTTCCAGCCATCGAGCAGGTCTCCATCCGCCATGCCTCAAGGGTCCTGGGGAGGACCGTTTCAGTTGGGGCAAGTTGATGAGAATGATAAACCCAGGCCTTCCAATTACTGGAGGCACCTGGACACCAGGGACAAAAAGTTGATCTCAGGGATTTACTGAGATGTGAGGCTAAGCTGAATCATTATTTGGTTATTTAGGGCATCCCCAACAATGCAGACCAGGATGATACAGCATCACCAACTAGAAAACCCCTTTTTACATTATTCCGTCCATTATACAGTCACTTACTAGTTTTTTTTTTTTTACAAGCATGATACATTTTATAATTATGAAAGATCATATATTAAGGTCAATTACATTACCACCTACGGGTTTGTCATCTGTCGATCCTAAGTTATAATTACCAATGTAAATATTCCTGTTAAATATGCGTGTATATTATTAGAAGATGCTAGGAATTTAACTGAGGACTCCCCATGCGTACTGAAATCGAGAATAAGAAGTGCAGACTTGAAAATAAAGTGAAGTCACAGGCATGGAGTGAGGGTGGGCATCTTAAAAAATATCCGAACTTCATGGGACTTGATTACACCGCAGTAGTTTCCCTGTGTGGCAGCTGGGGCAAGGGGATGGAACCGTCTCCGGGCTTAGGACTAACGCGCGTCATTACAGTTGAGGCTGTTTCCCAAAGAAGCGAGTGTGCTAAGCCTCAGGGACACCAGGCGGTGGTGATACCCAGAACCGAAAGTAGAGGACTTGACTTTGCACCACAACAAATCGTCTTTGCGTTAAAGATGGATCCCAACACGGTCAGACTACCACGTGCCCTAAAGTTCAGAACCTTGACGCTTGGTACTTGTTCCCGGTCTTTCCCCGATGTCCCTGATGTTCCATCAATTCTGTAGTTTCCGAGGCTGTCTTATGCGCAATAAACTTCCAATTTTACGTCTCCAGCCCCGACCTCCGCTGTGAAGTGCGAATGCGTGTACGCACGTTTCTCCCCAACTCCTTCACGTGCAACTCTCTTTTCAGCCTGAATCCACCTAAGACATAGGAGTTGACGTTGTAAGCCTGTTACTCCCTCTATTCCTTCCCACTCAGGAAGTGACACTACCCTAAATCCATTTGCTCAAGCCAAAACTTTAGGGGGTGAGCCTTCCTCGCTTCCCTTCCTCTCCACAAATCCAAACCATCCATAAGTCATGTCACCTATACCCCCCACACGTGTCTTCCTGTATTCTCTACGCTCCTTGCCATGACCTGAGGGGCCACCCATGACCACCTCAGGCCTCTGGCCTCTGGCCTTCTCTCGGACTTATTTCCATCTTTCTGTTCCAGCCGCACTGGTCTCTTTCCACCTGCCAAGCTCTTTCCTGCTTCAAGACATTTTCACTGTTGCTCTTTTTCTCCAAAATACCTGTTCCCTGACTTGTCTTCTAGAAAGCTCTCTCTCACCCTCCAGGACTCTGCTTTTCTTCAGACAGTCCTGTTCTGACAGACCTACCCAGACAGATCAAAGATCTGGATACAAAATACAAATACTGGATGACATTTTAGGAAACATCTTAACCTCAGGGGTGTGTGTGCGTGTGTGTGTGTGTGTGCCCGTGTGTGCGAACACTGAGGGTCAGGCGTTATTGTTAAGCAAGGCAGGAAACAAAGCCGTAGAAGACAGGACATAAACTACATAGGCCAGAAGGAGATTTAAGACAATAGAAGAAAATGACTAACCAGGATATTTTGTATCTTTTATTAAATTCAAGTGGCCAGGGGCGCCTGGGTGGCTTAGTCGGTTAAGCGTCCAACGTCGGCTCAGGTCACCATCTCACAGTTCTTGAGTTCGAGCCCCGCATCGGGCTCTGTGCTGACAGCTCGGAGCCTGGAGCCTGCTTCGGATTCTGTGTCTCCCTCTCTCTCTGCCCCTCCCCCTCTCGGTCTGTCTCTCTTTCTCTCTCTCAAAAACAAAATAAATAGACATAAAAAAAATTTTTTTTTAATAAATTCAAGTGGCCAATGCATATCAGGGGTAAAAAAGTCAACCTTTCTAGTAGTTAAGCTTTGTATATACCAGTAATAACGGGATGCCTTTTCCTATCCATGGAGAGACACCCACGGAAACAAATAGTAAACAGGACTACTGAGGGCGGGGAAGGATTGCCACGGCCTATACTCTTTTGAAAAATTCTCCTGGAAATATCTATTTAAATGTAGTATTAGACCCTTGGCCTTGTGTACAACAAATCAGTTCTAGATAAATAAAGACAGAAACCAAACAGGAAAAAAAAAAAGTTGGCCCTTGAAAAAAAGAGGACATCTACCCTCTAGAAACAAGCCCCCATGATGTAAGGTTATAGCAAGAGAGGTTTTTCACCTTTACAAGCATCTGAGTATAAAGTGTTAAAATGGGCGTGTATTAAGTTGGTAACTTCAAGTATCAAGAGTAAAGTTAAGAAGTAGCCTCCCTCTGCTCACTGCTCCGGCAGGTCACTCTCTGGCCGTGACCCTGTGTAGATTCTTTGAACTACAGTCCCAGATTTTACCTATTGGGTCTCACAGCTCTGGCGTCTCCCCATTCCAGCCTCCGCTCCATGAAATCTGGATGTCTCTGCGTTCTCACTGTGCCTTCCCTGCATCCAGCAGAGTGTCTGGGAAGTGGCGGCCACTCAACTCCGCCGAACGCGCAGGGAGGGGATGGCGTAGCCCAGAAAGCCCTCTCTGAGCCCCGCACGTGGTTGTCTGCACGTCTGCGGAGAGGGGTCTGTCCAGTAACCGTCACCCACAGCTCGCCCCGTTAGCAGGTGTGCAGCGAGATTGGGAAGTGAGCCCCGCTTGCCTGCCACGTTCCCCCTTTTCGGCTTTGTGCACTAACCTCCCCAGATTTAATGTCTTCATGATAACCCTCAGGAAGCCCTTCATTCTTTTAAGGGCCTCTTCTCTGCCGGCTGATACCCCCGCATAAAAGAATCCTCTTTAATGTGCTACTGGGTCTGTGGTTGCTAAGGGTTCGCTTGGAATCCTGGAAAGAAAAGAGTCACGCAGCTGGTGCGTGTGACAAAGTCAATACTTTTTCATCCACTCACAGTGTCTGCTCTGCACAGAAGGGCAGCTCCTGGCTCCTACATTCCAACGCGCGGATTATCCAGTTAACACGCTCCTCTCCAGGCTGTTTGTGGAAGATTCTATCCCCCCCGTGTCTATACCCTGGCACTTTACATTCTCCCCACATGGTGGAGTTTCAGTAAATACTCCGAACGAACGTGCTGACCACAAACCTTAGATGTGCCCAGAAATGGAATAGTCACCAAGCCGCAGGGCCTTGAGGGTTTATCCCTGGGGTATGTACCGTTTTAGCCTCCACCCAGGCTTAAATCCCAGTTACTCACTTTGGAGGGAGATCCATGACGGTTCTACAGCTGCCGTGTCCAACACAGTAGCCACTGGCCACATGTGACGTTTTCAGTTTAAAGATAACATAATTAAATTAAAGAATTAAGTGAAACTAAATTGAAAACTCAGGCTTCAGTTGCACTAGCTACAGTTCAAGTTGCTGGTGGCTACGGTCTTGGATAGAAAGATACAGAGCACCTCGGTCATCCCAGAAAGTTCTATTGGTAGGCACTCCTTGTCCTTCTAATTGTTCACGGGCACTTACTCGATGCCCTCCAGGTAGCATCTGAGTATGTAACGTATGGTCACCAGACCACATACAGGATGCTCAGTTACATGTGAATGTCAGATAAGCAGCAAATAATTGTTGAAGACTAAATATGCTTTAAACTATTGCACAAAATGTACTACGCTAAGACAAAAATTGTTATTTATCTGAAATTCAGATTTCACCGGGCATCTTGCATTCTTATGCGCCAAATCTGGCAATGGTGCCTGAAGAGCAAAATGAGAGCATCTTCCGGGGCACCTGTGTGGCTCAGTCAGTTGAGCGTCCCACTGCGGCTCAGGTCACGGTCTCACGGTTTGAGGGTTCGAGCCACGCGTCGGGCTCTGGGCTGACGGCTCAGAGCCTGGAGCCTGCTTCGGATTCCGTGTCTCCCTCTCTCTCTGCCCTTCCCCTGTTCTCTCTCTCTCTCCTTCTCTCTCTCTCAAAATAAATAAACATTAAAAAACAAATGAGAGCGTCTTCCCTGGGAGCCCGGGTCCTCTTGACCGTGGGGAGTTTCTATACGAGCAACTGAGAAGGTCTGACACCAGAGATGAGCCTGTGGGTCTTTCTGCCTGTGTTGAGAAAGGCCGAGGAAGAAGTTCCTAACGGCCTTTACTTTGGTTTCAGATCTTTCCTTCGGTTTCCAAAGCTTCTCACTACAGAGATGTCTGGGTCCAGAAAGTGTCTGTGAAAGTCATCGGTTCTCAGAAATAAATGGATAGATGGGGGGCCATGTTCGGTCATGACTGACTGATTCTGCACCTGCGATTTTTTTCCTCCTGAAAACTTATTCCGGGTTTATTTCTTTGTGTGTACACGTACAGCTTGGGGAGGAGAGTAAAGGCGGGAAAATATTATTGAAGAGAAGCTCTGTCTCGTAGGAAATATGTCTAACGGTTTGAATAAGTCATAGATTCAGAGGGTTCAAACAAATCAAACTAGCAAGAGAATCCACCCCTCCACTGGATTACTCTACGAGGTAACCATTAATTCCCTTGTATACCTACGCACTGTTAACTCACGCAGATGTGAGTCAAGCCACCCCCTCCCGCCTTCACTGATGAAAGACAGCCAACTGTATACACTGTTCTGCCCTTACTCTTTTCCTACCACAGTGTATTTTGGAGAACTTTCCAGATGTGAAAACAGGGAGCTTTCTGTACACCATCCTGTGGGATTGCACTGTGTCCCTACATCTTAGTGCACGTAACCCATCCGCTATCGGGGGGCATATAAAACGAGATGATAAACCCGGATTCACAGCACGTCCGATTGACAGTCCTCCCGTTCTGCTGGGGTTGTGGAAAGTGAACAGAAACGCATCACTCTTGGGTGAGAGACTCAAGGTTCTTTGCCTTAGAAACTCTATGGCCCTAGCCAAGGTAGCAATTTTGAACCTCACTTTCTTCATCTGTACAATGGAGGTAATGCCTCCCTCACGTGACTGTAAGAATGAAAGAGGACCGTGTGAATTGTTTGAAGCTCAAAAGAACAACACGGATAAGATCGTGTAACTTTCAACACCATTTCACTTGCGAGAGTTAGAGATGATACGTTGTAATAGGAACAGTCTCCAAAGTCCAGCCTGCTGCCGGGGCATGAGGTGGTGCAGGGAGGCAGGAAGGCCGGCTCTCAATTACCTGCTTGAGACATCTCCCAGGTGACATGGCCCTGTCCTGCCCACCGGAGTCAGAAAATACCCTCTCCCAATTTCCCCCGGCCCTTCTCCCCACTGCTTTTTTTCCTTCAACCAAGGTCAGCTTTTGTCTATTTGTTTGTTTTTTGTTTTGTTTTGTTTTTAAGGTCACGTTTTAAGAATGTCTCCGCTAAGCTGTAAAGACTGTGTGTGTTGGGGGCTGGGGGGCCCTCTGGGCCATTGTTGCACTGCCCGCTGTGAGCCTGGGGACTGACGTTGCCTGGCATACACTGGTCAGTCCAGAAACAGCTGGCGAATACATCAGGCAGGCAGGTGTGGGAAGGGGGCATCGATGTACCAAGTCTATACAAAGTGGCTTGTGCACGGGCACACACACACAAATACATGTAGTTGCACAGCAGACACGCGGTGAGACCTTCCGGGAAGGCATGGGAACCTGGAGTTAACTGCTGGGGTTTGTGTCCTAGCTCTGCTCCACCCCTTACCACGTGTCTGACTGGGGGTAAGTCACCTGCCATCCCTGAAGATCAGACTTGCCATCTGTAAAATGGGACAGCGCCTCCCAGAGTTTTGAGAACCAATCCAATGGGATGGTACCTGAGGAAGCACAGTGTTCCTCGTGAAGCTTAATATAAACATGCGCGAAACGATGCGGACAGAGATCCATCCCAGTCTATCTATCTATCATCTATCGATTCATCTGTCTATTTCCAAATATGGAAAAGCAAAAGCAGGAGAGGATATTGGGATCCCCCTCGGGGATCTGCTGGCTTCGCCTGTAGAGACAGAAGTAACCGGGCTTATGCTAAGCTGGAATACTACCTGCTGCTGGTGGCAACTAGGTCCATGGCAGGAGGAAGCTTCTAGAAGAGAGGGCCCAGCAGACATTCACTGCTGAAATGGCAGCGGATGCCGCCACTCACCTCCCCCCAAGTCTCTTCCAGGTACGGGAGCAGCAGCCCCAGTGGAACGGGTGGGCCTTTCGAACCCAGCTGAGCTGTCTTTCCAAGAGCAGAGGATGTCAAGGCACGGATGCCCCATACGTTGCCCCCTCCACTTTGGGCTCGGTTCGCTCCCTGGACGTGGAGAATTCACCCCAACCGGGGATCTGAGCAGCCTTGACACAAGAAAGAAAAATGCAGACAGCTATTAAAAAGAAGGGTCCTGGGTAGATGGGCCCTGGGGGAGGACAGAATAAGTGAGCGTAGAGCACAGAAGGAAGCTTCTGTTTCCTTTGGTTCAGTCCCTGCAGGTGGTGAGTGAAGAGACCAGGGCCCTGAATCAGTTGGCCTTGTGCACAGTTGCTAAAGAGATCAGTGGTTTGTACACGTCCACACCCTGAGGTATATTTCTGCCCTTGACGTCTTGACGGTCTCACGCCTCCAGTGGACGTGCCATTTTGGATCTTTCCTTCCTCTCTTGCTACTCTGTGTTCAGTGTAGGGCTGGTAGCCTTAAAACCGCTGCTGCTTACGGAACCAGTAGTTACTAATGGGGATTAGTAAATGCGACACATCAGGGCCTTTGGTTTTCTCCTGGAGAGCCAGTTGTTAAACAGTGAGCAGCACACCGCCGCCTTGGACAACCGTCGCTCCTCCCCGGTGAGGACACACACGTTTGCTCACACTATTTTCCTACCCGGAAAGGTCCCGTCTCACTTCCCATGCTTCTGGGCTAATTTAAATCCCACACTCCTGGCCCCCCGCCCCCCCCCCGCGAGTGGTTCAGTTGGCTAAGCGTCTGACATCAGCTCAGCTCATGATCTCGCGGTTCAGGAGTTTGAGCTCCCTGTTGGGCTCTGTGATGGCAGCTCGGAGCTGCTTCGGCTTCTGTCTCCCTCCCTCTCTCTGCCCCTCCCCTGCTCACACTCTCTCTTTCTCTCTCAAAAATAAACATTAAAAAAGTGGTTTTCAAAGATAAATAAATCCCTATAATCTGTACCTCCCATGTATATTTTCGTATTGTTTCCCATCTGTACCTCCATGTATATTTCGTATTGTTTTCATGCCTACTTTCCAGATTGTAGGACACCTAGCACACTCTTCAGCCAGACAGATACTCACCTGCCCCAACCCTAACTTCCTTCATGGCTTTTGCTCCCTGATCATTCTCCTACTTCCAGAGGGGGAGAGTGGCCATGGCCTGGCAGGTGGTGACGCTGGGAGTGAGGGCTGTGAGCACAGCGGGCTCCGAATGCCCCAAGCAAGGCACAACTAGGGCACAGCAGGGCTGTTTAAGCAGTGACCCCAGGGACTTCCTCAGGGTTGCCTGGTGATAAACTGAGAACAATGGCTGCTTCTTTCCCCGTGGGAAGATCAGCCAATGTTCCCAAGTGCTGGGAGGCTGGCGTTCGCAGCTGACGCCCACACAGAAAATGTTTCTTCTCCCTATTCAAGTCTGCTTTCATGTTTTTTCTACTGAGGGAACAGCACAGGCAGTGGGTGCCCTTGGGGAGCACCGCCCCTCTGCACACCAGGGATGCGCCCCTCCTTCCCCGGAGATGAGCCCTGAGCGTTGCATGAGAACAGCCAGTGCCCTGGCAGACTTCTGCCCCCCCCACCTAGTTCCAGGGGCCACAGCCAAGACCACCGGAGGCCCCAAACAGGAAGGCCTGGTCTGAGTCGCATGACCTCCAGAGGTTGAAGTCAGTGGAAAGGAGTGGAAAGGAACTTCCATTAAGGGCCTAGATCTAACTTTTTGAACATGATGGAAATCGCCTTGTGTCTGTCTTCTCCAATGTCCTTCATGAAAGCTAGAAACCAATTGCTGTTTCTATAATTTCCCATTTATCTCCTGTAGGTCCCCTTTCTACCGTCCCTCCTCTGCCCGCAATCTCTTTCCTCTCCACGTACCATCAACTATCTTTCAAGGAATACTTTTTGAAAGTATCCTTGTGGGGGAAGCTGGATGGCTCAGTCAGTTAAGTGTCTGACTCTCGGTTTCGGCTCAGGTCATGATCTCACAGTTTTGCGAGTTCAAGCCCCATGTCGGGCTCTGAGCCTGCCTGGGACTTCTCTGTCTCTCTCTCTCTCTCTCTCTCTCTCTCTCTCTCTGCCCTTCCCCTGCTCACACAGCTCTGTCTCTCTCAAAATAAGTAAATACACTTAAAAGATTTTTTAATGAAACTAAAAAAATTTACAAAAACCCATGAAAGTAACTTCTTGTTTTCACACTAGGTGGTCGGTGTTGAAATACGTGCAGACCCGCCACCACCGCGCTCCATGGATGCTCCAGGGGGACCCAGGCTGAGCTGGGCTTCGGGCGCCCGCGTCCCTGTGGCGCAACAGCAGGTGCACAGCGGTACTCTGGCTCCATCATCAGGAACCTCGCTGCCGGGATCTCACCTGTAGCTCAGAAGCTGGGCCTCAGAATCAGACAAATTGCCCTTCTACCCAAATTCACCGCTCTCCAAATTAGCGTTAGATTGTGACGGATGTAGTCCCTGCCTCATTGCAGGAAGTAGATTATAATATTCACTGTGTGCCGAGCGCTACCTTCTTTTATCTTCATAAGGAGTTTATGAGGTAGGTGCTCTTATGATCCCAGAGACCTAGGGACCACAGAGACATAGGGAACTTGCCCGTGTCGTCATTCTTCGTTACGCGCTGACACCCGGGGTCTACTGGCCCAAGGAGTTGTGAATCGCCTGTCGCTTTGGAGGTTCGTTTGAGTTGACTTGGTCACCACTCCCATCTTGTAATGGCCTCTTGTAGCTTAGTCTTTAACCAAGGAACACCAGAAATGAGGCCCTACTCATTTGTTACTTTTTGGTGATTTTCGTCATTCTGAGAGAGAGAACTTCTGAGAGAGACGTTCAACTTTAAGGAAGCAAGAAGATACCTGATATTGAACAATTTGTTCTTTTTCTTTGTGCCCAACCCAAAGGAGACGGACAGCAGCCGTGAAGGCTGGACACTGTGATTTCTGGGACCCTGTGGGATAATGGAAGTAAAAACACAGGTTTGGCCATACGTCAGCCCCTCTTTTGCAACACTATGTGACCGAGAGCAAACCATTTCCCCTTTTTATCCTCAGTTTTTCCTTGTCTGGAAAATGGAACCAGTCCTATCACCTGCCTCGGGGGATGGATGTCAAGGTTAAGTGGGGATAATGTACTGGGCACATAGTAGACATTGAAAACAATGCCCCCTCCTCCTTTCTTTTCCCCTTATCTATGAGCTTGGCTCATCTCTAGGTGTATCCATTCTCTATGACCACGTCACCAATTATCCCCAAACTTGGCCACTTCAGGACCGGAACTTGGCCGTGCCGGGCCCTCTGGCTGTCTCGCAGGCTGCTTTGAAGATGTGGTGGGTCTACAGCGATGGCTGTAGTGGGGCCCAGTGTGTAGCGAAGGCCCAGTGTGGCATCAATCCACTCACAAACCCCTTGTACATGGCTGTTGGCAGGATTCATACCCTCGAGGACTGTTAGACTCAGGGACTCAAGTCCTCGTTGGTTGTTTCTTGTCTTGTGGACCTTCCAACTGGACAGCTTACAGCTTGACTTTCTTCTGAGGGAGTGAGCATGAGAGAGGGCGCAAGTGAGGGCCCCAGACAGGGGCCACAACCTTTGGGAACCTAATGTGAAAAGGGACCCACCATCGCTTCTGATGCATTCTACTTGTTCCTAGCAAGTCCCCAAGCGCAGCGCACAGTCACAGAAAACGGATAACCCGAGGGTGTGAACCCTCCGAGGCACAGGGTCACCTTAGAGGATGCCCACCACACGGAATATATCACGACCCGTTTAAAACAAGGTGAAACTGTCTTCTTGATCCAGTATCTTTAGAAATGGAAGAGTATCTCTGAGTTCTCACACACACAGGCCTGGTTGGGTGCAGGTTGGGTCATGTGCTCAGGCATCAAAAATTGCCCAAGTATTTACATTTCTGAATGTCCCTGGAAACTACATTTCCCAGGCTCCCTTGCTCTCTGGTTTCCAGGAGTTTTGACCAATGGAGACGCTGGTAGGCCATGTTGGTAAGACTGGGCACTTCTCCCTTCCCTCTTCACTTCCTAGGGTCTCCCCAGTTGGTACTCTATGGCTCGGTCTCATCAGAGGGCCTTCACTTGGTGCTCTGAGCTCCTGACTTACCAGCCTGTGCTGTTCCAGCTACACTGGGGGGGTTCCAGCCCCAGCTCCTAGTTAATAGGAGTTAACACCTCTTCCTCCCTTTGTCCCAGTAGCCCTGGGAGACACACAACTTCCTGCTGTCACGTATCTTTTGGTTACTCCCCACCCCTCTTTTGGTTTCTCAACTCTTTCATCACCCGTTTATATAACTATCTCAATTAAATTCCATCTGTATGAAATCCCTAGAGTGCCTCCTCTTTTTTAACCGGAATGTACTCATCCACTGGGAAACAGTGGGACCAAACACAGCTGACGAACACTGATCTTCCTTGAACAACTAACGTGAAGACCAGTGTTTACAGCGTTTTCTAGTCCTAAATATCTGCCCGGGTCCTCATGCTGCTGGAAGTCCAGCTCAAAATATATCCTCTAATCTGTACCTTGATCTCTTGACCAGAAATTAAGCACACATCTGATACTTTATTTAATATCAAGTGTATCTCATCATACATTAATTAACGGTATGGCTTATACACTCAGTTCATGTGAATTTAGGATTAAAAAGTAACATATATCAGGGCACCTGGGTGGCTCACTCGGTTGAGCTCAGTCAGCTCAGGTCACGATCTCACCTTTCATGAGTTCGAACCCCACGTCAGGCTCTGTGCTGACAGCTCGGAGCCGGGAGCCGGCTTCAGATTCCGTGCCTCCCTCTCTCTCTGCCCCTCCCCCGATCACACTGTCCCTCTTTCTCTCTCAAAAATAAAAAATAAAACATAAAAGAATTTTTTAAAAAGTAACATATATGGTCACTTACTATGTGTCAAGCACTGTGAAATCACTTCAGATGAGATCAGGTGCATTCAGGGTGCATATGGCCCTAGACTGTCAAATCGCTTCAAAAAAATGACCTCATCTGATCTTAGCAACCCTCCTACAAAGTAGATAATAGTTGTATCTATGAGATTTTTGCCAGATTCTACAACAAACAACCCCCAAATCTTAGTTCGTAGCAATAGCAAAGGTTATTTCCGACTCACACTGTATTTCTTAGTGGATCTGCCATGGCTCTGTTCCATGTTTTCTTCATGGAGGGACCCAGGCTGAATGCGACATAAAGGGATCTTATTGCTGTTAATGATTTTTCTGGGAAGTGGGCACACGTCACTTCTAATATTTTACCAACCAAAGCCACTCCTGTGGCAATGACTGATGTTGATGTGGAGGACAAATGTACTCTTCATATGGGGAGGCATATTGTAAATCCATATTGATGGGCAGGGATGTGTAATCCTCCCAAATATGCAGCAAAAATTTGGGAGTAGTAATACCCTCTACCACACCATTGTCATCCAAATTTTGAACATGAGACAACTGAGAAACAGAGGTTAGTAAATTTCTTAAACTCATAAATCTAGTAAGTGACAGGATTTGAATTTGAAATGGAGTCATCTGCCTTCAGAACTGTGACAGCCAGATTCCAAGATGGCCCTGGTAATCTCACCTTCCAGTATGCACACACACGCTTGGATCATTCCCTCCCCAAACTGGATACACTGACCTATGTAAGTAATATAATACTGTGGCTTCTGGAATTAGGTCATAAAAGATACTATGACTTCAGTTTTGCTCTCTTGGATCACTCACTTTTGAGGAAGTTAGGTGCCACGTAGGGAGTCCTGGAGCAGACCTACGGAGAGGCCAAAGAACTGAGGCCAACACTGACTTGGTAGCCATGAGAGCCATCTGGGAATTGGGTCTTCCAGCCCCAGTCAAGTCTTCAGATGACTCCACTTCCAGTTAATATCTTGACTCCAGTCTCATCAGATATCTCAAGTCAAAACTACCCAGTTAAGCGGTGCCTGGTGGCTCAGTCAGTTGAGCGTCCAACTCTCAACTTCGGCTCAGGTCATCATGTCATGGTTCGTGAATTCAAGCCTTGCGTTGGGCTCTGCCCTGACAGTACGGAGCCTTCTTGGGATTCTCTCTCTCCCCGTCTCTCTCTGCTGCTCCCCTGCTCTCTCTCTGTCACAATAAATAAACTTAAAAAAAACTACCCAGTAAAGTCATCCCCAAATTTCTAACCCATGGAAACTGTGTGAGATAGTAAATCCTTTTTATTATTTTAAGCCATTAAAGGTTGGGAAAATTTGTTATGCAGCAGTAGATAACTATAAAAGAGTCTGCCATTATGCCAAACTGCCACTGTGTATGAATGAACAATCTGTGTAAATATATAGATCTTACATTTACAAACCAGCAAATGCATATAATGCAGGGGGAGTGAAGAGGAAAAGTAAAGGGTTCCTGAGGAAATAATAATCGGAGTTATGATGGATAAAGAGGGAAAGTGAAGAACAGAGTAGAGATATGCAAGAAGGCCAGATGCAACCTGTTCTTATTCATTGAACCATCTCTTCTAAAGACACCGGCGACATCTTTGAAGAAATGGATGCCAAAGATACTGAGTTAGACAATGATTATGAGTTCAATGTTAAGGTTAACGAAGAGGTAGTTAATATCTCTGAAGTCATTGTTTCTCTAGGCACTCTCTTTCCAGACAGAAGACGGTATTTGTTGGGATTTTTGCCAGGATTAAGGGATCTGTGTTTTGACTCTTAAGAGTATATATGTAGACACTTACGCTTTGTACTTTTATGCACTTCCAGTCCAAGAAAAGACACCCCAATCCTTCACCTCACCCCCAGATCCGAAACGCTCTCCACCTCCACCTTTTTCAAGGATCCTTCCTGCATCCAGATTCCATGGGATCTCCTTGCTGGTAACCCAGAGGACAAGTCCCTGACCTCTCTCAGGCTTTCATCTTGAAACAACATGGATTCGTGGAGACTCAACGTGCTTCAACATCCAAATTAAGTTTAGATTTCTTAGATTTTCTCTTGCCATATTTTTTATCTTTATTTCACTGATTTATTTTAGCCTCGGGCCAACGTAGAACAACTTGACTGAGTTCAGAACTTAAAATACATGTAGGTACATATATACACCGATGTAAATATGGAAGATAGATATAGAAATACACGCACACTCTATAAGGTATAAAAATGAGTTTGAGATCACCTCTTAAACTGCAGCCTCTGGCACAGATTTCCTTCAGTCTGCTGATTGAGACCTATTATTTATAAAAGCAGTTTAGTTGCCAGTAGTCAACTTCGTTGAAATTAAATAGAGAAGAGAGGAGAAAGAAGGGAAAGGACTGAAAGGGAAGGGAGGGGCGGGAGGGGAAGGGAGTGAAGAAGAGAAAGCAGCAGAGCAAATTGCACAGAAAAAAACATACTTATTACTTTTGTTTTGTCTTCAGTTAGGACACGCAGGATGAGGGGTAGGCCAGGGTGAATATAATGTTGTAAGACGCGTTTCTTGATGCAGGCTATGACCAAAATGTTTTTGAGGCCACTGACCAGCTAATAAGTTACATGAAAATAAACTGAAATCATTACTGTTCAAGTTACAAAATATCTCAAAACTTAATTGCTAAAAACAACCGCCATTTTGTTATGCCCACAGACTTTGGACCAGGAATTTAGATAGAGCAGGACGGAGCTGGCTTGGATCTCTGCCATTATGTTTGGGACTTCAGATGAAAAGACTTTACCACTGTCAGTTGGAATAATCTGGAGCCTCCTCTCATAGTTCTGGGCCTAGAAGTAGGATGGTTCAAATATTAAGACAGCCAACCAGAGTGCCCAAACTTGGTCTCCAACAGAGGTTGGTTTCCTCACAGCCTGGTGGCCTCAGAATCACCAAAATTCTTCTCAGATAGCTCAGAGAGCAAGCCCGAGGTCTCCAGCAAATCAGGCAAAAGCTGGTTGCTCCATACGACCTGGGCTCGGAAGTCACACAGCCTCAATCCCCCCACCGTCTTGGTGTGAGCTGTCACAAGTTCACTCAGCCTCGAGGGGACAGGAATTAGATTTGATGAGGGTGCAAGAGTCAAGACATGGTAGAAAAGGGCGTGTGGGTCAGGAAAAATTGTGGCAAACATTTTTGGAAAATTAAAGTTGCTTAATCATCTAACCAGGAGGATGTCCAGGCACAGGAAGCTAGATAGTAAACACATTGGGCCACGTTTATAAATGAAATACAACACACTGCAACTCGACAACTAGAGCTCTCTCTTACCAATAATACAGTAGGGTGGTTCTTATTGAGGGAATAATCAAGACAGAGGAGTAAGAACACTATGGTTTGGCACATATACATTTCAAAATCAGGACAAACTAAACCAGAACATTCATGGGTGTATATAATAAATCTTAGATAAAAACCAGAGAAATAATTTCAGTGAAAGTCCAGAGAAAGAACAAAATGGTGTCTCAGCCTGTACTACCTGGTGTCTGGGAAACTTAGCATACAAAAAAAACACAACAAGAGAAAAAAAATCTTTATCATATTTTTAAGGGAAGCATGTTGTTTGCTAGTAATAAAGTAAGTCATGGATCCATGGCTACGGTGA
The DNA here is from genome assembly GCF_014898765.1 of Herpailurus yagouaroundi. Lineage (NCBI taxonomy): Eukaryota > Metazoa > Chordata > Mammalia > Carnivora > Felidae > Herpailurus > Herpailurus yagouaroundi. The sequence goes on along the minus strand of NW_024412467.1, from coordinate 1,177,521 downwards.
AAACTTGGAAAAAACATAAAAGCTTGGACACAAGAATAAAAATCATCTACATTTCCACCACTATGGAGAATCTATGCCACGTGGATGTTTTCCCTTTCTGTGAAAAGTGTTACAACATGGTGAGATGTGAAGAGAAACTTTTTTTTTAGAAAACTTTTTATTTTGAACTAATTTTAGATTATACAGAAGTTACAAAGCTGGTACAAAAATTCCCTTGTAGCGCTCAACTGGCTTCCCCTAATGTTCATGTCTTACATAACCGTTGTACAACGACAATACAGGAACAACGACAATACAGGAAATGCGACAAAACAAAACAAACAAGCAAACAAAAGAACAGGAAATGGACATCGGCACAATGTTATTTACCAAATTTAGACTTTTTTTCAAATTTGACAAACTTTTCCACCGGTATCCTTCTTCTGTTCCAAGGTCTTATTCAGGATCCCGCATTGAGTTTACTCATTGTTTTTCCTCAGGATTTTCAGGTCTATAATAGTTCCTTAGTCTGTCCTCATCTCTCCTGACCTTCACACTTTTGAGGACTACTGATGAGTTATTTTAAAGAATGCCACTCGATTTGAGTTTGTGTGATGTTTCCTTTTCATTGGAGTGAGCTTATGCATTTCTGCCAGGAAATATCCCCAAAACAGGTGTTTTCTCACTGCAAGGAGTTCGTGAGGTCCATATGTCCTATTACTTGTCACATTTACCTTGCTCACTTAGTTAAGGGATGTCTTCTGGGGTGAACCACTGTAAACTTATTACCTTTGTCTTCGTAGTTGATAGGTGTCTTAGGGAAGACACTCTGAGACTGAAAACCCTGCTGTTCCTTAAACTTCCACCTGGCGATTTTAGCATCCACATGCGCATTGCATCCGCAACGAAGGAGAGTTGTCTTTCTCGTGACGTATGTATGTACTTATGGATACATATTTTATTCTAGGGAGCTAAAAAAGTCCGACATTACCGATTTTTATTTTGTGGCTCAAATGGCAGCAGCTTTGGTCATTAGTAGCTCCTTGAGACTGGCTGCCATGTTTTTTTCAGAGTTTCCATCTTTTAGAAAACATTTCCTTGTCTTCTGGTACCACAAGATGTTCCAGGCCCATCCTGTCTTTTGCCTGTTCCCTCCTTGGAATCAACCACTTATCCAAGGACCCCTGGTTCTTTTTATTGGAGAATGATGCTTAAAGGCCAGGTGTGCTGGGTTCCTTCCCCAATCCTATCGCTTTTAACAGTTTATTTTACTGGTACATGTAACATTACTATAGTTGGAAGAGTCAGTTATACCAACAGACATATTCAATAAACCGTTACTCCCTCCTCACCCTGACGCTCTGTTCCCCTTTCTCCCTTCTTTATACTCCTTTATAACCATCCCCCACTGCCATAGATAACCCATCTCCTTTATTTTTGGTTTATCCTTCCTGTACATCTTCCGCACAAATAAGAAGAAGGTGTGTTTTCTTATGTCCTCTTCTTTCTCCTATGGAGGGTGTCATACTATGGATACTCTTTTGCACTTGGCTTTTTCACTTAGCCATACATCCTAGAACTTGCTCCTTATTACTTCTGAGAGATGGTTCTTACCCATTTCTGTAGCTTCGTATTCTTAAGTATTGCAAGTGTACCCTAGTTCATTTCAACGTTCTCTTATGGGTTGATAATAAAGTTCTCCCTGACATTTTATAGTTCCAAACAATGTTGCAAGTCAATAATCTAGGGTGTGCAATCCACACGTGGATTGAATGGTGTGCAATCCACACATGGTTGAATGAGATAGAAAGAATAAGAATTTGTAAGGTAACATATAGGTCCTTTTACGAAAAATTCGCCAGAAATGTTCTACACCAAAAGGTAAGATAGAGTACCTATTAAAAGTCCACAGAGGGGAAGTCTGTCCCAACAGACAGAGTTCTAAAGGTGATCCACACAGTGACCACAGTCCACGGTGCCACGTCCTTTGCATACGTGATACACCTCCTGTGTGGAAACTCGGGAAGGACTCGTTTGTCCTGCAAAAAGCACTTCATCCCCAAACTCTGTCTTCACTAAAGCACTCATGACAACATTAAAATAGCCAAGTGCAGAGTCAAGTGCTTGGAACCCAGAACGATGGAGTAAAAGGAACCGAGTACAAGCTTCCTATGCCTTTAACTTGTCTGCAAATCATATTGTTGTGCCTCTTCCCACAATTGCTATCGTGTCCACCATTCACAACATGCTCCCCATTGTCCATCACTTGGGTTTTTTTTTTAGAGGCTTAAAAAAAAGTCCATATCAGGAAATCCCCCCCCCTTTTTTTTAGCTCATTAGAGATTAAAAACTTGAGAATACTTCATGAGTTTAAGAAATTCCATGAGGAAGACTCCTCCCACTCTAGCCTATGATCCCACACAGCAAAAAATACATTTCACATGGGAAGCATCAGCACACAGTCAAAGAACTGAGTGCATAACTGAAGCCACAGGCATCGGGCACTGGTATTGGATATTCTAGTCTAGTTCAGGAAGAAGGAAAGAAAGAAAGAAAGAAAGAAAGAAAGAAAGAAAGAAAGATGGAGGAAGGGAGGGAGAGAGAGAGAGAAAGAATAAATGAAAGAAAGAAAGAAAGAAAGAAGGAAAGAAAGAAAGAAAGAAAGGTGGAGGGAGGGAGGGAGAGAGAGAGAGAGAAAGAAAGAAAGAAAGAAAGAGAGAAAGAAAGAAAGAAAAAGAAACACTTGGCCTGTGCTACTAAATTGATTTCACAACCTCTAGTGATTATTCAGACCTACAGTCTGGAAAACACATTAAGAGCACATACTTTGAAGTCAGACAGATGTGAGCTGGAAACCTAGATGTACCTGTCAGCAACAGCCTGCTCAGAAGTCCTTAGCCGGTGCAAGTCCATATGCTCCTTTGTAAAATAGGGACAACAGCCCAGGCTAGGGATGGTTACATTGACCAAGTAAGAATGTAGGTAGCACAGAGTACAATGACCAGTAAGTGGAAAGGGTAACTTTTATTGAGAATGATAAAGTGAGAGGGGCACCTGGTGGCTCAGTCCCTTAGGCTTCCGACTTCGGCTCAGGCTATGGTCTCAAGGTCTGCGGGTTTGAGCCCCACTGCAGGGTCTGCACTGACAGCTCAGAGCCTGGAGCCTGCTTGGGATTCTCTGTCTCCCTCTCGCTCTCTGCCCCTCCCCCACCTGCATGCGCACGCTCGCTCTCTCTCTCAAAATAAGTAAGCATTTTTAAAAATTAAAAAAAAAAAAGAATGATAAAATGGGATGAGGAGCAGAGATGCCATACTAGGGGCTTCTGGGAGTCCACAGGAAACCAAGGCTTATCCACCCCATGTGGATGGAAAATCATCAAGCACGGGAGGCTTTGCCATCACTTGCTCACCCTTCCAGAGCCCACTTGAGTGCCCGGTCGGGTGGGAATCCAAGGGAGTCAGGGTTGGATTGCTGCAACACACCCTCTCAACCTGGGGTCACGTCTGGCATGTCACAGGCAAGTCCAGAAATCTGCAGGAACCCTCGCATGACAGAAAACGGGTTTGACCTGTTGGTCACCTCCAGGGACAGCAGTAGTTCCCAGACTCAGCTGGGCATCAGAGGGAACCGAGGACTTCTTAGATATTCTGAGACTCCCTGGAGTTACTGGTTCAGAATCGTCTGAAGAAAGACTTTGGAATCTAAACTTAAAATACAAGTACACACACACACACACACACACACACACACACACACACCTTAGGTAGTTGGAATAGGGCCAGCCAAGCTGATAGATCAATAGTAAAGTAGAGCCTTTGGTGTTACTCTTATGCCATCATAGAAGAGTGTCAAATAAACATTTGCTTTCATAGTGGGAGATGCTCAATGTATTCTTTGAACCCATCAGTTCATTTTATTGATGGGAAAACACACTGTACCAGAGGAGACAACCATAGGTGAGTTGAAAGATCACAGAATTTGGAGACATTAAGTCCCTCAACGTCAGAAGTGTAAGGATTACATAGGCTCAAACCAGACATTTAAGAGAAAACTTCAATGGATTGTGCAAATTTCAGCCATTTGCAAAAGTTATTGTTTGTCATTGAAAATGAGTATAACACATTGTTCTGGGATTGAATGCCCATAAATCAGTTTCCCTAGTAACTATCAACTGGTCTGTTTTGGAACCTTATCCTCTCCCTTTTTATATTAATATATACCAAAGGGCATATTTATTTTTCACTAGCATGCACTAATTACATTGAAATGTTTATACATTAAGGCTTTAAAAATACAGATTATTTACGTTGATTTTATACCAGCATTAACTTAAGTAGCACTAATCTGAAACTTTTAATTAATGTTGTATCAAAGGTATATATTCTCTTTTGACTTCAGTAGTAAGGTCTGTTGTGCAGGGAGATTTGTGGCAACAAAACTAAAAATTACCGTGATGCCCAATGCTGTGTTACAACCAGCTACACTCAAAGAATGGTGTCGTATCACTTTATAGCACTGGCCAAAATGGTACGTTGTCTCTCAAGTACATGGCTTGCAAGTTTTTAAAGACAATTCCATCCAGACCATTTTCCAGGAATGATTCCTTTAGTTGGATGGTCATCGCTAACATACACTCTCTGTTGATTGGGCAATTACCCAAACAAACCCATCTTTCACAGATCTTGCAAAGGATGTCTTCAGAGGACCATGACTTAACTTGCATAGTCCCGCAAAGATCCACCTCTGAGATGCAAATCTGAACTTGTAATTCAATCCAACACGTAACTTGTTTTCTTTTTTATGGATGTCTGGGAAGCATAGGGCCATAATCTTCATGACAGAAGCCATATTTCGTAGGTGGACTAGCCATTCATCAGCTATTGAGTAATGACAGGGTCTGGGTTGCTCTAATAATGGGAGTAGATATGTCATCATTGACACTTCGAACGTATTTCCCCATACGATCAACGCTTGAATTTCATCTCTAACTCGTTTCTTACAGTTTAATCCTGAAGAATGTGCCAAAGAACCCCGCAACACTGCAAATTCCTCAACGTGTCCCTCCACTTCCAATGATTTTATGGACCTCATCTCTGTGTTATTTGAAAATTAATCCTTTTGCATCTGTCCACCCTGACTATGTTTTGGGGTTCCCTTACCGACCCAAATAATCCTGAATTCAAGGTATCTAAACTCATGGAGCAGTTGTCCAGGGAAAAGAGAAGCAACAGCCCCGCCCCCAACCCTTGGGAGCAGAAAGGAAAAGAATTATCCTAAAGAATTATTTAAAAACCCAGGTGCAGCCGACAGAAATAAAACCATGACTGCATAGACTGATGTCCCAGGGGTCCAAAATCTAACCCCAAATGGGCAATAATTTGTTTGCCATTAAACTAAACCAGTTTGATGAACTCAAATGCCCTCGGCTCAATAGGCAGGACTCTCCGAGGAGCCTGTGTTACTTCCCTCACTTAAGCGCAGATTTGTAATAAAAATCTTAGTGCCAGTGGCACGGTTTTTGGACATATAAGAAGCTAACCACTTGGAGAATCCTATTTGAGAGGTCAGAAAACTCCACAGTTAAAGATCGGTTTATAATTTACGAAGAAAATAGAAAGTTTTGTTTCTCTGAGTTGAAATTTGAAGAGCACGGCGGGAAATATTGTAAGTTTCTGGCATAAAGCTTTGTGCTTTCTTCATAATTTGAGACCGGCGTGAAGCCTGAGGCTTCAGGGATCATTTTGTGAGAAAAACCGGGCGATTCGATGTAGAGAATTTTGATATTTTTGGCATTTTTTGAGGTGTAACAAACACAACTCGGGATCCGAGAGGACACTCTGCGGCTGCCAGCGAGGCGGGCTGGACAGCGCACCAATCACGGCGCAGCTCCGCCCTATATAAACGGGAGGGCGCAGCGGCGCGGCCCGAGTCCCGGCCAGTGCCTCCGCTTCCGGCTCGAGTCGCTCTCCCCGCGCCCGCCTTCGACATGTCCGAGACCGCGCCCGCCGCGCCCGCCGCTCCGGCCCCCGCCGAGAAGACGCCCGTGAAGAAGAAGGCCCGCAAGTCCGCAGGCGCCGCCAAGCGCAAGGCGTCCGGGCCGCCGGTGTCCGAGCTCATCACCAAGGCCGTGGCCGCCTCCAAGGAGCGCAGCGGCGTGTCTCTGGCCGCGCTCAAAAAGGCGCTGGCGGCCGCCGGCTACGACGTGGAGAAGAACAACAGCCGCATCAAGCTGGGCCTCAAGAGCCTGGTGAGCAAGGGCACCCTGGTGCAGACCAAGGGCACCGGCGCCTCGGGTTCGTTCAAGCTCAACAAGAAGGCGGCGTCCGGGGAGGCCAAGCCCAAAGCCAAGAAGGCGGGCGCGGCCAAGCCCAAGAAGGCTGCCGGGGCGGCCAAGAAACCCAAGAAGGCGACGGGGGCCAGCACCCCCAAGAAGAGCGCCAAGAAGACCCCAAAGAAGGCGAAGAAGCCCGCGGCGGCTGCAGGAGCCAAAAAGGCAAAGAGCCCGAAAAAAGCGAAAGCAGCCAAGGCCAAGAAGGCGCCTAAGAGCCCAGCGAAGGCCAAAGCCGTGAAACCCAAGGCGGCCAAGCCAAAGACCGCCAAGCCCAAGGCAGCCAAGCCAAAGAAGGCAGCTAAGAAGAAATAAGTTTCTTTGGCCTACTGCTTAGAAGCTCAACACAACCCAAAGGCTCTTTTCAGAGCCACCCACAGACCTCAAGGAAAGAGCTGTTGCACTGTGTTCCTTGGGGGGCGTGGCCGGAGGGAGGACTCCACCTCGGTGGGGCGGTCCCTCGAACACAAGGCGGTGTCTCCTGGCAACGCTTATTAGTTACGTGCACCCCCTAGGAACTTGTATGTGCAGGGGTTTCAGTCAAGGCCCCGGAAGCCTATCCACGACCCAAACTCGAGCTTATTTCTCGAGCAGGCTGATCAGTAGTAAATTTCTCCCACTCTGACGGCCAGGGTATGCGTGAGACCAGAAGTCTGGGAAGCGGTATTTCCCAAGCATTTGCTAGTACAGGTACGTACGGTGTTTCACCACCTGACCAGCCCGGCGCAATAGAGCAGGTTGCTAATCAATGAGGCGAGCTGGGAAGGACTATGGGCTTCGGGCCAACGACCACTTACTACCCCGCCTAAAGCCTGAGGCATCCTAACCGCCAGATACCGACTGGTACAGGCCCCAGACTCCACGCACGAAGCCATATTAGCCAACAGGGAGTGGTCTACACCTATAAACCGAAAGCGAGGATGTCCTCCGTAAAAGTTTCAGTGACTGAAATCTACGGCGCAAGTTCTTTAACAGGCTTATTTATAGTAGCTTTAGGCAGCCTACTCTAAGCCTTGTGATTGGCTCGAAGCAAAGTAAGGAAGCAGCCAATGAAAAGCTAGACCTGCAAGTATCTTTTACATCCGCATTTGTGACGACACACTAAAATTAATCCAATCGCGGACAAAATCTTACTAACCTCATTTGAATACCGCATCTATAAATAAACGTGGCTTTGGTGCCGCGAGTTATTTTCCCAGCTCTTAGTCATAGCGTATTAGCTTCACGCCGCAATGCCTGAACCCACCAAGTCCGCCCCGGCCCCGAAGAAGGGCTCCAAGAAGGCGGTGACCAA